>NC_092340.1:158952500-159275000 GCF_046630445.1 Rutidosis leptorrhynchoides | reverse complement strand
TTCCAGGCCTTTGGTTTATGTATGAAATATTCTCTCTTTGTTCCATTGTTAATTCAATACTGAGACAATCTTTTGTCAAATGTGGTCCTCCACACTGCTCACAACTAATTCGTATAGCATGAATATCCTTAGTCATCTTTTCCATTCGTCTCTCGAAAGCATCTATCTTTGCGGAAATGGAATCTAAGTCATGGCTAGAATCGGCTCTAGCTGCTTTAGATGATCTAATGATGTCTTTTTCTTGGTGCCACTCATGTGAGTGGGAAGCAGTATTATCAATAATTTTGTAAGCATCAGTTTCGGTTTTCTTCATAATAGAACCACCAGCTGCTATATCTATGTCTTTCCTTGTAGTGATGTCGCATCCTTGGTAGAATATTTGTACTATTTGACAGGTGTCTAAACCATGTTGCGGACATCCTCTTAACAACTTTCCATATCTTGTCCACGCCTCATATAGAGTTTCATTTGGTTTCTGTGTGAACGTAACAATTTCTGCTTGAAGTCTTACGGCTTTAGATGCAGGAAAAAATTGTTTAAGAAATTTATCAATTAAAACGTCCCATGTATCGATCGCCCCTTCAGGTAACGATTCCAACCAATCTTTGGCTTCTCCCTTCAAAGTCCAGGGAAATAACATGAGATATATCTGTTCATCCTCCACTTCTCGTATTTTAAATAGTGTGCAGATCCTATTAAAGGTACGTAGATGTTCATTTGGATCTTCCTTCGGCGCACCACTAAATTGGCATTGATTAGTCACCATGTGTAAAATTTGTCCTTTGATTTCATAATCTGGCGCATTAATGTCTGGATGAGTAATTGCGTGACCTTGGCCAGTGCGTTTAGCTCTCATTCGGTCTTCCATACTTAAAGGTTCCAGATTCTCCATAATTGAATTTGTTGACTCGGTATCACTAGATGGTTCTGATTTAATAGTTCGTTCCTCAACAATCTCTGTTTGAATGATTGGTGGTTCCGGAGGAAAGTTTAATGGTTCAGGATCTACGAACCGTTCCTGAATATTTTCTGGATTCTCAATTGTGAAGTTTGTTTCAAAAAATGGATTATCGGAAATTTGAACTGAAGTACTTGGTCGACTAGATGACGATTCTAAAGAAAAATCAACGGCGGTTATATTTGTTAAACGATGTCTTGATCGAGTTACAGGTGGTGAACGTACAAAAGGTGATGAACGTCTTGCTCGGTGCATTCACAGAATATCCTATTAGTTTTTAAAAGGAAAGAAAAATTATAATAAGTTATCCAATTAATAGACTTTTCTGATTTTGCCCACGTTTCGAATAGCCAAAAGATGCAGCAGAGGGGCAGGATTCGTTTGGTCTCAATATAATTGAGGACTGTTTGGCTCCAATAACCCGGTCCACGTACAAATCCAACTATTACTACGAACCAGAAAATTTTGATGTCTATCAATTTAACCACTTAAAATAAATTTTCGTAATTTTAAGAAATTTAGATAAGAAGTAGAATAAAATTCTAAGTCCTAAAAACTAGAATGGCGAGAAATAAGAGAGAAAAAGATTGCGCGTCGAAAAATGTCGAAAAAGAAAAAATGGTTGAAAAATAAAAGGTGACGGAAAAATAAAAGAAACTTATAAAAACTTAAAAATACTTAACTAATTTAACCTTATTACTACAACTAACTTAAAATTATAATCGCAAATTGAAATTATTAATTGGAATGATAATTGATACATAGTAAAAGGTCTAAAAATATTAAAGCTTACAGGAAAAACTAAATCCCAAATGGAAATAACTTAAAAAGAAACTAAAACTTAAAAAGGCGTCGCAAAATTCTAAAGCACCTAAATCTTAGTCTAAAGAAAAAGCACTTAAGTAATTCTACGGCAAAGCCTAAAAATCTAGGAGTAAAAATAACTATAGCAAAAACTAAGTTTAAAATTAATTATGAGCTAAAAAATACAAATATTACGCTACAATGATTAAAAAGGTACAAAATATAAAAATATACAAAAAGTTGTAAAAAGTACAATTTTTATAAAAAATATTATTTTTATATTATTTATTTAATAAAAACTACTAATTTTACAATTTTAATAAAACTAATTAAACAAAATACATAAATATAAAGTAAAAAGTAAAAATAAAACTAAAATTAATAATAATAATAATAATTAAGTAATTAATAATAATAATAATAAATTAAAACCCGTGATTAGGGTTTTGTCCGTGTGTCAGAAGACCTCCGCGAGTTGCGGTGAATAAAGAGGAAAACCCCGCGAGTCGCGGGGATTCAGAATTCAGTTGACAGATTGTACTTTTACGCGTTTTTCTTTATTTTTTTTTTTTTTTTATTTTCTGTTTTCTGTTTTTAATTTAAATAAACGATTTTTAATAAAATTTATATTTTTATAAATTAAAATAAAGATAAAGAAACTTATAAAACTTAAATATTTAACAAAATCCTAAAAATACTTATATTTTTGTTTTTCTTTTTATATTTTTGAATGATTAAAACGTAATTTTTACAAAAACGACTTTTAATAAAAGTAAATAAAAATCTTTTTTTTTTTTTTTTATATTAGCGTTGCGCTTCCGGCTTTTAAGATGTTGTCCCCGGCAGCGGCGCCAAAAATACTTGATGTTTCGCGAGGTGTATATAAAATAGCTTATATTTTACGCAGAAAATACTATTAAATACGATACAATTTTACACAAGATATTTATTTATTTATAGAATGGATATACTTAAACCTTGCTACAACACTTATAGGCAGTGTACCTAATCGTACAGTAGTGTAGTTTTTAGTAAGTCCGGTTCGTTCCACAGGGAGATCTTTAAGCAAAGCTCAACGCTATATTAGTTTACTTTTATTAAAATTACAAATATATATATAAGTAATATTATTATTATAAAGGGGGGGTTTTTACCGTTTAATGACCGGTTTGTCGATTTTAAAACTTTAGTCGCAGTTAAAACCTAATGTAAAATATAAAATAAATACAAGACTTTAAATTAAAGCGTAAAGTAAATAACGATAATGAAATTACGAATAATAAAAATGCGATAAAAATTAAATTGCGATAATTAAAAAGTACGATAATTAAAAGTGCGATAAAATGAAATAACAATAAATAAAAGTGCGATAATTAGAAGTGCAATTAAATATAAAATAAAGGAAATAAAATATGATATAAAAGAATTATGCTTATTTAAACTTCCGTAATCATGATGTTTGACGTGTTGATTTTAGTTTTATGCCCATGGGTTAATTGTCCTTTGTCCTGGATTATTCAATATGTCCGTCTGGTTTTTGTCCATAACAGTCCATCAGTCATAAATATAAATTGCAAGTGTCCTTGTCAAATTATTATTATACCCGAAGATAAATATTCCAACTAATTGGGGATTCGAATTGTAACAAGGTTTTAATACTTTGTTTAATGAATACACCAGGTTATCGACTGCGTGTAAACCAAGGTTTTACTACTTTGTTAACAATTACACCAATTACCCTTGAATGTAATTTCACCCCTGTTTCAATTATTCTAGTGGCTATTAATCCATTCCCGTGTCCGGTTAAATGAACGATTATTCGTACATATAAATACCCCGCCCATCGTGTCCGATCGAGTGTATATGGTAATTTATAGGGACGCCCAATTGTAAATCTTTATATTAACATTAACAAACTTTCATTTAGTTAAACAAATATAAAGCCCATTAATAGCCCATAGTCTAGTTTCCACAAGTGTCGTTCTTTTGTCCAAACCCCAATTATGGTACAAAGCCCAATTACCCAATTTTAGTAATTAGCTCAACATCATGATTACTTCGTTTTAAACAAGCATAATAATAACTTAGCTACGAGACATTAATATAAAAAGGTTGAACATAACTTACAATGATTAAAAATAGCGTAGCGTTACACGGACAGAAATTCGACTTACACCCTTACAACATTCGCTAACATACCTTTATTATTAGAATTATAATTAAAATATAAATTATAAATATAAATATATATTACTCGTATATATTGAGAGAGAGATGAAAAATATGATATGTTTTTGATCAGAATTCGGGTTGATTTATAGCCAGGAATGAAATTTGGGGCTCCGCGACTCGCGGCAAAAAGCCCTTCAAACTCCGCGAGTCGCGGAGAGGTATTTTCAATTTACTCCCTTGGAGTTTCTGGCTGCCGACGGTTTTAATAATATATATATATAATATATATATAATTAATATAATTAATTATATATTATATTATATTTATATACATAGTTAACTTGTAATTTTTAGTCCGTTGCGTCGAGCGTTAAGAGTTGACTCTGGTCCCGGTTCCGGATTTTCGAACGTCCTTGCGTACAATTTAATATCTTGTACTTTGCGTTTTGAATCTTGTACTCTTGTGTTTTTGAGACGTTTCTTATCAATAATTGGAACCTTTTTGATTGTCTTTTGTCCTTTTGAGCTTTCTGGTCGTTTGCGTCTTCAAATCGTCGAATCTGTCTTTTGTCTTCACCTTTTATTATTTAAACGAATATCACTTGTAAATAGAACAATTGCAACTAAAAGCTTGTCTTTCTTGAGGAATAATGCTATGAAATATATGTTTGTTTTTAGCATTATCAGTGCTATAGTCCAATTCTTGGCCCCCACCGGTGAATATTTTAAAGGCGCCTTCTGGGCCTGATGTTCCAAAATCCAATCCCTGTGATGACAAAATCTCGTTAAAGAATAAAGGCACTGTCAAACGTAGCGTGACCAAAAGATTGAGAAAAGATACTTCCTATGCTTCTGACTCGTCCAACTGTTGCTAGAATTCCATTGGTAACTGGAAAGCTTCGTCAAAAATCCTTCACGCTAAAAAATGAAACAGAAAAGGGGATTAAAAGGGGACGCAAGGTGGAATCAATTGGGTGACGTGTGGAAGCAGAAATTCGAAACCGAGCAGGAACAGCACCCAAGCCAAACCCAATTCAAAGTGCAAGTCATCGTCTTCAAGAAATGTAAGAAAAAGGAGGTCAATCGATTGATTTCGGAAAGTAGCATTGGGGTGGAGGAGTTTGGCTCCAATCTTGGTCTAAGATGGACCAAGAATGGTATGTAAGTGATTTTCTCTTGTTCGTACCTTTATTTTTAAATGAAGATTATTTCGTTAAACATTAGAGGTTTCGGGTCCGGGAAAGTAAGTAAGTTCGGGGACGTTAGAAGTTTATGTTTTGTTGAGAGGCCGTCTATTCTTGCTCTACAAGAAACTAAGTGTCATACTCGGGACGATAATTGGATTTTTAGCCTTTGGGGTTCCAATGATTGTGGTTTTGTTCAAAAAGAAATGGCCGGTAAGTCGGGAGGTCAATTATTGATTTGGGATAAAAATGTGTTTGATGCATCTAGTGAACTTGTTAGTGACCTTTTTATTGCAATTCGGGGGAAATGGTTACATTCGGGTAATGAATCGATTATTATCAATGTCTACGGGCCACATGATGATAATAACAAGTGTAAGTTTTGATATTCTTTGGATAAGATTTTGGGTATTTGTGGGGTATAGTGGGTCATTTGGGACTTCAATGAAGTTAGGGATAGGTCGGAAAGATTAAATTGTGAGTTTTTCGAATACCGAGCCAAGAGGTTTAACGATTTCATAGATAGAAATTGTTTGGTGGATTTACCTTTGGGGGGAAGGAAGTTTACTAGAGTTAGCGATGATGGAGTGAAAATGAGTAAGTTGGATAGATTTCTAGTCTCGAATGACTTTCTTAATCATTGGGCCGATTTAAAAGTGGCGGCTTTAGATAGAAGTATGTCGGATCATTGTCCTATTCGTTGTCGGATGGTGAGGTTGACTACAGACCTAAACCTTTTAAATTTTTTGACGATTGGTTTTCGGTTGAAGGTATAGAAAAATTCATTACCGATTCTTGATCGAGGCCTATGGTGGGTAACCGAAAAGATTGTGTCTTTCGTAATAAACTAAAAAGGCTAAAAGGGGATCTTAAAGAGTGGAGTAAATCTCATTTTGGCAATCTCGATAGTGAAATTGAGTCGGCTAAAAAAGTTGCGTTAGATCTAGAAGTTAAGGCTGAATCGGGTCTTCTAAGTGCGGATGATCGTGTAAAATGGATTGATTCGAGAAAAACTTGGATGGAAAAGGAGAAAATCAAGACCGGTATGTTGAAACAAAAGGCTCGCGTTCGTTGGATGACCGATGGTGATGAAAATTCGAAATATTTCCATAACTCTTTAAAGAGGAAATATAATAAGAGTAATATTCGGGGTATTAACGTTAACGGGTCTTGGTGTGAGAATCCCATATTTATCAAAGATGCTGCGTATAATCACTTCAAGAACATCTTTGAGGAGCATAACTTTGATAGATCGAGCTTGGATGGGCTGATTTGCGAATCGATTACGTTGGCTGAAAACATTCTCCTAGAAGCCCCTGGTCCAGACGGTTTCAACTTGGCATTTTCATGAGATTTTGGCATATTGATAACTCCTAAATTATACAGTTTTTAATGACATTTTGAGGAGTTATCTTAGTATTTTAGAGTCATTTTAACCTCAAAACACACTTAAATGGGTAAAAATGGGAAAAAAGTATTTCTAATAATTTTATCAAAGTTATGTATCAAACAGGATCAAAAACACAGCAAGTTGCAGAACGGCTACATGAAGCCGTCGGCTTGGATTCAAGGAAGCCGCCGGCTTCGTGCTAAGTATGTCAGAATGTTCCAGAATCTTCATAAAATTGAAAAAAGTTTTTGATCAAGAAAAAGGCAAAGGAAGCCGCCGGCTTCACCCTGAAGCCGCCGGCCTAAATGACACGGTTTCTCAACTTGTTGATCAAGTTCAAGCAAAAATGGAAACCAAATCAAAAAGATTTGGCCGATCTGCAAAGCCGCGGGCTTCTATGAAGCCGCCGGCTTAAGTATGACGGCTAAAAGAATTTAGCTTGAGGATTAAGTTTAACTTGTAAAAGGAGTCACCGACTCAAAGCAAGCCGCCGGCTTCCTACTAAAGCCGCTGTCTTGGCCACCGAACTTTAACATTATAAATAATGGCCTCTGGTCTCAGTTTTCATATGTATTAGTTTGCAGAATTCAATAATTCTGGTTAGATCATTTTTTAGGGCTTTTCTCTAAACCCTTAGGTTAGATTTAGTCATTGTAATCAAGATTCAAGTTTTAATTCAAGTTATTTTACATCTACCTTCTTTTTAAGGTATGATTCTATCCTTATTTTATTGTTTTACTTATTTTATTTATTATATTTGTTTCTGTTCGCCTTCTGCTATGAACTGAATGTTCAAAGTGGTTACTTGGACGAAGATTGAACTTCATCTGGGAATCAGATGAAGCCGCCAGCCTCACCTCCAAGCTGCCGACTTGGTGAGGAAGGAAGCCGCAGGCTTCGAGCTTCATCCGTACAGTTTCTGGTTCTTTTCCAGATCTTCATGGTCGAGTTTCTGTGATGACATTTAAACTGTTTTGAATCTGTTATGCTTTAATATACTTTTTTATCATGCTTAATGATTAAATAACATGATTTTATGGTTGATTAGTACTTGATCCGATGATCTATTATTCAATTCATGCTACTTGTTTAGATCTAGTCCATCAAACTTGTTAAATTGAATTGCATGCAACTAGGTTAAATAGCATAATAGTGATAAACTTGTTTAATTGGAATTACACTTATATAATAGAGTTTGATATTGTTCGGCTTAGTCAAAGATCCTCTGTTTGGATGTGTTTAATTAACGATTGAATGAAACTTTAGTAGTAATTGACTTTCAGCTAGTAACTTTAGTTGATCTACTTTATATTTAATAGCTTATATAATTTGTCAGTCTATTTGCTTGTTGATCCGCAGCATAAGGTTGATATGTATCATGTAATTGAATTGAATGCTAAGAATTGAGATATTAGTCATGCACATCACATGTATAATATATGCTTTAAGTCCTGCTTATTAAATGATATAAAACACTTGTCTTAGCCTGCTTAGGGATACTAATTTGTCTATGATTATTATCTTGATTTGTGTTAATATAAGTTATGAAACTTGCCTAATATGATTCTCGTATGAGTTATTCGTTCATGTAGCTGCTTTTATTTATAATTGTTTAAGTTGAATCTTTACTTTATTGCTTTATTTTATTTATCTTAAATTATCTCTTTCCTAAGAGATAAGAATCTATCACATAAATGATATAAAAATATATCTTTAATTCTTTAATAAAAATTAAACTATTTAATAAAATAACTCTTATCTGCATCTATGGTCTCTTGGGACGATAACCTAAAATACTACCTCTGATCGGGTTTTGTTGCTCGTTAGAGTGTTAAAAGTGTAATAATAAAGGTTATATAAATTTAAAAGTTTGAAAGGCAAATTAAGCACTACACACTTTTGCACATCAAATTTTTGGCGCTGCTGCCGGGGAGCGCGGTAAATACGAGAGTTGGATATACTTTGGTTATTGATATTTCTTGAAAATGGGTGATGACTGTCTTCCTTTAGGGGAGGGTTGTTGGGGTTCCAATTTAAAGGCTCCTGCTAAAACCTAGACGCTGACGGGTCACTTAAGTATTGAAAGATTCAATAGGCCGTGTATGTTTGATTATTAGTTGTTATGCGATAAAAGTTGTTATTTAATATTTATATTATTAATTATGTCATTAATGTTTATTATATTTATTAATTTAAAATTCACTAATATATTAATATATTTTTTAAATATTACTAGAAGAATTAGAATAAATTTAAAATCTATATATATATATATATATATATATATATATATATATATATATATATATATATATATATATATATATATATATATATATATATATATATATATATCCTTTAAAGTCTAAAAGATTTTCTCCTAAGATGTTTCTTTTCATGATTTTAGATCACATGAATACTCGGTCCAAGAAACCAGTCTTACAAGATATGTTATCAAATCCCGATATATTATTTATACATTCTAGGGATTCAAATATTGTTAAGAAATTAAATTTCAATGAAGGAACTACCTCTAATGATGATTCATTATCTAGTTCTCCGTCTAGTCCTGATTCTAATTTAGGATCTCTTTTTGGTTCAGATATTAAAATGACTACTGAAAATTCAATGGAAGCGTTAATGAAAGCTGGTCGGGAAGGATTAGGTCATGGTATTACTTGTGACAACCCGAAAATCTCCGACCAAATTTAAACTTGATCTTTATATGATTTCGACACGATAAGCAAAGTCTGTTATATTGAGTCTGAAAATTCTTAAACTAGTTTCATATATCCATTTGACCATTAACTGCTTTCGACGATTCACGAACAATTAAATTGTAATAGATATGTGTGTATATATATATACTTGATAATTGGAATTATAATTTGTAATATTATATGTCATAATATATACATATAAGTAATAAATATTGACGACTCAATATATTATATAACTGGCAAATAGTAATAAATTGTAATATAATAAATCTAGTTACAAGTTTGAATATAATTATCATTACTTTCAATATTATTATCAATAGTAATAATAATATTAAAATAAGTATTATTAATATTATTTTTTTCAATATACAACTTATGAATATGAAATTGATATATATAAATTGTTATAGTATTATTATTATTATTATTATTATTATTATTATTATTATTATTATTATTATTAGTAGTATTATTATTATTTATTATTATTAATATATTTAATATTACTATATTTATTCGTTATTAATAATAATTATATATGATATAAGAAAATCAAAAGGTTCGTACAAGTTTGTTACATATAGCAATCGAACTGTTTTAAATTTTGGATTCTGTCTTTAGAATCTATACCATAACGATTTCAATTTCAGAAAGATCCAATTTAAATTTGCAATCACTTTCACTTTTATTTATTTTTATTTATTTCTGTACTAGATGAATCAAACATGTCGATACAATTGAATATATAACAATTGAACATTTTTTTTCTTTGATTGGTAAACCAGTCGACCTTACACTACCACATGAAATCACCAATGTGGAAACTCATTTAAACATTCACACCATCAAGAAACAATCACTTATACATCACTATTACACTTGATTGAACCCTTATTGGAACACTATCTCTACATACAAGCTATATCCATAAATCCATAGATATATATTACCTCCCTTGTTGAATCAAAACACACGACCACTCTTCATTCCTTTTGTTTACGGCCGTTACCATTTCACCACCCTTGTCTCTGTTTATACCCATTCGAAGACAGCCCGAAACTACTGCCATCTTCTTCTCTACCTTCAATATTCAATCTAAAACCACCACCATTCCATCGATTAAACCCATCAACACTATTCTTCTTCTCTGATTTGCAGCTGCAACCACACGCACACCACTTACGTTTTCTTTCTTCTTTTTCGGTTTTGGTTGAGCAAACACCAACCACCTCCACGGCCACCACCACAGTGAGCATCACCATCACCTTTTTCTTTCATTCTTTCTTGATCTTCTTAGTGAAAATGCCACTACATCAACCTGATGTTATGCAAGGCGTATATGAAATAGCTTATATTTTACTAGGAAATACTATTAAATACGATACAATTTTACACAAGATATTTATTTATTTATAGAATGGATATACTTAAACCTTGCTACAACACTTATAGGCAGTGTACCTAATTGCACAGTAGTGTAGTTTTTAGTAAGTCCGGTTCGTTCCACAGGGAAAAATCTTTAAACAAAGCTTAACGCTATATTAGTTTAATTTATAAAAATACAAATATATATATAAGTAATATTATTATTTTAAATGGGGGTTTTTACCGTTTAATGACCGGTTTGTCGATTTTTAAAAATTTAGTCGCAGTTAAAACCTAATATAAAATATTAAATAAATAAAAGACTTAATTTAAAGCGTAAAGTAAATAACGATAATGAAATTGCGATAAATAAAAGTGCGATAAAATAAAATTGCGATAATTAAAAAGTACGATAATTAAAAGTGCAATTAAATACAATAACAATAAATAAAAGTACGATAATTAGAAGTGCAATTAAATATAAAAATAAAGGAATTATGCTTATTTAAACTTCCGTAATCATGATGTTTGACGTGTTGATTTTAGTTTATTTCCATGGGTTAATTGTTCTTTGTCTTGGATTATTTAATATGTCCATACGGATTTGTCCATAATAGTCCATCAGTCATAAATATAAAGAGTGAAAGCCTTCGTCAAATTATTCTTATTCCCGAAGTCAAATATTCCAACTAATTGGGGATTCGAATTATAACAAGGTTTTAATACTTTGTTTAATGAATATACCAGGTTATCTACTGCGTGTAAACCAAGATTTTACTACCAATTACCCTTGAATGTAATTCACCCCTGTTTCAACAAGTCTATTAACTATTAATCCAGTTCCGTGTCCGGTAAAATGAATAATTATGGGTATTTATAGATATCCCGCCCACCGTACCCAGTCAAGCATATGTGGTTATATATAAATACGTCAAATTATAAGTTTGTATATTAAATTAACAAGGTATTGTTTAGTTAATATAAAACCCATTAATAGCCCATAGTCTAATTTCCACAAGTGTCGTTATTTTATCCAAACCCCAATTATGGTACAAAGCCCAATTACCCAATTTAAATATTTAGCCCAACATCATGATTACTTTGGATTAAATAAGCATAATAATAACTTAGCTACGAGACATTAAATTAAAAAGGTTGAACATAACTTACAATGATTAAAAATAGCGTAGCGTTACACGGACAGAATTTCAACTTACACCCTTACAACATTCGCTAACATACCCTTATTATTAGAAATTAAAATTAAAATTAAAATTAAAATATAAATTATATATATATATATATATATATTTACGTATATAGATAGAGAGGATGGATATATGGATATTTTAAAACTCGTCGAATGCGTTGGCTTTTATAGGCAATTTCAGAATTGGGGACTCCGCGAGTCGCGGCATTTTTGCTCTTCAAATTCCGCAAGTCGCGGAGTTCGCAAAACCAGCTCACACAAGTTTGGATCCTAGTCTGCCGACGGTTTTAATATATAAATATAATATATATAATTTATATAATTAATTATATATTATATTATATTTATATACATAGTTAACTTGTAATTTTTAGTCCGTTGCGTCGAGCGTTGAGAGTTGACTCTGGTCCCGGTTCCAGATTTTCGAACGTCCTTGCGTACAATTTAATATCTTGTACTTTGCGTTTTAAATCTTGTACTCTTGTAATTCTGAGACGTTTTTATCAATAATTGGAACCTCTTTGATTGTATTTTGTACTTTTGAGCTTTTTGGTCGTTTGCGTCTTCAATTCGTCAAATCTGTCTTTTGTCTTCACCTTTTATTATTTAAACGAATATCACTTGTAAATAGAACAATTGCAACTAAAAGCTTGTCTTTCTTGAGGAATAATGCTATGAAATATATGTTCGTTTTTAGCATTATCAAATATTCCCACACTTGAGCGTTGCTTGTCCTCAAGCAATATAGTCTTGAAATACTAGAATCACTTCTTTATTCTTCACACTTTATACATCAGTGATTTCTATATGGCGGTATAAACAATGGTACTAACGATGTGGTTTACAGTCACACATGACTATAAAATTTAGATCCTTTAAGGAAATTGGATCTTTATGAAAACATTTGATCTTTTGAAAATTAAATCTAGTTTTTACCCTAGATAAGTTTTCCGAAATAACCCTTTACCGGTGTTTGCAAAATATTTTGGTGGGTTTAGTGGGTTTCAAATTTGAAAATTTTAGCTCAAAACTTGCGGTTTTGTGTCACCTAATTGCTAACCTTGTATTGGGAAAGCAACACGTCCAATATACTTGCTCCGAATATTACCTTTCGGTAAACTACCGTCCGGTTGTAAAGGAAAGTGTTGAACAAGCAACTGTTAAGGCAATGTCCCCTGACATACTTTTAATTATGGTCTATAACGTGTCGGACGCAATTACTATCCTTGGTAGGAGCAATAGTAAAGCTCACCCTTATAATTTTCAGGTCTGGCACAAGGTCCTATCTTTGACCATACTATGCAACCACCGTTCTTACGGTTGACACCCGATTTGGTTCAGGTGACCTAATGAATTCCAGGTGAATTCCTAGGATTTTACGTTCAATGGTAATGAACGCATTGAAAATAGGTTTTCAGAAAACAAATCGGTTTGTAATTTTGATCAAAATATTTTCTCGTTCAAGCTCGAGTTTAGATATCATCGAATTCCATGAGTTTGTAATTCTCAATCTTTAAGGTCAATCTCTAGGATTGAGTAATATCAGTCTTAAAAGCTGATTTTTGATCTTTTAAGGAGATTATCCTTTCTGGGGATCTGATTCATTAGTCTTATCAAGCTAATTTGCACGGTGCCCTCCCTATTTTACAAGATAGATCCTCTCATGGTTAGGATAAGTCTGACCACTTGGCGACCCTATTTGATGCTGAGGTCTGTGGATTTCCTGCTGATTTTTGTGATGACTTTTCTAGGTTTTTCGTCAACCTACAGCTAGTCTGGACGACAACTTCATGACCTAAATCAAGAAGCGCGTTTCTTTTTCGGAAGACTTTACTTCCTTTTAATGATGGAATTGATTCATCGTGTAGATCCATCTTTCTTTCAAATATATTACAGTAAATCGGGTAAAACTGTTTAGTTTAGTCCGAAGCAAAAGTATCTTCAATTATTTGTTACAGAAATATGTGACATATGTTTAAGATAACTTGGTAAATTTTCCCACACTTGGCTTTTATTTTCCTTTTTATTGTCCTCTATTCCATTTTAAATGAATTTTAACATTTTGGTTTGTTTCTCAATTTATGTCCTTTCCAAGGTAACAATAATTTCGGTGTTAACATCTAGTTTTATCGTTCATAAATATGTATAAACATGATTTTGAGTTCATTTAATTGAAAATTTTGAAAATTTTTACTAGAATTGGGTAGTTAGTATATAAGACTAGGGCTGTTCTTTATTATCAGAGAGCACTAGATTCTATTACAACTACTGCTTTACTAGTATTTCTAATGGTAACCAAGTGTATAAAGTAAAAATTTTAAAATCCGAAAGAATTTAACCCCTTCCCCCACTTAAGATCTTGCAATGCCCTCATTTGCAAGAAATCAGTAACAATTTAATATATTGAGGGTGATTAGCGTAGAAAAATGATTAAATTTTACCAAAGTTTCCAAACATATTGTTGTTTGTGTTGAATGATAAATGGTGCACATCATTTGTTCATTCCGTCTTATTGTTATATCACATTTGTTTTTCATTTTTTTTTATATAAAACCTTACACTTTTAGAACATATAATTAATTAAATTTAAAATTTTGTTTCTTTTTAGGATGAGGGTGTTTCGGAACAATGTCCTAGTCCGTCCCTCGACAAAATTTTAAAATTTGTCAATTCAAAGCGCGGTTTTAAAAGTAAAGATTTTTGGGTTTTTTTAATTTTTTTGGCATACTTTAAATCAATAAGATTAAAAATAATGATAATAAAAATTCTCGTCCCGCCCTCGGGTAAAGCAATTTCGGCTCAACGACCTAGTCTTCAACTTACGACGAATTTTAAAAAATCATATTTTTAACTTAGCAAAATAAAGTAAATTTTTGTTTTTAAATTCACACCAAACTTAAATTTAAAATGCATAAAATTAAAAATTCATATTATTAAAATTAAAAATTCACACCAAACTTAAATTTAAAATGCATAAAATTAAAAATTCATATTTTTTTTAAAAATTAAAAATTCACTCTAAACTTAATTACAAATATTAATTTTTCAAATATTTACAATTTTAAATATATATTAATTTAAAAAGTTTACAATATTATTTTAATATTAATTTATTAATTATTAAAAATATGGTAAAAATAAAATTAAAAATCTTTTTGGCTTTTATCTCACTTTAATCAATCAAATATTATCAAAAATATGCGCCCCTCTTTTCGGTAAAGTAATTTCGGTTCCATAACCTAATTTAACTCATGACAAATTTTTGAAATATTTTGAGTTGATTAATTAAAGATATTTATCCCTTAAGAATAAATGTTAAATTTCGCAGTGATGTAATAAATTTTTGTATGATATCAATAATTTCGGTCGCAAGACCTAATTTCATCGAATACCAATTTAATACATTATAGCGAACAAATTAGCGTTTATTATCAAAAGGTTAAAACTAAAAATAAAAATAAAAAATAAAAACTGTACAAACTTACCTGTGAAATAGATTTCTTAGTGATATGCTCTAGTCCACTCATAAGATAGTCGGACTAATTGGTTCTCCATGGTTGCATAGGCGTAACCTCGAGCATTTAATGTTTTTTCTTTTAAACATATGAACGGTCCATCTCTGCATAAAGTAACAAATTCGGTGTTTGAATAAGTTTGATTATTTGAACATTTACCTTCGTGTGACCATTTTCCGCATTTGTGACATCTTTCAAGGTGTCGTGCTCTTCTTTTCGCTGCGGATTTTGATTTTCCTTTACCAAATTATAACTTATTATCTTCGCATCTGGAATCTTTTCTTACTCCGTCCAATTTACCTCTGATTAATGATACTATTTCACTTGGAAGTGTGTCATTATTATGTTTAGTGATCAAAGCGTGTAGCATTAGACCATGGTTTAGTTCACAGGAAGTCTTCATTTCGTAAAACCTAAAAAAAAATAAAAATTCAGAATGGAGGAAGAAGACTAGTTCTTTAGGGTCTGCTAGGGAAAGACCATTCGGGTTCCATTTTCGAGAACTACACGAAAACAGAAAATCTAACTCTAACAGAAATACATAAACCTCCCTACACTTAGTTGAAATTGTGATTAACATTATTTTCAATTGAATCATCAACAACTTTTATATCTTTGACTTTTACTTCAATCCATTTGTTGATTTCCTCCGTAACTTTCACAAATTCAACTAACATCACCTTTTATTTTGGCGATAAATTGGATACTAATCGGTTACATAACTTAAAGTTTCCTTTAATCTTAGCATCGTGAATCCGTTTATAAAGTTTCTTCGTTGAACTGTTAAAAATGGGTTCATCTAATTTTGTATCATCAACGGCATTCTTTGTGATTGGATCATCATTAAGTGTTTCTTCATTTTCCCCACACTTATGCGTTTTTATTGGTCTAACAGTTTTGGTTGGTGGAGATCTAAACTTTCGGTTCACAAAGGTGATCGATGTATCACCATCCCTAAGTGTCATTCTACCTTCTCTTATATCAATGAATGCCTCGGTGGTTGCTAAAAATGGGCGACCTAGAATTAGAGGAATATCAAGGTTTTCCTCCATATTAATCACTATGAAGTTTGCAACAAAGGTCAAACTTCCCACGTTAACAAGTAAATTATTTGCTATTCCAACCGGGTGTTTAATGGTTTGGTCAAATGATTGAACACCTATTTTGGTTGGTTTTAATTTACCCATGCCTAATCTTTTGTATAAGGAAAGAGGCATAATATTTGCACTTGCTCCTAAATCTGGGAGTCCATTATATACAGCACCATCATTAAGCAAGCAAGAAATGATAAATTCACCCGGGTCTCCTACTTTAGTAAGTCGAGTTGGTTTGTAAACCTTTTTCGGGTGTTCTTTTCTTGGTTCTTTCACTTCTATTTGAACTTCTTGTTCACATTTTTCTTTGTTTCTTGGAATGGGAGGTTTGTATAAGAATTCTTCTTCATCACTCAAATTTGACTCCTCCCTATATTCCAATTTTGATTTTTCATATGTTGTTGATAACATATTTATGTTTTCATTTTGAAGGTTTTCTTGGGTAGTGAAATTATGATTAACTTCATTGTCAACTTCCATCGGTCCATGTATGTAATGTTTAACTCTGTGACCATTAACTTTAAATTCAATCCCATTTGAATTTATTAATTCTACTGTTCCGTATGGGAAAACTCTTTTGACTATGAATGGTCCAGACCATCTTGATTTCAATTTTCCAGGAAATAGCTTGAATCGTGAATTGAAAAGAAGAACTCTGTCTCCTTCTTTGAATTTTTTTGAACTTCTGATTCTTTTATCATGCCATTTCTTCGTTCTTTCCTTATAGATTAAGGAATTTTCATATGCTTCATGTCTTAATTCTTCTAATTCGTTTAATTGACTTAACCGTAGACGTCCGGCTTCATGTAAATCAAGATTACATGTCTTCAAAGCCCAAAATGCTTTGTGTTCAATTTCTACTGGAAGATGACATGCTTTTCCGTAAACGAGTTTAAAAGGTGTGGTTCCAATTGGAGTTTTGTAGGCTGTTCTAAAAGCCCAGAGTGCATCCTCCAATTTAATGGACCATTCCTTCGGATTTGATCCTACGGTTTTCTCTAGAATACGTTTTAAAGCTCGGTTGGTATTTTCAACTTGTCCACTTGTTTATGGATGATATGCGGTGGAGATTTTATGAGTTACTCCATAACTTTTAAGAATTTTCTCAAGTTGATTATTACAAAAATGAGTACCCCGATCACTTATTAAAGCTTTCGGTGTTCCAAACCTTGCAAAAAGACGTTTTAAAAGGTTGACTACAACTCGTGCATCGTTAGTTGGGAGAGCTTGTGCTTCCGCCCATTTAGATACATAATCAATGGCTACGAGAATATAGAGATTATTATGAGATTTTGGAAATGGACCCATAAATTCAATACCCCAAATGTCAAATACTTCACATACTTGAATGACATTTTGTGGCATTTCATCACGTTGACTTATTTTTCCGGCCCTTTGACAAGCATCACAGGATTTGTAAAGAAGGTGTGCGTCTTTGTAAATTGTAGGCCAATAGAATACAGCATCGTAAACTTTTCTTGCTGTAAGTTGAGGCCCATAATGCCCTCCTGTTGGTCCTGTATGACAATGGTTTAAAATTTTACTAGCTTCATCTCCGAATACACATCGGCGTATTATTCCATCTGGACAACTTTTAAACAAATGTGGATCTTCCCAGAAATAGTGTTTTATATCACTGAAGAATTTCTTTCGTTTTTGGTACGATAATCCTTTTTCAAGGAATCCACATACTAAGTAGTTTGCATAGTCTGCAAACCATAGTATTTCATTATAATATATCTTCAATAGATATTCATCAGGAAAGTTGTCTTGTATGGCCGATTCATTTAGAACTTCTAATTCGGGATTTTCAAGACGAGAAAGATGATCAGCGGCGAGATTTTCTGCTCCTCTTTTATCTCGGATTTCAATATCAAACTCTTGTAAGAGTAAGATCCAACAGATTAATCTTGGTTTAGCATCTTGTTTCGAAAATAGGTATCTAAGAGCAGAATGGTCGGTATAGACCACCGTTTTTGCTAGAACGAGATATGAACGAAATTTGTCAAAAGCAAAGAAAATAGCAAGGAGTTCTTTTTTAGTAGTTGTGTAATTTGTTTATGCTCCTTGTAACGTCTTACTAGCATAATATATAGGTTGAAATCGTTTTTCAATCCTTTGTCCTAAAACGGCTCCCATTGCAAAATCACTTGCATCGCACATTAGTTCAAACGGTAGATTCCAATTTGGTGTTATCATGATCGGCGCATTAGTGAATTTTTCTTTAAGAATATTAAAAGATTTGATACATTCATCTGAAAAGATGAATGGAGCATCCTTTTCTAGGTGTTTATTCATAGGAGTGGCAATTTTAGAAAAATCTTTAATGAAACGTTGGTAAAAACCGGCATGCCCTAGAAAACTCCTAACTCCTCTAACATTGGTGGGATGTGGAAGGTTAGCAATTACATCTACTTTAGCTCTATCCACTTCAATTCATTCCTTTGAGATTTTATGACCAAGAACGATGCCTTCTTTAACCATGAAATGGCATTTCTCCCAATTAAGAACTAGATTTGATTGTTCGCATCTAATAAGCATTCGATCAAGATTCACTAGACATGATTAAAATGTATCACCGAAGACTGAAAAGTCATCCATGAAAACTTCCATGCATTCTTCTATCATGTCATGAAAAATCGCCATCATGCACCTTTGAAAGGTTGCAGGGGCATTGCAAAGTTCAAATGGCATGCGTTTGTAAGCAAAAGTACCATAAGGGCACGTGAATGTGGTTTTCTCTTGGTCCTCGGGTGCTATTGGAATTTGAAAATATCCGGAAAAACCATCAAGAAAACAATAGTAACTGTTTCCGGCTAATCTTTCCAACATTTGATCAATAAAAGGTAAGGGAAAGTGATCTTTTCTGGTGGCGTCATTTAATTTTCTATAATCAATACATACACGCCATCCTGTTACAGTCCTAGTAGGAATAAGCTCATTTTTCTCATTTGTAATGACAGTCATGCCACCCTTCTTAGGCACGCATTGAACTGGGCTTACCCATGGACTATCAGAGATTGGATAAATTAAACCTGCATCTAGCAGTTTAATAATTTCTTTCTTAACAACATCTTGCATATTAGGATTTAGTCTTCGTTGTCGTTGCACATACGTTTTATGACCTTCTTCCATAAGGATTTTATGTGTGCAATACGAAGGACTTATTCCTTTAATATCATGAATCTTCCATGCAATGGCTGGTTTATGAGCTTTCAATACAGAAATGAGTTGAGATTTTTCATTTTCAGTAAGAGAAGACGTCATTATTACAGGTAATTTAGATTCACCATGTAAATAAGCGTATTCCAAATGATTTGGAAGTGGCTTTAACTCTAATATTGGTGGTTCTTCTATCGATGATTTATATCGATATTTGTCTTCTTCTTTTAGCATTTGAATTTCTTCTGTTGTTGGTTCATATCCATTAGCTATTAGTGTAGCTAACATTTCAGTTTCATTAATTGGTTCAGTTCCTTCTCCTAAAGAACATTCTCCTGTTCCTTGTAATTCTAGAAATTCTTCTAATAATTCTGCATGTGAATATATAGTTTGAATATAATAACATGTATCATCTGCAGATTGCGGTTGTTGCATAGCTCTATCAACTGAAAAGGTAACACTCTCGTCCTCTATACTTAGGGTCAGTTTCTTACCAAACACGTCTATCATTGCTTTAGCCGTGTTTAAGAATGGTCTTCCTAATATGAGAGGAACTTGAGAATTTTCTTCCATGTCCAGAACAACAAAATCTACTGGAAATACTAAAGTACCAACTTTAACTAGCATGTTCTCCATTATCCCTCTAGGATATTTTATTGATCTATCGGCTAGTTGTATACTTATTCGTGTTGGTTTCAATTCTCCAAGGTCTAGTTTAGTGTATAGTGAATACGGCATTAAATTTATACTAGCACCTAAGTCTGCCAATGCTTCTATTGAACTAAGACTACCCAGAAAACATGGAATTGTGAAACTTCCTGGATCAGATAATTTTTCTGGTATCTTATTCAACAGCACTGCTGAACAATTAGCATTCATAGTAACAGCCGAGAGTTCTTCCATTTTCTTTCTATTCGAGATTAGATCTTTCAAGAATTTAGCATATCTAGGCATTCCTGAATTTACATCAATGAAAGGAAGATTTACATTTATCTGTTTAAACATATCCAAGAATTTGGATTGCTTGGTTTCAAGTTTCTATTTTTTCATTTTACTCGAGTAAGGAAGTGGTGGTTTGTATGGTTTAACATAAGGTTTAGCTTTAACTGTGTTATCTTCATTAACCTTTTCAACTACCGGTTCTTTTTCCTTATCTTGTTCAGGTTGTGGTTCTTGTGGAGTAGGAATATCTTCATTAAGATTTACAGGTATTTCAGGTGGTTTAAGTGTAATACCACTTCTTGTGGTAATAGCTTTAGCTGTTTCATTTCGGGGGTTAGCATTTGTATCACTAGGTAAACTTCCCAGTTTTCTTTCACCTATTAACCTTGCTAGGTTACTTACTTCTTGTTCCAAATTTTGAATAGAAGCTTGTTGATTTCTAAATGCTTGAGCATTTTGTTCATTAGTTTGTTTCTGAGATGTGAAAAACTGCGTTTGAGTTTCAACTAGCTTCGTCATCATATCTTCTAAATTCGACTTTTTATCATCGGTTTGTTGTGGTTTATTTTGAAAATTAGGTCTTTGCTGATTGTAAGTATTATTGGATACTTGTTGATTGTTGTATGGAACATTTCGGTTATAATTCTGGTTTTGATTGTAAATTGGTCTTGGCGGTTGATAATTATTCTGATAATTATTTCCAGGCCTTTGGTTTATGTATGAAATATTCTCTCTTTGTTCCATTGTTAGTTCAATACTGAGACAATCTTTTGGCAAATGTGGTCCTCCACACTGCTCACAACTAATTCGTATTGAGTGTATATCTTTAGTCATCTTTTTTATTCGTCTCTCAACAGCATCTATCTTTGCTGAAATGGAATCTAAGTCATGGCTAGAATCGGCTCTAGCTGCTTTAGATGATCTAATGATATCTTTTTCTTGTTGCCACTCATGTGAGTGGGAAGCAGTGTTATCAATAATTTTGTAAGCATCAGTTTCGGTTTTCTTCATAATAGAACCACCAGCTGATATATCGATGTCTTTCCTTTTAGTGATGTGCAGATCCTATTAAAGGTACGGAGATGTTCATTTGGATCTTCCTTCGGCGCACCACTAAATTGGCATTGATTAGTCACCATGTGTAGAATTTGTCCTTTGATTTCATAATCTGGCGCATTAATGTCTGGATGAGTAATTGCGTGACCTTGGCCAGTGCGTTTAGCTCGCATTCGGTCTTCCATACTTAAAGGTTCCAGATTCTCCATATTTGAATTTGTTGAATCTGAATCACTAGAGGATTCTGATTTAATGGTTCGTTCCTCAACAATCTCTGTTTGAATGATTGGTGGTTCCGGAGGAAAGATTAATGGTTCAGGATCTATGAATCGTCCCTGAATATTCTCCGGATTCTCAATTGTGAGGTCGGGTTCAAAAAATGGATTATCAGAAATTTGAATTGGAGTACTTGGTCGACTGGCTGATGATTCTAAAGAAAAATCAACGGTGGCAATATTTGCTAGATGTCTTGATCGAGTTACAGGTGGTGAACGTACAAAAGGTGGTGAACGTCTTGCTCGGTGCATTTACTGAATATCCTATTAGTTTTTAAAAGGAAAGAAAAATTATATAAGTTATCCAATTAATAGACTTTTCTGATTTTGCCCACGTTTCGAATAACCAAAAGATGCAGCAGAGGGGCAGGATTCGTTTGGTCTCAATATAATTGAGTACTGTTTGGCTCCAATAACCCGGTCCATGTACAAATCCAACTATTACTACGAACCAGAAAATTTTGATGTCTATCAATTTAACCACTTAAAATAAATTTTCGTAATTTTAAAGAAATATAGAGAAGAAGTAGAATAAAAATCTATGTCCTAAAACTAGAATGTCGAGAAATAAGAAAGAAAAAGAGCGCGTCGAAAAAGGTCGAAAAAGAAAAGGGTTGAAAAATAAAAGGCGTCGAAAAATAAGAAAGAAAAAAAGATACTTATAAAACTTTAAAACACTCGACTAACCCAACCTTATTACTATCACTAACTTAAAATTAAAATTGCAAATTGAGATTACTAATTGGAGTGATAATTGATACATAGGTAAAAGGCGTCGAAAAAATAAAAATAAGAAAGTAGTGCGTCTAAACTTAAAAAGGAACTAAAAACTAAAAAATTAAAAGTTGCGTCTAAAAATATTAAAGCTTACAAGTAAAACTATATCCTAAATGGCAATAACTTAAAAAGGTATTAAAACTTAAAAACGGCGTCGCAAAATTCTAAAGCACCTAAATCTTAGTCTAAAGAAAAAGCACTTAAGGGATTTTACGGCAAGGCCTAAAAATCTAGAAATAAAAATAACTATGGCAAAAACTATGACTTAAAATTAAATACGAGCGAAAAATACAAAAGTTACGCTAAAACGAATAAAAAGGGACAAAATATAAAAATACACTAAAAGTTATAAAAATGTACAATTTTTATAAAAATATTATTTTTATATTATTTATTTATTAAAACTATTAATTTTACAATTTAATTAAACTAATTAATACTAAATAAAACAAAATAATAAAATTAAAACTAAATATTATAATAATAATACCCTAATTAGGGTTTAAAATTAATAATAATAATAATTATCCCGTAATTAATGCGAAATTAGGGTTTCTGGTCACGCCTGTCAGTGTGGCTCCGCGAGTCGCGGTGCCACGTGTCGGTTGAACTCCGCAAGTCACGGAGGTTGATAATACTGGGCTCCGATTGGGCTGAAACAGTTCGGCCCAGTTTCGTTTTATAATTAAAATATGCTTTGGGCTTCGATTTTAATCTGGCCCAGTTCGTTTTTTTTATAATAATTTGATTTTTATTTTTATAAAATAATAGATATATAATTTATATAAAATATATTTCAAAAACTTAAAATAAAAATACTTATAAAAAAAAATTCTTAAAAATAAGTTTATATATATTTTTTTTCTTTCGGTTTTTAAATTTTTTATATTTTTAATATTTAAAATGTATTATTACAAAAACTAATTAAAACTTAATAAAAATCTTTTTTTTTTGGTTTTTTTTTTATATTAGCGTTGCGCTTCCGGCTTTTAAGCTAGATTTTAGTTCCCCGGCAGCGGCGCCAAAAATACTTGATGTTATGCAAGGCGTATATGAAATAGCTTATATTTTACTAGGAAATACTATTAAATACGATACAATTTTACACAAGATATTTATTTATTTATAGAATAGATATACTTAAACCTTGCTACAACACTTATAGGCAGTTGTACCTAATCGTACAGTAGTGTAGTTTTTAGTAAGTCCGGTTCGTTCCACAGGGAAAAATCTTTAAACAAAGCTTAACGCTATATTTGTTTAATTTATAAAAATACAAATATATATATAAGTAATATTATTATTTTAAAGGGAGGTTTTTACCGTTTAAAGACCGGTTTGTCGATTTTTAAAAATTTAGTCGCAGTTAAAACCTAATATAAAATATTAAATAAATAAAAGACTTAATTTAAAGCGTAAAGTAAATAACGATAATGAAATTGCGATAAATAAAAGTGCGATAAAATAAAATTGCGATAATTAAAAAGTACGATAATTAAAAGTGCAATTAAATACAATAACAATAAATAAAAGTACGATAATTAGAAGTGCAATTAAATATAAAAATAAAGGAATTATGCTTATTTAAACTTCCGTAATCATGATGTTTGACGTGTTGATTTTAGTTTATTGCCATGGGTTAATTGTTCTTTGTCCTGGATTATTTAATATGTCCATACGGATTTGTCCATAATAGTCCATCAGTCATAAATATAAAGAGCGAAAGCCTTCGTCAAATTATTCTTATTCCCGAAGTCAAATATTCTAACTAATTGGGGATTCGAATTGTAACAAGGTTTTAATACTTTGTTTAATGAATACACCAGGTTATCTACTGCGTGTAAACCAAGGTTTTACTACTTTGTTAACAATTACACCAATTACCCTTGAATGTAATTCACCCCTGTTTCAACAAGTCTATTAACTATTAATCCAGTTCCGTGTCCGGTAAAATGAATAATTATTGGTATTCATAGATATCCCGCCCACCGAACCCAGTCAAGCGTATGTGGTTATATATAAATACGTCAAATTATAAGTTTGTATATTAAATTAACAAGGTATTGTTTAGTTAATATAAAACCCATTAATAGCCCATAGTCTAATTTCCACAAGTGTCGTTCTTTTATCCAAACCCCAATTATGGTACAAAGCCCAATTACCCAATTTAAATATTTAGCCCAACATCATGATTACTTCGGATTAAATAAGCATAATAATAACTTAGCTACGAGACATTAAATTAAAAAGGTTGAACATAACTTACAATGATTAAAAATAGCGTAGCGTTACACGGACAGAATTTCGACTTACACCCTTACAACATTCGGTAACATACCCTTATTATTAGAAATTAAAATTAAAATTAAAATTAAAATATAAATTATATATATATATATATATATATATATATATATATATATATATATATATATATATATATTTACGTATATAGATAGAGAGGATGGATATATGGATATTTTAAAACTCGTCAAATGCGTTGGCTTTTATAGGCAATTTCATAATTGGGGACTCCGCGAGTCACGGCATTTTTGCTCTTCAAACTCCACAAGTCGCGGAGTTCGCAAAACCAGCTCACACAAGTTTGGATCCTAGTCTGCCGACGGTTTTAATATATATATAATTTATATAATTAATTATATATTATATTATATTTATATACATAGTTAACTTGTAATTTTTAGTCCGTTGCGTCGAGCGTTGAGAGTTGACTCTGGTCCCGGTTCCGGATTTTCGAACATCCTTGCGTACAATTTAATATCTTGTACTTTGCGTTTTAAATCTTGTACTCTTGTAATTCTGAGACGTTTCTTATCAATAATTGGAACCTCTTTGATTGTATTTTGTACTTTTGAGCTTTTTGGTCGTTTGCGTCTTCAATTCGTCGAATCTGTCTTTTGTCTTCACCTTTTATTATTTAAACGAATATCACTTGTAAATAGAACAATTGCAACTAAAAGCTTGTCTTTCTTGAGGAATAATGCTATGAAATATATGTTTGTTTTTAGCATTATCACAACCACCTTAAACGCCACTACATCAACCACCTTGTTTTCCTCCTCTTTCTTCTTCGTGATCATAAACCGCCATGTATGCCACCCATGAAATTGAACTGCTACTATCCGTTGCTGTTGTATATCGGTTGTATCACTTATGATTACATGAAAATTATTAAATGAAAGCTGATGGTTATAATGAAGAGGGGGATGAGCATACTAGCGATGAAGATGAGTGATAAATAATGAAGAATGCAGGATATATTTCTTTATAATCTGTAGGTTAATTACCTTTATTTAGTGGGGATTGACATATTCTAGTGGGTGGGGAAAAGAGAGAATAAATTATGTTTGCAAAAGTATCTGATGCCCTCTCCTTTGTCAGCTAATATTCCAAGTATTGAGCATATTTGTTTTATTTAAGTGATCGAGCTGTTTCCCTTATCTCTCTGTCGAACCCCACAACCCCTACTTAATTTGATTCCATTCATTTTTTTATTTAAATCGTAAACCCTTTTGGTGATATAAAACCAGCTGGGCCGTACTTCTATGGTAAAGATAAGTGGGCTGAAGAGTTAGATATATTTGGGCCGAATAAACTCTTGTGGTTGGGCTGCTTTGACACCAAAACCCACAATCAACTTGCTGCTATACATTCTTTCGGTTCATGGGATAGTTAAGGTACAAATAATTATTAAATTAGATGTTTTGATGATGATGATGATGATGATAGTGATCCGGGATGAATGATTATGATATGTATGTTTAAGATGTATGTTGGATGATGATGAAGATAATTGATGATGATTTAATGGTGATAAGTGATATTATGATCATGATTTTATGAGGGTTAAGATAATAGTGATTATGATAAAAATAGATTAGATGATGATGTTGAATAATAAAATTGATTATGATGATGGGATTCACCTCTGGTCGACTTGTTATTTTGATTAAGAAGATGAAGAAGAAAAACAGTTAAAAGCGGGCTAAATACAAATTAACCGCGACATAAAACAGAAAAGTAGGTGACAGCGTGATGGTCTAGGGTGTTATGGGTGAGCGAGAGGTCATGAGTTCGAGCCTGGGCTGCGACACTATATTTTTAGCTATTTCCTTAAGGTAGTATACTTATTATTCTTATTATTTTTATTATTTTTATTATTATTATTATTATTATTATTATTATTATTATTATTATTATTATTATTATTATTATTATTATTATTATTATTATTAATATTATTATTATTATTATTATTATTATTATTATTATTATTATTATTAAAATAAGTATTATTATTAATAATATCAAAATTATTATCATTATTATTATTGTTTTTACTACTAATATCATTATTATTACAACTATATTATTATTATTATTATTATTGTTATTATTATTTTTACTACTAATATCATTATTATTATTATTATTAACCTTACTAACTATAACTTTAGTTTTAAATGTATTTTTATATAAAATTTAACTATATTTTTATGATCTTAAACTAAAAAGATAAATATCATAAGATAGATACAAACATTAGGTATATAAAAGTATATATACAATAAGTATACTACTTTTACTAATAAAATACTTTTCGTTCAATTACGTTTTAATATAACTCGAATCTATTAAAAATACTATCATATTAAAAATTTTGAGTATTTAAAAAAAATATCTATTAATACTAAGTATTTACTCAAAATATATTAATAAGGTATATAATATATTATTATAATAACTTAATAAATTATATATAAAATAAAAATATTTAAATGATTATTAATAATAAATTTTAATATCGCAAGTCTATTACTAATATCCAAATATATATATTTATTTGAATATTATTATAAGTGTTAATATACATACTTGATATAGGTTCGTGAATCCGAGGCCAACCCTGCACTTATCCAGTGCCGTCATATGTATTTTTACTACAAAATACGTTATCGTGAGTTTCATTTGCTCCCTTTTTAAATGCTTTTGCAATATATATTTTTGGGACTGAGAATACATGCGCTATTTTATAAATGTGTTACGAAATAGACACAAGTAATCGAAAACTACATTATATGGTTGGATTATTAAACCGAATATCGCCCCTTCAAGTCTGGTAACCTAAGAATTAGGGAAATGGCCCCTAATTGACGCGAATCCTAAAGGTAGATCTATCGGGCCCAACGAGCCCCATCCTGGGTATGGTTGCTTTAGTACTTCGAGGTATTATTTAGTATATAAGCTGCGCGCTGTATACTGTGGGATATTCTATATGCATCTTGTTAAGGTCGGTTACCAGGTGTTCAATCCATATGAATGATTTTTATCTCTATGCAGTTTGCGAAATGCCTGATACGAGATGTGTATTTATGGAAAAATGAAAATCTTGAGGTCTATTAAAATGATGGAAATGAATGTTTTTGATAAACTAATGAACTCACCAACCTTTTGGTTGACACTTGAAAGCATGTTTATTCTCAGGTATGAAAGAAATCTTCCACTGTGCATTTGCTCATATTAGAGATATTACTTGGAGTCATTCATGACATATTTCAAAAGATGTTGCATTCGAGTCGTTGAGTTCATCAAGATTATTATTAAATCAATTATAGTTGGATATATTATAAAATGGTATGCATGCCGTCAACTTTCGATGTAATGAAAGATTGTCTTTTCAAAAAAGAATGCAATGTTTGTAAAATGTATCATATAGAGGTCAAGTACCTCGCGATGTATCCAAATGTAATGTATTCGTCTAAATGGATTAGGACGGGTCATGAAAGTTGGTATCAGAGCGGTGGTCTTAGCGAACCAGGTCTTGCATTAGTGTGTCTAACTGATAGTTGTTTAGATGCATTAGTGAGCCTGGAGTTCGACCGTGTCTGCATGTCAAAAGTTTTGCTTATCATTCTTGTCAAAAATTATCTACTTACCATCCTTAGTCTAGACACATCTTACTGCATTGATTGCATGAATAGTGTATAGACAAAAATTCATATCTTAGCGTATCAGTTACTGTAAACTTTGCCTGACATATTCCGTAGATTCCTCCGTCATTTATGGGATTTTAGTATTATATATGAATATGTAAATTATGTATTGCAGGGTACTAATCTACATCCTATAATCTATTTCTTATCGAAAATCCTTCATCTGATCGTACGAGATGAATCCCACAACCAGTTCGAGTCCCTCAGATTCCGATAGCTATTCCGATAACTATTCCGACATGGATGTTGTAGCGACCCGGCAAAATCGTCATTGACGGCGCCGTCTACTTAGGTCCCGTATGGTCATAGGTCTTTAAAACAATGTTTGACCAAAAGTATGTCGCATTCATTTCACAAGTAAAGATGTTTCAAGGTATACAAAGTAGTTCGACAACTAGTTACATTACAAAGTTTAAAGTACAATTGAAACATATGCGACACAATTTAAAAGTAGCCAGAAGACGCTCCACGTATGCATGTATACTCGACATCCAAGCAAGTATCAAAAGTAATGAGCGGAAGCATGTATCACAAAACATTCAAGGACCTGAGAAAAACATAGAAATCTGTCAACGAAAACGTTGGTGAAATCATAGGTTTAAGTAAGTTAGTATAAGTGAACCACAAGATTTGTAACATCGAAATAATAGTTAACCATTCCAAAATTTGTTTCACGAGCACCCAATTATCAATGCTTAACATTCCTTCCATAGAACCCCATCACAATAGTGTTAGAACATACACTGTTTCTCGAAAATATATTTCATTCGTAGACGGTAGCGAACCGCCTGAATGAGGGTTTGTCAAACCCATATGGCCATATAACATAAGTTCTCGCTTACACCCGACAAGTGTAACTAATGATAATCGAATTGAGGATTTTTGTTCAAACTCGTATGTAGAATGTTTGTTTTCCTATACTTGTGTCCACTTAGTAAAAAGAAACGTTTATTTTTTCTCATCCCAAATATAAGTTTAAAAGAGTAAACGTGGGACTATGATCTCACCTTGAGTGCACGAGTAATATAGTACTTCAACAAGTAAACGTGTGCAAAGAACAATGCTAGTCTTGACCTAAACAAATAGGTTGTATCAATAACGGTAACACGATAGGTCAAAGATGTTCAATTAGTCCTATGGCTCGTTACGACTCGATTATGTAGCATATGATATCAAATTGTCAAGTTTCATGCAAGATACTAGTATAGAAGCATGTTAGAACGATCGCACGAACACTTGGTTATGTTTGACAAAAAAAAGTCAACTTTGGTCGGGTCAAAGTCAACGAAAAAGTTAACATGTTCGGGTCGGGTCCCGAACTATTTTTCTGAGGTTAGAAGTCATATACAAGCATGTTAGGACAAGTTACAAGTGAATCGGAGGTCCCTAGCATAGCAAACATTTTACGTGAAACGAACACATGGGCAGTCTGCCCCAGATGCACCGCATCTGCAAGGGATGCGCCGCATCTGCAGCAGATGCGCCGCATCCAAGGAAGATGTTCCGTATCTGTGTCTGTTTCAGTGAATCTGCCTCAAAACTCAACAAGTCTCGAGCCAAACTTCAATTTAACGCAATTTATGATCCGTAAACATCTAAAATATGTATCTTATATCGTTGGAAAGGTAATTTGACAAGGAACACAACTAAACACATTTCAACAAACAATTCAATACTTGCAACAACTTAAATCACATTCAATGCTCATCATTTAATGCATTCAAGTTCATAAATGCAATTCAATGTTTCGGGCAACCAATTTACACGAATGATATGCTGTTTCGAAGATAATTAAACATACAATACAACTAAACACTTACTAATAATATCTCATGTCATTCAAAGCATCAAAGGTTCATTTCAAGTTCATCAAACCCTAACCCAAATCCACCAAAATCAATAATCAAGTTTATGAAGTTTTCTAAAGCAACCTACACATCAAATTGAAGCTAGTGATACTAGGAACACATTTAATACTTGCACTTTATCATAACAACAACATTAAATCATCCAAAACTCAAAATCAAACACCCACTTTTCATGTTCATGCTAGTTACACTAAAACAACGAGATCGAGCATATAAATCATATATTCATGTTAGACTTGAGCCATAGACACTAATTAACAACTTTATAAGTTAAAAACATCAAGAACACAAAATCTAGTGATTGTAGAAAGTTATCCAAATGTAATGAAATTGGTATGGAATCGAAGAGGAATTTGCAAGGATTCCAAAAATGCAATTTGTTTTGATGGACACTTGCTAGAACGAAAATAGATGATGAATCTTTGTATTTGGGTGTTGAGAGAAAATGGAGGAAGTAACAAAGAAGGAGAAGATGAAGTGAATGGATGAGAGGAGTTTGACTCCTTTGACCTAGTCACCATTTTGGCATTTAGGCAAGTTTAGTCCCTCAAGTTTGAATCGGGTGCGTGAATTACCTAAACGAGATATTTTAAAACGCGTATTAACGAAAGATGTTATAAACATATAACGGAATTTAAAATAGTTAAACGGAAAGTAAACGTAAAAAGGCGGGATGTTACATTACCTACTCCTTAAAATAAATTTCGTCCCGAAATTTAAGTAGGCGTAGTAGTCATTGTTTCTTCCTCGAGATCTTGCGTTTCCGGATCCGGGAATAAGTGAGGATATTTCCTTTGCATTTGGTCTTGCGTTTCCCAAGTAAACTCGGGTCCTCTTTTGGCGTTCCAACGGACCTTGACAATCGGGATTCTACTTTGTTGTAGCATTTTGACGGAGGTGTCCACAATTTCGACCGGTTCCTCCACAAAATGAAGTTTGTCATAAATAGTAAGCTCTTCGAGAGGGATGATGACATCGGGTTCGGCAAGGCACTTTTTCAAGTTGGATACATGGAAAGTAGGATGAACAGAGCTCAATTGAGGCGGAAGATCTAAACGATAAGCAACGGTTCCGACACGCTCCAAGATTTCGAAAGGACCAATATACCGCGGATTTAGCTTTCCGCGTTTCCCGAAACAGATTACACCTTTCCAAGGTGCGACTTTTAACATTACGCAATCACTGACTTGAAATTCAAGGTCATTGCGTCATTTGTCGGTATAGCTCTTTTGACGACTTCGGGCCGTCCTAAGCCTATCTCGGATTTGAACGATATTCTCGGTTGTTTCATGAATGAGTTCGGGTCCGGTGATTTGTGTGTCACCTACTTCGGCCCAACAAAGAGCTGAACGACATTTTCGGCCATATAAAGCTTCGGATGGTGCGGCGTTAATACTCGCATGATAACTATTGTTGTAGGAGAATTCGGCGAGAGGAAAGTGCTTATCCCAAGCTTTTCCAAAGTCGATAACACAAGCTCATAGCATGTCTTCCAAAGTTTGAATTGTGCGTTCGCTTTGTCCGTCGGTTTGCGGATGGTATGCGGTGCTCATCTCTAAACGCGTTCCCAACGCTTCTTGTAAAGTACGCCAAAATCTAGAAACAAAACGGCCATCTCGGTCGGAGATAATCGATAAGGGTACACCGTGTTGGGCTACGAATTCTTTAATGTAAAGTTGTGCGAGTTTCTCCATGTTGTCGGTTTCCTTCATGGCTAGGAAGTGCGCGGATTTGGTGAGACGGTCAACAATAACCCAAATAGTATCATAACCGCCAACCGTCTTTAGTAGTTTGGTGATAAAATCCATCATTATCCTTTCCCACTTCCATTGCGGGATTTCGGGCTGTTGAAGTAGTCCGGACAGTCTTTGATGTTCGGCTTTGACTTTGGAGCAAGTTAGGCACTTTCCAACATAAGTAGCAACGTCCTTTTTAATGTTCGGCCACCAATATTGTTCTTTGAGGTCGTGGTACATCTTATTGGCACCGGGATGAATCGAATATCTTGACTTATAGGCTTCGTCTAAAATAAGGCTTCACAAGTCCCCATAACTAGGCACCCAAATTCTTCCGGCGAAATATCAGAGTCCGGTTTCTTTAAATTCGAATCGAGAGGTGAGGACGTTCAAGTGTTCGAGAGAGATGTTTTCATCCTTGAGAGCCTCGTCTTGGGCTACACGAATTTGACTATTGAGGTTGGTGTGAATGGTGATGTTTAAAGCTCGAACACGAAGAGGAATCACTCTTTTCTTTCGACTTAAGGCATCGGCTACTACGTTTGCTTTCCCGGGATGGTAACGAAGCTCACAATCATAATCGTTTAAAGTTTCAGTCAACCGTCGTTGTCTCATGCTTAGTTGCTTTTGATCGAAGATGTGTTGAAGGCTTTTGTGATCAGTGAAGATGGTACTTTTGGTTCCATAAAGATAGTGTCTCCACATTTTAAGTGCGAAGACAACGGCTCCGAGTTAGTGATCATGTGTCATGTAGTTTCGTTCATGAATTTTGAGTTGTCGAGAGGCATAAGCAATGACTTTCATTCGTTGCATCAACACGCACCCAAAACCATGTTTCGAGGCATTGCAATATACAACAAAATCATCATTGCCTTCGGGAAGTGACAAGATAGGAGCGGTGGTTAGCTTTGTCTATAAGATTTGAAATGCGGATTCTTGTTCGGTTAACCAAATGAATTTCTTTCCCTTGTGAGTTAACGCGGTTAGAGGATGAGCAACCAAGGAGAAGTTTTCAATGAATCTACGATAGTATCCGGAGAGACCCAAAAATTGATGAATGTGAGTAGGATTAGTAGGAGTCTCCCATTTATTAATAGCTTCAATTTTCTTGGGATCGACTTTAATACCTTGATCACTTACAACATGACCAAGAAATTGAACTTCCTTCAACCAAAATTCACACTTGGAGAATTTGGCATAGAGTCGTTCTTGTCTCAAGAGTTCAAGCACAAGTCAGAGATGTTGTTCGTGCTCTTCTTCGCTTTTAGAATAGACCAAGATGTCATCGATGAACATAATAACAAATTTATCGAGATACGGTTTGAACACGCGGTTCATAAGATCCATGAACACTGTCGATGCGTTAGTGAGACCAAATGGCATAAAATGAAATTCATAACTACCATAACGAGTCCGGAAAGCGATTTTGGAGACATCTTCCCCCTTAACCCTTAATTGATGATAACCCGAGTGGAGATCGATTTTTGAATATACACAAGATCCTCGTAGTTGATCAAAGAGGTCATCGATGCGAGGAAGAGGATATCGGTTCTTAACCGTCAATTTATTTAGTTCACGATAATCAATGCACATTCGTAGGGATCCATCTTTCTTTTTAACAAACAAAATCGGAGCACCCCATGGTGAATGTCTAGGTTAGATAAAACCACGGTCAAGTAGTTCTTGGATTTGACTTTGCAATTCTTGCATTTCAGATGGAGCAAGTCTATATGGTGCACGTTGTAGTGACCCGAACTTTTTCATGTTTATATATATTAAATGACATTTTTATTTACATGATTAAATGATTTCAACATGTTAAGCAATCAAACTTATTAAGACTTGATTATTTGAAATGAGTTTCATGTAGACAATTGACCACCCAAGTTGACCGACGACTCACGTACGTTAAAACTTGTAAAAAAACGACATGACAATATATATATGGATATACATATAGTTAACATGAGATTATGATAAGTAAGTATCTCCATATGTATATTAACAATGAGTTATATACATAAAAATGAAACTACTAAGTTAAGAAACTCGAAACGATATATATAACGATTATCGTTATTACAACGTCTTACTAAATACATATGTAACATATTAAGATATTGTTACACTATATTTAACATGATAAAATGATAATTATATATATCATTAAGTATGTTAACAATAAACTACATATGTAAAACAAGACTACTAACTTAAGAATTTTGAATCGAGGCATATATGTAACGATTATCGTTGTAACGACATTTTAATGTATATATATCATATTAAGATATATTCATATATCATAATATCATGATAATGTAATAATTTAACATCTAATTAGATATAATAAACAATGGGTTAACAACATTTAACAAGATCGTTAACCAAAAGGTTTCAAAACAACATTTACATGTAACGACTAACGATGACATAACGACTAAGTTAAAATGTATATACATGTAGTGTTTTAATATGTATTCATACACTTTTGAAAGACTTCAAGACACTTATCAAAATACTTCTACTTAACAAAAATTCTTACAATTACATCCTCGTTCAGTTTCATCAACAATTCTACTCGTATGCACCCGTATTCGTACTCGTACAATACACAGCTTTTAGATGTATGTACTATTGGTATATACACTCCAATGATCAGCTCTTAGCAGCCCATGTGAGTCACCTAACACATGTGGGAACCATCATTTGGCAACTAGCATGAAATATCTCATAAAATTACAAAAATATTAGTAATCATTCATGACTTATTTACATGTAAACAAAATTACACATCCTTTATATCTAATCCATATACCAACGACCAAAAACACCTACAAACACTTTCATTCTTCAATTTCATTCATCTAATTGATCTCTCTCAAGTTCTATCTTCAAGTTCTAAGTGTTCTTCATAAATTCTATAAGTTCTAGTTTCATAAAATCAAGAATACTTCCAAGTTTGCTAGCTTACTTCCAATCTTGTAAAGTGATCATCCAACCTCAAGAAATCTTTCTTATTTACAGTAAGATATATTTCTAATACAAGGTAATACTCATATTCAAACTTTGATTCAATTTCTATAACTATAACAATCTTATTTCGAGTGGAAATCTTACTTGAACTTGTTTTCGTGTCATGATTCTGCTTCAAGAACTTTCAAGCCATCCAAGGATCCTTTGAAGCTAGATATATTTTTCTCATTTCTAGTAGGTTTATCTACAAAACCTGAGGTAGTAATGATGTTCATAACATCATTCGATTCATATATATAAAACTACCTTATTCGAAGGTTTAAACTTGTAATCACTAGAACATAGTTTAGTTAATTCTAAACTTGTTCGCAAAAAAAAGTTAATCCTTCTAACTTAACTTTTAAAATAAACTAACCACATTTTCTATATCTATATGATACACTAACTTAATGATTTAAAACCTGAAAATACGAAAAATACCGTAAAACCGGATATACGCCGTCGTAGTAACACCCTCGGGCTGTTTTGGGTTAGTTAATTAAAAACTATGATAAACTTTGATTTAAAATTTGTTCTTCTGGGAAAAGGATTTTTCTTATGAACATGAAACTATATCCAAAAATCATGGTTAAACTCAAAGTGGAAGTATATTTTCCAAAATGGTCATCTAGACGTCGTTCTTTCGACTGAAATGACTATCTTTACAAAAATGACTTGTAACCTGTATTTCCGACTATAAGCTTATACTTTTTCTGTTTAGATTCATAAACTTAAGTTCAATATGAAACCATAGCAACTTTATTAACTCAAAACGGATTTAAAACGAAGAAGTTATGGGTAAAACAAGATTGGATATTTTTGCTTGTTGTAACTACGTGAAAATTGGTAACAAATCTATATTAATCATATCCTAGCTAACTCATATTGTATTATAAATGTATTCTAATATATTATGTAATCTTGGGATACCATAGACACGTATGAAAATGTTTTGACATATCATATCGACCCATGTATATATATTATTTGGAACAACCATAGACACTCTATATGCAGTAATGTTGGAGTTAGCTATACAGGGTTGAGGTTGATTCCAAAAAAATATATACTTTGAGTTGTGATCTAGCCTGAGACGTGTATACACTGGGTCATGGATTGATTCAAGATAATATATATATCGATTTATTTCTGTACATCTAACTGTGGACAACTAGTTGTAGGTTACTAACGAGGACAGCTGACTTAATAAACTTAAAACAGTAAAACGTATTAAAAATGTTGTAAATATATTTTGAACATACTTTGATATATATGTACATATTTGTTATAGGTTCGTGAATCGACCAGTGGCCAAGTCTTACTTCCCGACGAAGTAAAAATCTGTGAAAGTGAGTTATAGTCCCACTTTTAAAATCTAATATTTTGGGATGAGAATACATGCAGCTTTATAAATATTTTACAAAATAGACACAAGTATGCAAAACTACATTCTATGGTTGGATTATTAAACCGAATATCGCCCTTCAAGTCTGGTAGCCTAAGAATTAGGGAAATGGCCCCTAATTGACGCAAATCCTAAAGATAGATCTTTTGGGCTTAACAACCCCCATTCAGGTTATGGATGGTTTAGTACTTCGAGATTATTATACAGAAGAGAGGTTCTGTTTTGGGGATATTCTATGCATTAAGTTAACGTCAGTTACCGGGTTTTCAACATATGAATGATTTTTATCTCTATGCAGTTTGGGAAATGCCTGATAAGAGATGTGTTATAAAAATGAAATCTTGTGGTCTATTATTATGATTTAATAATATGTAGGTTAAACCTATAACTCACCAACAATTTTGTAGGCGTTTTAAGCATGTTTATTCTCAGGTGATTATTAAGAGCTTTCGCTGTTGCATACTAAATTAAGGACAAGATTTGGAGTCCATGCTTGTATAATATTGTTTAAAAACTGCATTCGAAGACTTATGTTGATGTGAAATATTATTGTAAACCATTATGTAATGGTCGTGTGAAAAACGCTATATTTTAGATTATCATTATTTGATAATCGTCGTAATATTTTAAAGGTTATGGTTTGTTTTAAAATCGAATGCAGTCTTTGAAAAATGTCTCATATAGAGGTCAAAACCTCGCGACAAAATCAATTAATATGGAACGTTTATAAACAATATGAACGGGACATTTCACACGTGCTACGGGTGCGGCTCCCGAAATAAGATCGATTTGGAATTCTACAGGTCGATGAGGTGGAAGACCCGGCAATTCATCGGGAAATACATCGGAAAAGTCACTAACAATTAGCACATCATCGATATGATTCTCATCGGACTCGACTTTCTTAACGTGGGAAAGGATCGCAAAACAACCCTTACGGAGTAGTTTTCTAACTTTAAGGCACGAAACGAGGTTGAGTCCGGTGCAACTCTTATCGCCATAAACAATCAAGGGTTCACCATTCTCGATAGGAATTCGGATTGTGTTAAGATCACAAAGGATGTGAGATTTCATTTTGGCTAACCAATTCATACCAATTATTACATCAAAGCTTCCTAGTTCCATGGGTATCAAGTCAATTTCAAACTCATTACCCAAAATGTTTAACGTACACCTCCGGTAATATGTGTCGGCACTCAATAATTTCCCGTTGGCCACTTCAATGGTATAAGTGGTATCTAATGGAAGTGGTGGAGTGCTAAAAGAATGAGTCAAAGTCTTGAATACAAAACTCTTACCGGCACCCGAATCGAATAAACAAGTAACATAAGTGTTGTTGAGAAGAAACGTACTCGTGACTAATTCATTGTCATCTCGGGCTTCCTGGGTGTTGATGTTGAAAGCTCATCTGCGCGTATTGGGGTTATCTTTCTTCTTCGGGCATGCATTTCTATAATGGCCCGTTTGGCCACATTCGTAACAAGTGCCCGTCTTTGGTGCATTGGGCCCCTTTCGAGCGAGAGGGGCGACACTTTTACATTCATTGGCCTTATGACCCACTCCTTAGCACCGATGGCAAATTAGCTTGCCACATTCACCAAAGTGATGCTTGTTGCATTTGTTGCAAAGAGGTAGGTTTCCGGCATAACCCTTCTTGCCGTCGGAGGTGAAAGGCTTCTTGGCAAAGTTGTTGTTGGTTGATTGGGGGGCTTCCCATTTTCTTTTGTTGTTACCCAACTTATCCTGGGCTTTAGGTGCCGGCACTAAAATTTCGTCCACCGTTTCTATCAATTTGCGGGCCATGTTCAAAGCTTCTTGATGATTAGTGGGTTTGGATGACATTACCCCGTGTTTGATGCTCTTTGGAAGACCATCCATGTAAAGTTCAACCCTAAAAGATTCGGGGTTCACAAGGTTTGGGCACATTAAGGCTAGTTCAGAAAATCATTGATTATAGGTGATATTGCTTAATATATGCATATACTTAGTAGCAATATCAGTCCCAAATGTTATGATTTTATGTGTATTCGAGTAGTTTTCGGTGTGTAATTGGTTAAAATGTTCAAAGCGTCGAATGAAATGTTATTATGGATTTTCAATGATATAAAGATCAAAATGAAGATAAAATGAAGATTTCTAATGAGCAACAAAAGAGTACAACATCAGGCCTCAAGATTACAAGTTAAAATGATTGAAATCACGAAATCAGCGCGCCTGCATGAAAAAAATCATAACTAAATCATACGAACTCGAAAAAAAGCAAATCAGGTGTCCAGACGTCCGTAATTCAAAAATCTACAACTTTCATGAAGAAACCTTACGCGAAACGCGTACCTATTTACGCGAAACGCGTACGTTTTAGGCCAGATTCAGATTACAACTTCAAATGGGACGGTGGCTTTTGTGTGTTTAATATTATTTCCTTTGGTCCTATACAGCAAAAAAGAGGAATACACTCAAGTTTACCTACTACTTTAAAATATAATATGTAGCACTAATGCAAGAGGAGCCATATATTTAGACATATACATATACAGAGAATTAAAAAGAGAATGGACACTACTTCAGTTCTCTCCAATTTTAGTTACGTATCGATTTTTATATATTTCACTTCTGTATCAAATTAATCATCAAGTCAAGATTAGGATAGTTTTATTATTAAGGGGTGTATTGTTCGTGATTAAGGGTATTATTGTGCGAGTGCAAGGGTGCTTTCATTTCCATTTTCTACCATTTGTAATCATTAAATTGAAGACCTTTTGTAAGTTTGTTACTTTCATTTTTATTATTGTAATTGTTACTTATTATTATGTTTATGTTTATGTATTATTATTTTTACTCCCGTATCATTATCATGATTAGTTAGTAAATTTTCATAGTGTTTGCTTAGATGTAGAGCCCCTAGTGAAATGGATTGTTATCAATTGTAAAAGTTAAAATGTAACTTTAGTATTTTTAATATTGAGCCTAGTTAAAAGAACCATTATTGTGTAATTAGGTATTTAACCCTTGCCACTTAATTTATTAAATTTAAATAACGAAAGCTGTTTTTATTTACATAAATTAAGCTTCAACATTAAAAATGATCTAGACGAATTTATGGATAAGTTATTAACACCAATTTAGAAATAAACTTCGGTGGTTTGGGTAATATCAATAATTATATGATAGTGAAATTGTAAAAAGGGAAACCGTTACGATTTGGGTATTGGCGAAAGTCAAAACTAGGCTAGGTCTCAATTTAAATACTTAGGGAATAGTAGCTATCTAAAAAGAATCCGATGAAAATTAGATTTATTTTAGTTAGTTGTAACCTTATATTTTTTCGAAAGAAAAATATAAAGTTTATTACTAAAACATTTTAAATAGGGCGTAAACTTAAAACAATCCATGGACCTAGGGGTGACACATTTAAGTAAACACTCCCATTTATCCCATTTATATATATATTGTAAAATTATTATTATTATTAATTACGTATTATTATTATTATATACTGAAAATATAAAAATATAAATCAATGAACTTCGGTTGAACCAGACTGTTTTGTCACATCAAATAAACCATACGCGGATCGCGTATAGTTTCACACGAACCGCATATATTTAAAAGTATACGCGAAATGCGTATATACGTACACGAAACGCGTAAGTGTAGATACAGTACTGTTACGATTTTAGTTTAAATTCCAAGTTTTAATTAAATCTTTTTATTATTACTTCCCTTTTCTACTAGATTAACTATCGGTAATTTAATCTCTTGAACTCCATTCTCCCTGTGGAACGAACCGGATTTACCAACAACCTAAACTACACGGATAGGACTAGTTGCCTATATATGTTTGAAACCAACCTAAATTCATTAAAATACCACATATACAATAAATCAATTCGTGTAACAAAACAACTCAAATCCGTTCATAAATAAAGGTACTGTTTCAACGCATCAACTTTTTGGCGCCGCTGCCGGGGAGAAATTGTTCATTCAGAAATTTAATTACTTTTAGTTATTTGATCCTTTCGTCGAGATTTATTTTCCTACGAAAGTTCTGTTTTATTTTTCTCTTTGTTCTTTTTAAATTTCAACTAGGTTCCAGTCATACTGTAATATGGATGATTTTGAGAATATGACCATGGAAAATCTTTTTAATGCCCAACAATTTAATCAATACTCTCAAACAAGTTTTGATGATAATTGGTGCGATTCATCTATGTTTAATAGGGTTGAAACTACATATATTTGTGAAAATTGTGGAGGTTACCATTTCACTTGGGAATGTGATTATCATATTTCCATGGATCAAATGGAGAGTTATGAACCCATGAACTATATATGGGATGAATATCAAGAGAATAACTCGAATCCAGATTTTTATTATCCAAACCAACCTTATTATGATTCCCCACAAAATTATCAACAATGCCAATTTTCTAACCAAATACCACAAAATTTTCAACAAACTCAAAATGAAGAAAATTTCTCGTATAAATTTCAAAATATTATGATGAGTTTTATTGAAAGTCAAACCGAAACTAGGGAATTACTAAATCAACAATGCCAGCAAAATCAAGCATCTATTTAAAATCTAAAAAGAAAAATGGATCGTTTGTTTACCATTCTTTCAGAAAGACAATCGGATGATTCATCAGTTGAGTCTCCATTTTATTATCCTAACCCTATTTTACAGGTTTCAAACGACCAAACAATTAATGAGGAGGACGAGGTGCAAATTGAAATTGTAAAAATTAATTCACATAACCCTCCTGAATTAAAAGAATATGAAATCTCTATGAAAAACATAAATAAACGTGGGGTAAATGGAAATAAAAATGATGAGCATTATGATTCCGAGGTCGAAGTGGTAGAACCAGTTAATCATACGCCAGAGATCTTTTCCTGTTATACTAATCCGCTTTGGTATAATGATGAGGAAAATGAGGGTGTTACACCCGAGATCTTTACAGTTTATAATAATCCACTCACGTATAATTGTGATAATGAGGAGGTCGAATTGATGAAGTCGTTAGAAAACATTGAGGATGAAAAGTTTAAATCACTTGAGAAGTCACATTCTCATGTGGAATTCGTATATCCTCAAGAGGTTAACATTTGGAATATCTTAAAAAATGATCCATTTGGGCAGGATCCACCTAGGAGAATAAAATTTTTATTGCAAGCCACACTTAGAGAAGAGTTGTGCGTTGACTCTCGGGTTGAGTCATCCTTTTTCGGTCAACTGAAAAAGGATTTATCTGATATATTATATACCACCCAAGATGTAAATGAGTGGCTCACTCTTCTAATTCGTGGAACTTTCTCCACTGATTTTACATGTCGTCCTATAAAAATAGAGAAATTTGACCTCGCTAGGCAATATAGTGTGGGGTCGAGTCGAGAAAACGACTTGTTGAAAAAAATCATGTTTTGTGTGCCTTTTATTCATTATGTAATTTATAATATTAAAAGTAAAAAAATAGAGTGCATTTAATTCTTATTAAATTTGTGTGATTTTTAAAAATCTAAAAAAATAATATTTAACTTTTTTTTTATATACATTAAATTTTAAAAATTGAATTTTAAAAATTATGAACGGATTAAGATTAGGCATAATAGCTGAAATTTCCGTTACCTAAAAGAAACATAAATTTTATAAATGATATTTTAAAATTCTAATTACTTACAGTTATATAAAAATAATAATAATAATAATTTTTATGGTGTGTTTTTAATTTATTATGCTTTTGTTTAAAAAAGACACAAAAATTATAAGTGTGGGGTAAAATTTTTGTACTATTGAAGTACAACTCCATCTTGTGTGTGATTAACATGGTTGTTTGACAGGTACTTACGATGATGATGCATTCAACATAACGAAACACCAAATTTATATTGTGATATAAGGATTGGATATGTTCATACGATAAGAATTTTACGATCTCCAATTTTTAATTAAGGAAGTTCTAACTACCTTTACACTTTTTGTCCTCTCAAATTTATACATTATTATCTGATTTTATGTAATGAGGGCATTACATAATCTTAAGTGTGGGGTGAGAATATATAAATTCTCGAGAACTTATAATTTAGTGGTTTTTATGAAAATTTTTACAATTTTTAAACAAATATGACTAATCAATTTTTAAGGTAATTATGAGCAATTAAAGATTAGGTGTCAAAAACTGAAATTATTGTCTCCATACATTAAAAATACATAAGTTTATTTGATTAAAACATATAAAATGAAAACCATGTATAAGGGAATTTATAAACCCATATGTTTAGAACCATTTATCACATGTTTCTATGAAGTTTATTGCAGATATCATTGCTTTGGAATGTATAAACCTGAATATCCCATTAAGGAAGTAAAGTCTTCCAAAATGACACACTTGCTAACTTATGTTAGAAGATGTAGTCCAGAACAGCTGTAGGTTGACGAAAAATCTTGAAAAGTCATCTCTATCATCGGCTGGAAATCCACCTCACCTCAGCATCAAACAGGGTTTTTGGTGGTCAGACTTATCCTAACCATGAGATGGATCTGTCTCGTACAATGGGGGGCACATTGCAAATTAGCTTTTAAGACTAATGAATCTAATCCCCAGATGGATGATCTCCGTAAAGATCAACCGCATCTATGTTTGACCGCGGTCAACATACATATGCCATAACAAATTGAGGTGTACAAACTCATGGTTCACCGATGATATTTGGACACGATATAATTTTATTCTAAAACTTATGCTATTTTATGAATTATATTGTGTAAAACCATTTTTAGGACATTCGGTTTCAAGTTCCATGATACTTCAATTATGGGGGCGAGTAGCTTGCTAATCGCCGACTGAGACTACGGTTTTCAGTTACCCTCAACCGGAATTTGAGGTTAAAATCGGAAAATGTGTCTAGTGTAAAAACTAGCATTACATTTTATAAAATCATAAAACGTTTTCACAAGGTCCACTTTTCCCTAAGGATCCAAATTTTTTAGACCTCAGTCACGAACCTCAAACTTTGTTTCTGTTGGCAGAATTTCATTTCGAGTGGTGTGTGTGTGATCCAATAAATATTGTGTTGTGTAATATATTTCATATATCGTGTGTTTTTCATTTCGTGTGTGAGTGTGCGTGTGATTAATAAATTGATATGGAAAAATATGTAGTGTTCCGAGTCTATTAAAAAGTTGTTATTGCTTGAGGACAAGCAACGTTCAAGTGTGGGGTAATTTGATATTGCTTAATATATGCATATTCTTAGTCGCAATATCAGTCCCAAATGTTATGATTTTATGTGTATTCGAGTAGTTTTCGGTGTGTAATTGGTTAAAATGTTCAAAGCGTCGAATGAAATGTTATTATGGATTTTAAATGATATAAAGATCAAAATGAAGATAAAATAAAGATTTCTAATGAGCAACAAAAGAGTACAACATCACGCCTCAAGATTACAAGTTAAAATGATTGAAATCACGAAATCAGCGCGCCTGCATGAAAAAAATCATAACTAAATCATACGAACTCGAAAAAAAGCGAATCAGGTGTCCAGACGTCCGTAATTCAAAAATCTACAACTTTCATGAAGAAACCTTACGCGAAACGCGTACCTATTTACGCGAAACGCGTACGTTTTAGGCCAGATTCAGATTACAACTTCAAATGGGACGGTGGCTTTTGTGTGTTTAATATTATTTCCTTTGGTCCTATACAGCAAAAAAGAGGAATACACTCAAGTTTACCTACTACTTTAAAATATAATATGGAGCACTAATGCAAGAGGAGCCATATATTTAGACATATACATATACAGAGAATTAAAAAGAGAATGGACACTACTTCAGTTCTCTCCAATTTTAGTTACGTATCGATTTTTATATATTTCACTTCTGTATCAAATTAATCATCAAGTCAAGATTAGGATAGTTTTATTATTAAGGGGTGTATTGTTCGTGATTAAGGGTATTATTGTGCGAGTGCAAGGGTGCTTTCATTTCCATTTTCTACCATTTGTAATCATTAAATTGAAGACCTTTTGTAAGTTTGTTACTTTCATTTTTATTATTGTAATTGTTACTTATTATTATGTTTATGTATTATTATTTTTACTCCCGTATCATTATCATGATTAGTTAGTAAATTTTCATAGTGTTTGCTTAGATGTAGAGCCCCTAGTGAAATGGATTGTTATCAATTGTAAAAGTTAAAATGTAACTTTAGTATTTTTAATATTGAGCCCAGTTAAAAGAACCATTATTGTGTAATTAGGTATTTAACCCTTGCCACTTAATTTATTAAATTTAAATAACGAAAGCTGTTTTTATTTACATAAATTAAGCTTCAACATTAAAAATGATCTAGACGAATTTATGGATAAGTTATTAACACCAATTTAGAAATAAAATTCGGTGGTTTGGGTAATATCAATAATTATATGATAGTGAAATTGTAAAAAGGGAAACCGTTACGATTTGGGTATTGGCGAAAGTCAAAACTAGGCTAGGTCTCAATTTAAATACTTAGGGAATAGTAGCTATCTAAAAAGAATCCGATGAAAATTAGATTTATTTTAGTTAGTTGTAACCTTATATTTTTTCGAAATAAAAATATAAAGTTTATTACTAAAACATTTTAAATAGGGCGTAAACTTAAAACAATCCATGGACCTAGGGGTGACACATTTAAGTAAACACTCCCATTTATCCCATTTATATATATATTGTAAAATTATTATTATTATTAATTACGTATTATTATTATTATATACTGAAAATATAAAAATATAAATCAATGAACTTCGGTTGAACCAGACTGTTTTGTCACATCAAATAAACCATACGCGGATCGCGTATAGTTTCACACGAACCGCATATATTTAAAAGTATACGCGAAACGCGTATATACGTACACGAAACGCGTAAGTGTAGATACAGTACTGTTACGATTTTAGTTTAAATTCCAAGTTTTAATTAAATCTTTTTATTATTACTTCCCTTTTCTACTAGATTAACTATCGGTAATTTAATCTCTTGAACTCCATTCTCCCTGTGGAACGAACCGGATTTACCAACAACCTAAACTACACGGATAGGACTAGTTGCCTATATATGTTTGAAACCAACCTAAATTCATTAAAATACCACATATACAATAAATCAATTCGTGTAACAAAACAACTCAAATCCGTTCATAAATAAAGGTACTGTTTCAACGCATCAATAGGCCTTGAGATCGTTTCCGACCACCTTTAAAGTTCTTAGCTCTTGTTCGAGCCTTCGGGTTTCTTCACCAGGGAAATATTCGACGATCATCTTTTCCTTTAAGTTGGCCCAAGAGAGGGCGTGAGCTTCATCGGTACCCGCCGATTGTATATAGGTGTTCCACCATGTAAGGGCGACACCGTCGAAAGTGTGAGTGGAGTATTTGACCTTATCTTGGTCTCGACAACCGCTTATGCTAAAGACAGCCTCCGTTTGTTCGAACCATCGAGTGATAGTAACCGGTCCCCCGGTCCCATCAAAAGTATGAGGTTTGCACCCCATGAAGGTTTTGTAGGAGCACCCTTCGCTTGAGTTACCGGCCCCTTGATTATTATTGTTGTGGTTGTTGTTATTGTTGTTGTTGGAGGAGCGACCGGCCATGGCCGCATCCACGGCGGTGGCTATCATCCGTTGAAGGGCTTGTTCGAGAGTCTCATGGTGTGGTACACGGCGAGGAGGCATTGTTCCTTCAAAACACAAGAATACCGTTGATTAGTTTTTTCAATAATACTAATCATGATATGGAATAAGGATAAAGAGAAAAATTTTCCTTGACTCGCCTTAAATTCTTTGTGTCATAATGTCAGAATGTTCATATGAGTCGCCGTGATATAATCCCAGAAATTATATTACCCTAATTCATATGTGCATTCAACATTATTTCACTAAGTCATGGTGGCGCGTCAATCAAATTAAACATCGTGAGATTAAGATAAAATAAGAGTAGATATGAGTCGAAACGTTCGAGTATAAATGCACAAGTAGTCAATGACTCGGGGTTGACTCCAATGAACTCTAAATCCCTACAACCAATGCTCTGATACCATCTGTAGCGACCCGGCAAAATCGTCATTGACGGCGCCGTCAATGACGATTTTGCCGGGCCGCTACAGATGTTCACCTAAGCTCTGGAAGCAGCGTCACCAAAATGAATCAGCCAATCAGCCATCCCCAATTCATCTGATGGGTTCGTAGTTGACTCAACCGATGGAGACGAGAAGAAGACGATCATTTCCACCCACCAATCTGCACTCTTGGCGAAGAACCTGAAGCACTTACCGGTGAACCTGTTCGAGACACCATTTTCTCTCTCATATCCACAGTATCTCGTCATGATTATATACTATCTCAAATTCTAAACCTTATTCATCCGCTCGTTCCGACCGACAATCATCCCGGAATAATAGAAGAAGTCAACGAACTTCGCTCTCGAGTAATCAATTTGGAGAATATGGTGCAAAATTTACCAGCTTCAGCAACTCCACCGGCACCAACAGTACCATCAGTAACAGCACCAGTACCATCAACAATCCATGTCTCAACATCTATATGACGTTCTACAACATTTATCTTCGTACGACATGATGAATATGGAATCTCTAAATGTTTTAGAGATTATGTACTCTAGTTCTAGCCGTAAATCAGATGAGTTTAATATCATATTAACTCATTAAATCCATGATTACATCTGAAGAAAATATATATGTATATATGTTTTCATAAAGATTGTAATTAAAAATTCATGTGCACAAACTGTTAATGGTGAAAATATTTTAACGGGTAGGTAATACCCGAGGAATATTTAGATTTCACTTTAATAAGTTATACTGTACATTCTTCGAATCTAATTCAACAGTCATTTACTATCCTACTTACACCCACAGATATATGTATCCGTTCACTGCAGAATAACCATTTTCATTCAATTTCATATTTGGATTTTGACCTATCAGAATTCAACAAATGGCATAATGAAGAAAACATTGGACAAAAATAAAATTTGTTAGAAACAAACAATATAATTATGAGTAGAATTTTGATAAGAATCCACGCTAACTGTTCCTAGCTAACTGTTAATTCCTTATTACATTTATTTATCGCAATTTATTTCTCGCAATTTTATTTATCGTCATTTAATTTCTGTTATTTATTTTACGCACTTTAAATATCGGGACACGTATACAAGGTTTTGACATATCATATCGACGCATATATATATATATATATATATATATATATATATATATATATATATATATATATATATATATATATATATATATATATATATATATATATATATATGATAAAATTTCATTCCTCGTCCCTGAACTATACATCGATTTTGACTCCCTGTCCTTTTTCTTTTTTTTTTTGCATTCCTCGTCCCTAAACTATTAAAAGAGTACATCCCTCGTCCCCCAGTCTACTTTCTGTCAAAACCAGCCGTTAAGTGCAGTCATGTGCTAAACATGTGAGGGTACTTTCGTCATTTACATATTAACCTCTTTCCTTTGACAAAATTACACTCCATCTTCATTCTTTTTCCTATTAACCTCTTTCCTTACAAAATTAATTTCAAAACACCCATTACAAATCCAGAGATGGTACTTATATTTACAAAAAAAAAAAAAAAAAACCTAGTTGAAACACCTATTACTGATGAATCTAATAGCATCATCAACAAAATTCTAAATAAAAATGATGTGAATCATGTGATACACTTTCCATTCCGTAATTTGTTGTGGACTTAAGTTACTGTACAATGGAGACAATGCATTCCATGATATAACAAAAAACAGAGCACATACTAAAACCAACATTCATGAATATTATCTCTTCATATTGAAGCTTCAGCCGTCTACAATGAATAAAAATATGAAAACCCATTAAAGTAATAAACTTAAAACAATAAATAAAAACAAGAGCTTCCATAACAATTTGTTAATTGGTAAAAAATAGAATCTTAATATGACATCTTTAGGAACAAAAACTATTTATGTATACTAAAATTACATATCGTTAATTTAACCATTATTTTGATAACCAAAACGTGAAAAACAATAAATAGATAAAGATCGAAAAGGAAAAAGCGAGTCTTTTATTACCTTAAAATCTTCTTCTCATGAAACCGATTTGTTCAGACAGATGCCACAGATCTGGATCTACAAACGGATTTAAATTCAGTGATTTGTTACAAACGGCTTTAGATTTGCTAAAAAGGGCTTGAGAGGATTCAGTGATTTGTTCCAAACCGATTTGTAAGGACCCGAATGTCAATTAAAAGTTATTAAATTAATACATCATTTTTATAGATCTCAAATATGTACAGAGATATTACCTAAATTAAACCCAAACATTTGTTCTCTTCGATTTATAGATCTTAAAAGTGAGAAATTAGGGGTTTTCGATTTGATCCGTGGTGATGTTGGTTGCATTCCGACGAGAGGAGGTGGTGGTGGTGGTGGAGGATATATTTGTTCAAATCAGTGGTGGTGGTGATTGTTGAATTTAGAGGTGGTGGTGGATGGATTCAGAGATGATGGTGGTAGTAGATTAAAATAATTAATTAAATAAAAGATCAATGATAAAGATGAAGTGGAAGTGTTATTAAAACAAATAAATAAATAAAATAGACAAAAATACCCTCACATGATATGCACGTGATAAGAGGTAACAGATTAATTTGACAGAAAGTAGATGGGGGATGAGGGATGTACTCTTTTAATAGTTTAGGGACGAGGAATGCACAAAAAAAAAGAAAAAGGACAGGGAGTCAAAATCGATGTATAGTTCAGGGACGAGGAATGAAATTTTGTCATATATATATATATATATATATATATATATATATATATATATATATATATATATATATATATATATATATATATATATATATATATATATATATATATATATATTATTTGGAATAACCATAGACACTCTATATGCAGTAATGATAGAGTTAGCTATACAGGGTTGAGGTTGATTCTATAATAATATATATACTTTGAGTTGTGATTGAGTCTGAGACATGTACACGGGTCACAATACATATTAATTAATTCGAATATCATAAACTATATATGAATTATTGAATTAGTAACTGTGGACTGCTAACTATGGACTACCAATATTGGATAATTAAAATGAATTAAAATATTGATTATAACTTATGAAACTAAACAATTCTTCAAGTTTTCCACTTGATTTCATCTTAAACCTCATTTGTATCTTGACGATTACAATCTGCGTTCAAACCTTTCGTAATTCTTGAAAACACCTCAATCGAGAGAATGAACCAACCACACTTCATCTACGTAAGAAGAGATTGATGCATATAGTTATACACTTGAAAACTCTCGGAACCTGAGTAAACGTTTAACACGTATCTGTGCTAATTCCTTTAGTATTATTATTACCCAAAATAATATGGTAATTCCTTTTAAAGTAGCAAATTTTGTCACAGCTCCAGCAAGTCAACTTCGACTTTTCGTTCGAAACAACCTTATTATCACCTTGATTTATATGTTTGCTCTTTTATTGTTACCGGGGAACCTTTTATATTTCACCATATTACCATCAGCGTTTAATCATCTAAAAACACAATTATCCTAAAACCACCTCGAATTGATAACCGATGATTCAGATATCGTAGCATTAAATGCAGAGGAAACAGAAAAATTGTAGATGGTCTAAACGGCCAAAAGTTTGATGATAAAGAAAGGAGTGTTAGGAACGCTCGGTAGAAAATTTGGTACTAAAAAACAGATTGAGCAAACCATGAAGGAGACCAAGGCCAAATACAAGGACCATACCATATATTCAAAGAAACCAGGTAATTCTGGATCCGATGAAACCTTCAACGAATATCTAGCTCCGTACTCATGTTAAAATGTTGCGAAAAAAATCTTTCTTCATCAACCATCGAACTTAGAAATTCCAAAATATCATCATAAATGTCTTCGATATTTCTGAGGATATTTTCATAAATATTCTCGTCCGGAATTATTTATCTCTTCGTGCTATCTATATTACATCTGATAGTGCTCTAAATGAACATATATTTAGTATCAATATCCTTCCAATATGTAAATCTTTTAGTTGCAATTGTTCTATTTTTATGTAATATTCCTTTAAATAAATAAGTGCGAAGACAAAAGAAGAAAATGACGATTTGAAGACGCAAATGACCAAAAAAGCTCAAATGTACAAGATTTAATTCAAGTGGTTCAATTTAATGATGAGAAACGTCTAAAAATTACAAGAGTGCAAGCCGTAAAATGCAAAGTACAAGATATCTCCGCGTACGAAAGGACGTTCGAAAATCCGGAACCGGGACATGAACCAACTAACAACGCGCGACATAACGGACCTAAAATTACAAGTCAACAATGCACAAAAATTTAGTATAATATATAATTAATTATATAAAATTATATATATTATATTATATATTAAATAAATACGCGCAGCCCACGTTTATAACTCAATATGAGCTGGAACAGCTGGCCATGCGATCGCATGGCCAGAAGGCACAAAAGTCATGCACTCGCATGAGTTACTATAGCTGGTCAGGTTCTATAAAAAGTCAGTTTGCTTGACGAATTGTGTACACCTTTTCTTCTTTCTTTCTCTTTACATGTAATATATATTTATAATTTTAATTTTAATTTTAATTTAAGTTAATAATAATAAGATTATTGTAAGAATGTTTTACGGGTTTTATGTCGGAACTCTGCCCATGTAACGCTACGCGATAAATAATCACTGTAAGCTATGTTCTTCCTTTTTAAATTAATGTCTTGTAACTAAGTTATTATTATGCTTATTTAAGCCGAAGTAATCATGATGTTGGACAAAAAATTAAGATGGGGTTATTAGATTTTGTACCATAATTAAGGTTTGGACAAAAGACCGACACTTGTGGACATTGGACTATTGACTATTAATAGATAGGGGGTATTGTCTAGTCGAATGACAACTCATTAGAATATGTCGAACCTATCTTCAAATTAGTAAATCTAATAATTATTAAAATGATTATGTATATTCTATTTAGTGACATTTATACGACATCTTTTACGATCATTTAATTAATTATTTGGGTTGGGTAATTGATTATTCATTCTGATCAAGTGTGTAAATTAATATTCATATCTCAGTAAAACAGGGGTGGATTACATGCAAAGATAATTGGTATAATTGTTACCAAAGTATTAAAACCTTGTTACAGTTCGAATCCCTAATTAGTTGGAATATTTGACTTCGGGAATAAGGTTAATTTGACGAGCATTTTATAATTATGACCGATGGACTATTATGGACAAAAACTAGATAGGTATCAAATAAACCAGGACAAAGGACAATTAACCCGGGTAACAATTAATTAAAATCAAAACATCAAACATCATGATTACAGAAGTTTAAATAAGCATAATACTTTTATTTCATATTTCATCGTACCTTTATTTACTGTCATTTTAATTACTGCAATTTACTTTATCGCAATTTAAATTCTGTCATTTTTATTATCATCATTTACTTTACGCTTTAAATTAAGTTATATTTATTGTGACTTAAGACATAAAATGGACAAACCGGTCACTAAACGGTAAAAACTCCCTTTTTATAATAATAATAATAATAATACTACTTATATATATATATGTGTATATATATATATATATATATATGTATGTATGTATATGTATATATATATGTATATATATATATATATACATATACATATATATATATATACAAATATAGTTTAAAAATATAGCATTAAACTTAGCTAGCTCCCTGCGGAACGAACCGGACTTACTAAAAACTACACTACTGTACGATTAGGTACACTGTCTATAAGTGTTGTAGCAAGGTTTAGGTATATCCACTCTATAAATAAATAAATAACTTGTGTAAAATTGTATCGTATTTAATAGTATTTCATAACAAAAATATAATTATTTCGTATACACCGCTGCACACATCAAGTTTTTGGCGCCACTCCCGGGGACTAGGTGAAACACGCTATATTAGAAATATATAATTTTTAATTTTAATTTCGTAAAAATATTTTGTATTTATAATAAGTGTTAAAAATATATATATAAAAAAATACATATATACATATATATATATATATATATATATATATATATATATATATATATATATATATATATATATATATATATATATATATATATATATATTAAAAAACTTTAAAATTAAAAAAAATGTACTATTATTTTTAAGATTTTAAAATATAAGTTTATTATATTTTATATAAATATTCCATAAATATTTTCTTTATTAAAATCAAAAATCAAATAAAAATATAAATTGGGCCGAGCCTGTTAAAAGCCCGAATGAATTCAGGATTTGTTGGGCCATGCGATCGCATGACCCAGACGACCAAACCTCATGCGGTCGCATGAGATGGTCTAACAGGCACAATACCTCGGACTCATATATTGTAGGTAGGGTTTTTAATTTATTATTATTATTATTATTATTATTATTATTATTATTATTATTATTATTATTATTATTATTATTATTATTATTATTATTTAGGGTTTAAGTTTATTAATTAGTTTTTAATTCTAGTTTTTATATTTAAATTGTAATATTAAGTTTATATATTATTTTTAATTATATAAAATTAATACTTTTATAAAATAATAATATAAAAATAATATCTTTATAAAAATTTGTATTTTTATCGTTTATTTTGTAATATTTATTGTTCGCTATATAGTTTTAAGTTTAGTATTTTGCCATAGTTATTTTTATATTTCTAGTTTTTAGACTTTGCCGTAAAATCACTTAAGTGCTTTTTCTTTAGAATTAAGATTTAGGCGCTTTAGAATTTTGCGACGCCGTTCATATATTTTAGTGCCTTTTAAGTTATTGCCGTTTTAGATATAGAATTCTTTTTAAGCTTTAATACCTTTAGGCGCAACTTTTTAGATTTAGTTTTTAGACTTTTAAGTTTCGATGCTCTACTTTCTTTTTATTATTTTTCGATTTTTTATTTTTCGACGTTTTTCGACGCGCTCTTTTTCTTTCTCATTTCTACGTTCTACTTTTTAGGACATAGATTTTTATTTCAAAATTTCGACGAAAAATTATTTTAAGCGGTTAAATTGATAGACATCCAAATTTTCTGGTTCGTAGTAATAGTTGGATTTGTTAGTGGCGAGTTGTGGGCTTCCGATTTAAAGGGTCTTGGCTACCTGTTGCATCTATTGGCTATTCGAAACGTGGGCAAAATCAGAAAAGACTATTAATTTGATAACTTATATAATTTTTATCTTTATAACTAATAAGAAATTCAGTGAATGCACCGAGCAAAACGTTCACCACCTTTCATACGTTCACCACCTGTAACTCGATCAAGACATTTAGCCAATATTATCGCCGTTGATTTTTCTTTAGAATCATCATCTAGTAAAACAAGTACTCCAACTCAAAATCCCGATAATCCATTTTTTGAACCCGACTTCAAAATTGAAAACCCGGAGGATATTCAAGGACAATTCCAAGATCCAGAACCACTAATCATTCCTCCTGAACCGTAAATCGTTAAATCAGAATCCTCTAGTGATTCGTATTCAACAATTTCAATTATGGAAGTAACGGAACCTCTAAGTATGGAAGATCGAATGAGAGCCACACGCACGGGCCAAGGACACGCCATTATTAAGCCAGATATTAATGCGCCATATTATGAAATCAAAGGACAAATCCTACACATGGTAACTAATCAATGCCAATATAGTGGTACGCCAAAAGAAGATCCAAACGAACATTTTCAAGCCTTTAAGAGGATCTGTACTCTATTCAAAATCAGAGAAGTTGAGGATGAACAGATCTATCTCATGTTGTTTCCCTGGACTTTAAAGGGAGAATCTAAAGATTGGTTAGAATCGTTACCTGAAGGAGCGATTGACACATGGGATGTCTTAGTTGAAAATTTTCTTAAACAATTCTTTTCGGCATCTAAAGCTGTGAGATTTCAAGGAGAAATTGTTACGTTCACGCAAAAGCCAAATGAAACTCTATATGAGGCATGGACAAGATTCGGAAAATTGTTGAGAGGATGTCCTCAACACGGTTTAGATACTTATCAAATAGTACAAATATTCTACCAAGGTATTGACATTGCTACACGAAAAGACATTGACATAGCAGCTGGTGGTTCCATTATGAAGAAAACCGCAACTGAAGCTCATAAAATTATTGATAACATAGCATCCCACTCACATGAGTGGCACCAAGAAAAAGATATTTTTTGTTCATCTAAAGCGGCTAGAGCCGATTCTAGCCATGACTTTGATTCCGTTTCCGCAAAAATAGATGCTTTCGAGAGACGAATGGAAAAGATGAAAAAAGATATTCACGCAATACGAATCAGTTGTGAGCAATGCGGTGGACCACACTTAACGAAAGATTGTAACATTGAGCAAACCATAGAACAACGAGAGAATGTTTCCTACATGAACCAAAGGCCGGGAAATAATTATCAAAATAATTATCAACCTCCAAGGCCAAACTTCAATCGAAATCAAAACATTCTTTACAATTCAAATGGACCCAACAATAACTCGTACAACCAACAAGGTCCGAATAACCAACCAACTCAAAACAACACTTTCAATTAACAAAGACCTAGCTTGTAAAAACTACCACAACAAACCAAAGAGAAAAAGCCAAATCTGGAAGAAATGGTGGCAAAGCTAATGGAATCTCAAACACAATTTATTACATCTCAAACCCAAACAAATGAGAGGTTTGATCAGTCAATAAGAACTCAACAAGCTTCCATTTTGAATCTAGAAAAACATGTAGGTACTCTTGCTAGCATGATGAGTAAGAGGGAACAAGGAAAACTACCGAGTGATACTGAAGTAAATCCTCAGAATGAGAATGTTAATATGGTGTCAACAAATTCTGAAAACCAGCACTAAAAGATGGGAAGGTTTTAGATGTGAGTAACAATGAAGAAGTTACAACACCACTACCACCCGAGTATGTAAAGCCAGTAGTGGCACCATACAGACTACCCATTCCGTTTCCAAGAAAAGGAGTTGAGTATGAGCAAGTAATAGGTAATAAAGTTTGTGATACCTCTGGAAAGAAAAAGAAGAAGAATAAGAAAGTGCAAGAAACAAAAACCATAGAAGTAAACCCGGTGAAGACAGTTCCATCAAAACCTCCACCCAGGTTGGGTGATCCGGGTGAATGTAGTGTTCCTTGTCTACTTAGTGATTGTGTCATGTATGATGCACTAGCAGATTTAGGTGCGAGTGTGAGTTTTATGCCTCTTTCATTATATAAGAGATTAGGAGTAGGTGAGTTAATTCCAACAGAGATAAGTGTCCAACTCTTTGATCAAACCATTAGGCACCCAGTTGGAATTGCTGACAACCTACCCGTTCAAGTAGGTAATTTAACCTTTCTAGTCGAATTTATTGTCATTGACATAGAAGAGGACTCAAACATTCCTCTAATTTTAGGTCGACCATTCTTAGCATCCACCGGGACGTTATTTGATATAAGAGAGGGTAGAATTACACTTAGTGATGGTGAAAAATCGGTCACCTTTGTGAATCGAAATGCTAAATCTCCACCAACCAAAACCGTTGAACCAACAAAGACGATTGGTAAGAACCATATTGTTTTACCAACTCCAACGGTAGTGCTTAATAATAATAAAACGCCTAAGTGTGGGGAAAATGAAGTAACACCTAATGATGACCTGATAACAAAGAACCCCGTTGTTGATACGAAATTAAACGACCCCGTTATTAATAGTTCAATGAAGAAACTTATTAAATGGATTCGCGATGCTAGAATCAAGGGGAACTTTAAGTTATGTAACCGGTTAGTATCCAATCTTTCACAGTAGAAAATGTAGTGACCCGAACTTTTCCATGTTTATATATATTAATTGAGATTGATATTTACATGATTAAATGTTTCCAACATGTTAAGCAATCAAACTTGTTAAGACTTGATTAATTGAAATATGTTTCATATAGACAATTGACCACCCAAGTTGACCGGCGATTCACGAACGTTAAAACTTGTAAAAACGACATGACGATATATATATGGATATACATATGGTTAAAATGAGATTATGATAAGTAAGTATCTCCATAAGTATATTAACAATGAGTTACATACATATAAACAAGACTACTAACTTAAGGATTTCGAAACGAGACATATATGTAACGATTATCGTTGTAACGACATTTAAATGAATATATATCATATTAAGATATATTAATATATCATAATATCATGATAATATAATAATTTAAAATCTCATTTGATATTATAAACATTGGGTTAACAACATTTAACAAGATCGTTAACCTAAAGGTTTCAAAACAACACTTACATGTAACGACTAACGATGACTTAACGACTCAGTTAAAATGTATATACATGTAGTGTTTTAATATGTATCTATACACTTTTGAAAGACTTCAATACACTTATCAAAATACTTCTACTTAACAAAAATGCTTACAATTACATCCTCGTTCAGTTTCATCAACAATTCTACTCGTATGCACCCGTATTCGTACTCGTACAATACACAGCTTTTAGATGTATGTATTATTGGTATATACACTCCAATGATCAGCTCTTAGCAGCCCATGTGAGTCACCTAACACATGTGGGAACCATCATTTGGCAACTAGCATGAAATATCTCATAAAATTACAAAAATATGAGTAATCATTCATGACTTATTTACATGAAAACAAAATTACATATCCTTTATATCTAATCCATACACCAACGACCAAAAACACCTACAAACACTTTCATTCTTCAATTTTCTTCATCTAATTAATCTCTCTCAAGTTCTATCTTCAAGTTCTAAGTGTTCTTCATATATTCTACAAGTTCTAGTTACATAAAATCAAGAATACTTTCAAGTTTGCTAGCTCACTTCCAATCTTGTAAGGTGATCATCCAACCTCAAGAAATCTTTATTTCTTACAGTAGGTTATCATTCTAATACAAGGTAATAATCATATTCAAACTTTGGTTCAATTTCTATAACTATAACAATCTTATTTCAAGTGATGATCTTACTTGAACTTGTTTTCGTGTCATGATTCTGCTTCAAGAACTTCGAGCCATCCAAGGATCCGTTGAAGCTAGATCCATTTTTATCTTTTCCAGTAGGTTTATCCAAGGAACTTAAGGTAGTAATGATGTTCATAACATCATTCAATTCATACATATAAAGCTATCTTATTCGAAGGTTTAAACTTGTAATCACTAGAACATAGTTTAGTTAATTCTAAACTTGTTCACAAACAAAAGTTAATCCTTCTAACTTGACTTTTAAAATCAACTAAACACATGTTCTATATCTATATGATATGCTAACTTAATGATTTAAAACCTGGAAACACGAAAAACACCGTAAAACTGGATTTACGCCGTTGTAGTAACACCGCGGGCTGTTTTGGGTTAGTTAATTAAAAACTATGATAAACTTTGATTTAAAAGTTGTTATTCTGAGAAAATGATTTTTATTATGAACATGAAACTATATCCAAAAATTATGGTTAAACTCAAAGTGGAAGTATGTTTTCTAAAATGGTCATCTAGACGTCGTTCTTTCGACTGAAATTACTACCTTTACAAAAATGACTTGTAAGTTATTTTTCCGAATATAAACCTATACTTTTTCTGTTTCGATTCATAAAATAGAGTTCAATATGAAACCATAGCAATTTGATTCACTCAAAACGGATTTAAAATGAAGAAGTTATGGGTAAAACAAGATTGGATAATTTTTCTCATTTTAGCTACGTGAAAATTGGTAACAAATATATTCCAACCATAAATTAATCAACTTGTATTGTATATTATGTAATCTTGAGATACCATAGACACATATACAATGTTTCGACCTATCATGTCGACACATCTATATATATTTCGGAACAACCATAGACACTCTATATGTGAATGTTGGAGTTAGCTATACAGGGTTGAGGTTGATTCCAAAATATGTATAGTTTGAGTTGTGATCAATACTGAGATACGTATATACTAGGTCGTGGATTGATTCAAGATAATATTTATCGATTTATTTATGTATATCTAACTGTGGACAACTAGTTGTAGGTTACTAACGAGGACAGCTGACTTAATAAACTTAAAACATCAAAATATATTAAAAGTGTTGTAAATATATTTTGAACATACTTTGATATATATATGTATATATTGTTATAGGTTCGTGAATCAACCAGTGGCCAAGTCTTACTTCCCGACGAAGTAAAAATCTGTGAAAGTGAGTTATAGTCCCACTTTTAAAATCTAATATTTTTGGGATGAGAATACATGCAGGTTTTATAAATGATTTACAAAATAGACACAAGTACGTGAAACTACATTCTATGGTTGAATTATCGAAATCGAATATGCCCCTTTTTATTAAAGTCTGGTAATCTAAGAATTAGGGAACAGACACCCTAATTGACGCGAATCCTAAAGATAGATCTATTGGGCTCAACAAGCCCCATCCAAAGTACCGGATGCTTTAGTACTTCGAAATTTATATCATGTCCGAAGGAGGATCCCGGAATGATGGGGATATTCTTATATGCATATTGTGAATGTCGGTTACCAGGTGTTCACCATATGAATGATTTTTATCTCTATGTATGGGATGTGTATTGAAATATGAAATCTTGTGGTCTATTGTTACGAGTTGATATATATAGGTTAAACCTATAACTCACCAACATTTTTGTTGACGTTTTAAGCATGTTTATTCTCAGGTGAATATTAAGAGCTTCCGCTGTTGCATACTAAAATAAGGACAAGATTTGGAGTCCATGTTTGTATGATATTGTGTAAAAACTGCATTCAAGAAACTGATTTCGATGTAACATATTTGTATTGTAAACCATTATGTAATGGTCGTGTGTAAACATGATATTTTAGATTATCATTATTTGATAATCTACGTAAAGCTTTTTAAACCTTTATTTATGAAATAAAGGTTATGGTTGGTTTTAAAAATGAATGCAGTCTTTGAAAAACGTCTCATATAGAGGTCAAAACCTCGCAACGAAATCAATTAATATGGAACGTTTTTAATCAATAAGAACGGGACATTTCAGTTGGTATCAGAGCGTTGGTCTTAGAGAACCAGAATTTTGCATTAGTGTGTCTTATCGAGTTTGTTAGGATGCATTAGTGAGTCTGGACTTCGACTGTGTTTAGTTGAAAAATGATTGCTTAACAAATTTTGTTGGAAACTATATATTTTTAACATGTAAATATTATGTGATATATTAATCTCTTAACGCGTTTGATATTATGTGATAGATGTCTACCTCTAGAACAAGTCCCATTGACTCACCTAATAATAATGAAGAGTCAAATGTAAATTGGAATGATTCGTGGACTGATTCACAAGTTCCCGAAGAGGAACCGGAAGAAGAGTCGGAACCGGAAGAAGAATCGGAACCGGAAGAAGAATCGGAACCGGATGAAGAAATAGAACCGGTGGGGGAAATAATAAAACGGTTAAGTAAAAGAAAATCCTCAACCAACCGACCAAGGTTAATTATGGTCAATGGTGTTTCCGCCAAGGAAGCAAAATATTGGGAGGATTACCAATTCTCCGATGAATCGGATTCCGACGAGAATTCCGATGATGTTATAGAAATTACCCCAACTGAATTTAAAAAGGCAAAAGAAAATAATAAGGGAAAGGGCATAAAAATAGAGAAATCTAATTCCAACCCCGATGAACTTTATATGTATCGTCAACCCCCGAAGTCCTTAAGTTGTAACAATGACCCGGGAACCTCTAAACCACCAGGTTTTTCTAAACCAATGTGGAAAATTACGGATCGTATTAGGGGAACATCATATATCCCTAGAAACTTGGCAAAACGAACCAAAACCGAAGAAGAAGAAACGAGCGAGTCGGAATAAGATAGTTGTATTCGTGTGGTGTAATATATGTAATATAGTGTGCTTATGCTTTATGATATATGTAAAAATTGCTTGTATTAATAAGTATTTTTTTATGAATCTAACTCTTGTCTATTTTACAGTTTAAAAACACAAAATGGATAGACAACCCAATATTTTAAGAGACCTACCCGGAGACATGATTGATGAAATTTTGTCTAGAGTCGGTCAGAATTCCTCGGCACAACTATTTAAGGCGAGATCAGTTTGTAAGACATTCGAAGAACGTTCCAAGAATGTCTTGGTTTATAAGAGACTTTTGTTTGAAAGATGGGGGATATCACATTGGGAAACCCATAAGTTATGATGTGTTTATTTTGACGCATATATTGCGGGGAACCCAAATGCTATTTTACGCAACGGGTTAAGAAATTATTTTGACTCAATATATCCGAATATTGGACTTCGTGATTTAGAAAAAGCGGCTAACATGCAACATAAAGAAGCATGTTATGCTTGTGGATTAGTAATGTTCGCTTCTCACCAAAGCGAGAACAAGAACATCGGGCTACAACTATTAAACAAAACGTTTCCACAAGTGACGGAGTCGGTAATTGGGGTAAGAAATGAGGTTTTTAGATTGTTACGGGACTGTTGGACATTACGTAACCCTCGTCCCTTTGACGACGTTACAACACGCTGTCTTATCGACGGCCATAATGGTTATGTTCCACAAGACCAAGGATGGGAAGTAATCCTAGTAAAACCAGAATGCATGACTTGTTTCTGGACGTATGAATTACGTGTCTTTATTGCCTTTGCTGAACGACTTGTGTACTAGCTAGAATTATCTTCACAACCATCTTGTATCAAATTTATTGTGTGCTATATTTCATGCTATATGTAAAATAAGCGGTATTGTAAGTTTGAAAAAAATTGTGAAAAAGTTTGAACGCGAAATATTATTATAATCAGTTTTTCATATAGAATTGTAGTAGTTGAATTGTATATTAGCTACTAAGTATGAACTTAACGGGTAGGTACTACCCGAATTTAAACTTATAAAACGCTAATATGAAGAAAAAGCTTTTATAAATGAGTTCATATTATGCTACAAAATACTATTAACTACTCTTAATATTCTGTATGATTAACTTGTTCCATTTGACTATTTTGAAGGAAATGGCACCGACTACTCGACACACCGTGAATATGAATGAAGAGGAATTCCGTACTTTTCTAGCTTCAAACATAGCCGCAGTACAGGCTGCGCTACATACCAACAATATCCTTGGATCTAGCAGTACAGGAAATCGTGTAGGATGCACCTACAAAGAATTCACTGCCTGCAAACCTTTGGAATTTGATGGAACCGAAGGACCGATCGGATTGAAACGGTGGACCGAGAAGGTCGAATCGGTGTTTGCCATAAGTAAGTGTACTGAAGAGGACAAAGTGAAGTACGCTACGCATACCTTCACAGGTTCTGCGTTAACATGGTGGAATACCTATCTAGAGCAAGTGGGACAAGACGATGCGTACGCACTACCGTGGTCAGCATTCAAGCACTTGATGAACGAGAAGTACCGTCCCAGAACCGAGGTCAATAAGCTCAAGACAGAACTTAGAGGGTTACGAACCCAAGGATTTGATATTACCACGTACGAAAGACGATTCACAGAATTGTGCCTATTGTGTCCGGGAGCATTCGAAGATGAGGAAGAGAAGATCGACGCGTTTGTGAAAGGATTACCGGAAAGAATCCAAGAAGATATAAGTTCACACGAGCCCGCCTCCATACAACAGGCATGTAGAATGGCTCACAAACTAGTGAACCAGATTGAAGAAAGAATTAAAGAACAGACTGCTGAAGAGGCCAATGTGAAGCAAGTCAAAAGAAAGTGGGAGGAAAACGGTGATAAGAATCACCAATACAACAACAGCAATCGCAACAATTATCCCAACAATCGCAACATCAATCGTAACTACAACAAACGGCCCAAAAACAACAACAACAACAACAACAACAACAACAACAACAACAGCAACAGCAACTACAACAATCATCTCAACAACAATAATAACCGCAACAACAACAACAATCAGAATCAGCTATGCCAAAGGTGTGAAAAGTATCACTCGGGGTTCTGCACCAAATTTTGCAACAAGTGTAAAAGAAATGGTCATAGCGCGGCGAAGTGTGAGGTCTACGGACCAGGGGTTAATAGAACAAAAGGAACAAATGGTGTCGGAACGAGTAATGGCGGAGCAAGTAGTGTCGGAGCAAGTTATGCCAATGTAGTTTGTTATAAATGTGGAAAATCGGGCCACATTATTAGAAATTGCCCGAACCAGGAGAACACGAATGGACAAGGCCGCGGAAGAGTTTTCAATATTAATGCGGCAGAGGCACAAGATGACCCCGAGCTTGTTACGGGTACGTTTCTTATTGACAATAAATCTGCTTACGTTTTATTTGATTCGGGTGCGGATAGAAGCTATATGAGTAAAGATTTTTGTGCTAAATTAAGTTGTCCATTGACACCTTTGGATAGTAAATTTTTACTCGAATTAGCAAATGGTAAATTAATTTCAGCAGATAATATATGTCGGAATCGAGAAATTAAACTGGTTAGCGAAACATTTAAGATTGATTTGATACCAGTAGAGTTAGGGAGTTTTGATGTGATAATCGGTATGGACTGGTTGAAAGAAGTGAAAGCAGAGATCGTTTGTTACAAAAATGCAATTCGCATTATACGAGAAAAAGGAAAACCCTTAATGGTGTACGGAGAAAAGGGCAACACGAAGCTACATCTTATTAGTAATTTGAAGGCACAAAAACTAATAAGAAAAGGTTGCTATGCTGTTCTAGCACACGTCGAGAAAGTACAAACTGAAGAAAAGAGCATCAATGATGTTCCCATTGCAAAAGAATTTCCCGATGTATTTCCGAAAGAATTACCGGGATTACCCCCACATCGATCCGTTGAATTTCAAATAGATCTTGTACCAGGAGCTGCACCAATAGCTCGTGCTCCTTACAGACTCGCACCCAGCGAGATGAAAGAACTGCAAAGCCAATTACAAGAACTTTTAGAGCGTGGTTTCATTCGACCAAGCACATCACCGTGGGGAGCTCCTGTTTTGTTTGTCAAGAAGAAAGATGGTACATTCAGGTTGTGTATCGACTACCGAGAGTTGAACAAACTTACCATCAAGAACCGCTACCCACTATCGAGAATCGACGACTTATTTGATCAACTACAAGGCTCGTCTGTTTATTCAAAGATTGACTTACGTTCCGGGTATCATCAAATGCAGGTGAAAGAAGATGATATTCCAAAGACTGCTTTCAGAACACGTTACGGTCATTACGAGTTTATGGTCATGCCGTTTGGTTTAACTAATGCACCAGCTTTGTTCATGGACCTTATGAACCGAGTGTGTGGACCATACCTTGACAAGTTTGTCATTGTTTTCATTGATGATATACTTATTTACTCAAAGAATGACCAAGAACACGGTGAACATTTGAGAAAGGTGTTAGAAGTATTGAGGAAGGAAAAATTGTACGCTAAGTTTTCAAAGTGTGCATTTTGGTTAGAAGAAGTTCAATTCCTCGGTCACATAGTGAACAAAGAAGGTATTAAGGTGGATCCGGCAAAGATAGAAACTGTTGAAAAGTGGGAAACCCCGAAAACTCCGAAACACATACGCCAGTTTTTAGGACTAGCTGGTTACTACAGAAGGTTCATCCAAGACTTTTCTAGAATAGCAAAACCCTTGACTGTATTAACGCATAAAGGAAAGAAATTTGAATGGAATGATGAACAAGAGAAAGTGAAACGACCCGACCCAATCCATAGGGACGAATACAATAACATATGATTACATCGCGAGGCATTTGACCTTTATATGATACGTTTTATAAACATTGCATTCTTTTGAAAAGATATACCATAAATGAATATTTAAAATTCAATGTTTTCGACATCTGATGATTTCTACATATAGACAATCACCGTAAATAACAGTTTACAAGAATACTTCCGTTGACAATGCAGTCAAAATAAATACACGGTGATGATTTTGTGAATGCAATGCTTCCTCGAATAAAACATGTATGACTCCATGCACATGGTTTCTCTAACATATATTCAAACAGCGGAAGACTTCTAGGAACCTGAGAATAAACATGCTTTAAACGTCAACATAAAGTTGGTGAGATATAGGTTTAATGCTAGCAGCGTTATAAATATAGACCACAAGATTTCATATACATAAACGTTTTAATAAAAATATTCTAAGTTGTTGAGCACTTGATAACCATACTTAACATTTAATCAACGTCGCATATTCCCTTTATTATGAAATCTTACTACACTGTACCAAGTGTAGTCACCGAAACGAAGTACTGTGCAACCGTTGAATACTGGTCGTCCAGTCCGGTTGGGGTTGTCAGGCCCGATAGATCTATCAACAGGATTCGCGTTTACAATACCTCATGTAAATAGTAGTTACCAAGTTACAGGGAAGTATGCCAGTGGTACAACTCAACGTAGAATATATATTTTTAATCACTTGTGTCCATAACGTAAATCATAAAATGCATGTATTCTCATCCCGAAATATTTAGAGTTTAAAAGTGGGACTATATACTCACTTTTGCCTTGAAGGTATTTAACTCGACTTGGTCTCCGATAGATATCACGAAGCTAACCATATATATATATATATATATATATATATATATATATATATATATATATATATATATATATATATATATATATATATATATATATATATATATAATATCAACATATTTTCTTTTCAAGTAATCGTTACATATATATATATATATATATATATATATATATATATATACTTATAATACTTTTAATATTTTCTTAGTCCGTAGTTAGCAGTCTGATGTTAGTGGTCCACAATTAGTTGCTCAATAAAATAAATAAAGACCCCATCGTATTCGTATTGATCAGAATTAATCTCGACCCATGGTACCATGTTGTCAAATGACGTGTTGCGTACATAAAGTATCGTGTTGTCAAATGACGTGTTGCGTACAATCATGAGGTCTTATGATTAATCTTCTCGTGTTGTTTACGGGTGGTCCTGAAATATATAAAATCAAATCATAAGTAATTATATATAAAATATCATATTAATTAGAAAAGATATGATTAATTTACTTTATCTCCAAATATTTTCGTAGCTAAACTAGCTTCGGATACCCAATCTTGTTTTAGTCGTAGTTTCTTCATTACAACTCCGTTTTTGTTGGTTCAACTTGCCACTTCCTTGGATCGAGTCAAATTTTAAGAATATGAACTGAAAATAGCTTAGTTTGTATTCGAAATCACAAGTTATAGGTCAACCTTTGGTAAAACTTATGAAAGTGATCATTTTCCATCATAAAAACAACATTTAATGATCATTTTTCTAAAAATACTTACACTTTGAGTTAAACCATGAAATTTTTATGTGTTAACATATTCATAAGAAATATCATTTTTCCAGAACATGAACTTCCAATTCAAAGTTCAAGATGGTTTTTAATTATCCAACCCAAAACAGCCCCCGGTTGCACTCCGACGACGTAGATTCAGTTTTTAAGGTGTTCTTTGTAAAACCAAGTTATATCTTGTTAAGTTAGCATATCATTATTATATATTACAGGTATTGAAGTGTTTTAAAAGTTAAGTTAGAAGGATCTATTTAGTTTTCAAACAAGTTTGAAATCATTCAAACTATGTTCTTGTTGTTAAAATTTTACAACATAAAATAAGATAGCTATATAATTATGAATCGAACAAGATTATGAACAAGGTTACTACCTCAAGTTACTTGGACACAGTTACTGTAAGAGATAAGAAAAAATCTTGGAATCAAAGAGTGGTGGAGTTAGATCAAAAGGTTGGAAGTATACTTCTTCAAATGGGTGGTTATTTTGATATTTCTTGAAAGAGTTTTCTTATTTTGTTTAAGGCTTGTAATTGAAGCTAAATGATGGGGAAAATGCTTGAAGATGATCAAGTATGAAGTTAGGAGTATTTTGAGAGAGAAATGAGGGTGTAGGTATGAGAAAATGGAGTGAAGAAATGGTGTTCATTCATAAGAACGTTTTTAGTTTATAAAGAAAGAAAAGGATTCCTAATTTTGTTTTCTTACTAATAATTCATGCTACTTGACAAATCCTAGTTACCTTATATCTAGGGCAGTAATAATGTTGATTAGGATGTTGATTTGATGTGTATATACCAATAATAAATACGTATAGAAGCTGGGTATGATACGGGTACATATACCCTAGATATACGTATAGAAATCTTGAGGAAACGGAATGAGAATTCAAATATAGCTATCTTTTGTGAATATACTTATATTGTTTTATGTATTTAAGTCCTTAAAAATTGATTAAATACATTATATATACGATACATATATAAGCATTATAGGTTATAAGTATATATATCAAAGAATGTTACGTATAGTTTTCGTTTTGAAAACTTAAGTTAGTAGTTTCAAAATATACTTATAACTCATTGTCATTAGTACATAATGAGATGTTAAACCATCCTTAGATCATGTTAAATATATATAAATACATATATATACACAAATGTATAATTATCGTATGTTATATAGTTCGTGATATCATCGGTCAAATTGGACAGTCAAACGTTGTGTAAAACTCTTTTCAAAAACACAAGTCTCAACAATTTGGATTGATTATCATGTTGGTAAGGTTTAATTTATATAAATATTAATCTCATAAGTATAAAACGATTGGAAAAATCTGGGTCGTTACAGTACCTACCCGTTAAATAAATTTCGTCCCGAAATTTGAATGGGATGGTCATGGCTGTCAATAAGTATGTTTTCATGACGTATACGAGTTGGAAATTAGAGTTTTATTATCATCAAGTAATATTGATAAAGCAATTTGATTTTTGTGAAGAGTACGAGTGAGGCTATCACCAAAGGGTGAAATGAGTAGGTATAGATTCGTTATATCTTTTGACGTAGATAGGATTGATTTCCAAGTTCAAGAGATTTGGAGTAAAATCTTCATAATGAGATTTGATTCTTCGATAATCAAGGAAATTAGAATCCGCTTTAAATGCGATCATCTATTTTGATTGCTCTGTCGGATCTTTTTACTATAAATCCACCTCCCTTCATTTCCTTACAACTCATACCTTCTATTCTTCCTCCCTTAATTCATACTTTAAAACATTTATCAGTATGCTTCATCCAGTACTGATCCTGGATATACTCTTAACTTTCATCTCTGTCATTCTTCTTTTTCATCTACCTCCGGAGGATTTTATTTATTTCTACTATTCCCTTGGGGTTATAGTATTGTTAATTCTCCCGTGCCTTTACGTTGCAATACGTATTGATATACACGGTTTGTAATTTATTTGTTGTTGTCGAGCTTTATATTTTCTTTTATATTCAATAGTTCCATACTTCTGTTTCCTCTTCCCGACTTCGAGTCAAGCGAATAATGGTCCGGAATTCGTAGGTATGGATTTTGAAATAAACATAGTTAATGTTCTAAGAAGGAAATAGTAATTGCACGATCTTGATTTGGTAAGTTACCAGAATGTCCGAAAAGATAGAATTATCAAGGAGATATGTTCTTAATATGTTTGGAGATTGGTTAGAATGTAAGAGTTGTGTAACATGGCACATGATGACGTTATGATCTGTGAATCATTATGTTCCATTTAGAAACTCAGCATGAATTACTGTAATATAATCACGTTGATCAAGTGTCATTATATTATACTAATTCATGCTTCATTTTCCAACACTACTTCAAAACATTCATATTTTAAACTCGAATTTTTCAGAATTTAGAAACTAACACAGTTTCTTTTATGTTGTAACGCAAATATTGTGAAGAGATAAATGATTTTTGATGAGGATAGTTGGGAATATATCTTCAGGAATATCGGAGATATTTATAATGAAAAATACGATGATATCTTAGAATATCTAAGATTATGGAATGACGCGGAAAATCTGTCTGTGAAGGTTTAGAATAAGGAGTAAGGTTCTTACTAACGGTTTCAGCAGACACTGAATCATTTGAATCCTTTGAAGGTAGATTTTGTCATTGTGATTTGTCCACGACCTCCTTTATACTTTGCTCAATCCGTTTTCCAGTACCAAATTTTTCATTCGAGCTTTTCCAATCTATTATTTGTCAAACTTCTAACCGTAATTGTTGTCTACTGTCTTTACCACTTTATCAGTCTTTTCCAAAACTTAATAGCACTAATTCGTAGACTGGAGCATTTTTCAGAAACTTCACATTTGAAATATGTAATTCTTGGGGATAGACGTTGTATATATATATATATATATATATATATATATATATATATATATATATATATATATATATATATATATATATATATATATATATATATATATATATATATATATATATATATATATATAACTGCTGAAATAGAAACGCTGCGAGATTTCAAAAGACCCATTGTTGATTCCGCCAAAGGGGTAACGAGTTGCTGGTACATCTGCTGATAATGTCGTGGAATGTAAAAGGTTCCCTGGTAACAAAAGGGTAATCGTATGTATTACAGGTTATAATAAGGCTACTTCGAATGGAAAGTCGAGGTTGACTTGCTGAAACTGTGACAAAATTTGCTATTTTGAAAAGGAATCGCAAATTATTTTTGCTAATAAATGCTAAAAGATTTAACGCGGATACGTGTTAAATTATGTCCTTGGTTTCGAGAGCTTTTCAGGTGCAAGACTGCGGGTAATGTGTGGTTGGATCATCATCTCGATTGTCCATTATTTGAAGTGTCTTCAGGAATTTCGAAGGGTTTGATCATAGATTGTAATTGTTAATATACATATGATGTTTTAGGACTTTGAATGATACAAATACTTTTCTGGGTTCCAAGAATCGAATGATGTTCTAGCATAGTTTTGAAGTCAAAGTATAGTTTTGAAAGATGTAAGAGTCCTAAGAGTGATGTCTTCTATTAAGTCTTGACTTGGATTTCGTTTTGTCGTAATCAAATTTGGATGAAAATGGTTGTTTTGATTTCTATGAAAGAATGTATATTATTGTGAAGGTAGTGAGTATAGTTGATGATTGTTGAATCAGAGTCGAAGAATATAATCATATTAATTGTGAATTTATATATCTCTCGGGTATTACCTACCCGTTAAAAAAAATTTCACAAGTAATGTTTTGTACCAGAGAATTTTATTACAATCTTTATGAAAATATATGAACATATATATCTTCTTCAGATGTAATCATGAATTTAATAAGTCAATATAATATTAGACTCATTTGATTTTCGGTTTGAGCTAGAATAAGTAATCTCTAAAACGATTAGGAACCACATATTCTTCACAGAATATTAATGAAGTTATGGATCAATACTTCATTATTTATTCTTATATATATTTCCTTAGTGAATCATGCTGATACTCATTGAACTCTTGCTAACTTCGCAAGATATGAATGTTGTTTCCCAGTAAGCTTCGAGTACATTGAAGATGAAAGTGTAAAATCAAACATATTATTGAATAATACACTTGGTTTATTATAAAACGAAATTCATTGAATTGAAATAGGGATTGTAGTTAATGATGATTAAGTTGCTGACGAAGGACGTACATCATTGCATATTTGTAGTATGAATTTAAACGAGTAGTATCTACCCTTTTTCAATTCATACTTAATAGCTTAGTACGAAAAGATTTATTTTGGTTTCCGAATTCATATATAAAAAATATTTATATAAATTCTTCAGAAGAATGAGTTAATACTTCATAACTCGTTGATGCAATATACGCATTATTGATGATGTCCACGGTGATTCTTGAACTGGTGGAGCTTGTGATTTAAAGTTGCTGACGATTCTAACGATGTTGACAGCACTGACTGTGTTGGTGAGGCTAAGGGTACTGCTGATGCTGTTAATAAAACAATTCTAGCTTGTACCTTACGCATCATTCTTGTCGGGGTTTTTACTCTTCCTTTTATCATTTCTGTCCACTCATCTGATTTATGGTTAAGGTAGAAATAGGTAATCTCTATGTCTTTAGAGATTACATAATCACCATAGAATGTTTCTCCGATGAATTTATGAATCAATACTTCATCGTTTATTGTTGTTGGTACTTCTTGGTATCTATGGTGCGTGTGACGTTGATATCCGAGGTACGGATGGTGATATTGAGGCGTGTGATGCGGATGTGATTGTTAGTGGTGGTAATGATCCTGTTGATGTTGATGATGGTGATAACGTTGATGCTGGTGATGCTGCTGGTGCTTAGGGTATTGAGGCTTGCGATGTTGATGTTATTGACGGTATTGGTTATGCTGCTGATGCTGCTGATGGTGTTTGTAACCTTCGTACCGTATTCTCCAAAGCCACTACCTGAGTGCGAAGCTCGTTGACTTCTTCTATTACACCAGGGTGATTGTCGATTCGGACGAGTGGATAAATAAAATCTAGAATTTGATGTAGTATATAATCGTGACGAGATACTCTGGAAATGAGAGAGAAAATGGTTTCTCGAACAGGTTCGCCGGTAACTGCTTCAGGTTCATCGTCAAGAGGGCTAATTGGTGGATGGAAGGGATCACCTTCTTCTTGTCTCCAATGATTGAGGAGGCTACGAACCCATCCCCAATCCATCCAAAATAGATGATGACTGATTGGTTGATCCATTCCGGTCACACTGCTCTCAGAGCTTAAGTGGTATTCCATATCGGAATCCGAGGGACTTCAACTAGTGACGAGTTCCATTTCGTATGATTGAATAAAGGATTTTTCGATATGAAATGATTTTCTGGCTATCGGGTGGTATTCTAATTATATAGAATATCCACATATATAGAACAAAAGATCTCATAGATTACGGAGGGATTTATGGAATATGTCAGACAAAGTTTATAGTAACAGATACGCGTAGATATGAATTAGCAAATACGCTAAGATATGAACTTTGTCTATACACCATTCATGCAATGAATGCAGTAAGACGCGTTTAGACTTAAGATGATAAGCAGGTAATTTCCTACAGATGATAAGTAGATGATTTTTGACACAAAATGATAAGCAAAATTTTGACATGCAGACACGGTCGAAGTCCAGACTCACTAATGTAACCTACCAACTTATCAGTTAGACACACTAATGCAGACCTGGTTCGCTAAGACCACCGCTCTGATACCACATGAAACGACCCGACCCAATCCATAGGGAAGAATACAATAACATATGATTACATCGCGAGGCATTTGACCTTTATATGATACGTTTTATAAACATTGCATTCTTTTGAAAAGATATACCATAAATGAATATTTAAAATTCAATGTTTTCGACATCTGATGATTTCTACATATAGACAATCACCGTAAATAATAGTTTACAAGAATACTTCCGTTGACAATGCAGTCAAAATAAATACACGGTGATGATTTTGTGAATGCAATGCTTCCTCGAATAAAACATGTATGACTCCATGCACATGGTTTCTCTAACATATATTCAAACAGCGGAAGACTTCTAGGAACCTGAGAATAAACATGCTTTAAACGTCAACATAAAGTTGGTGAGATATAGGTATAATGCTAGCAGCGTTATAAATATAGACCACAAGATTTCATATACATAAACGTTTTAATAAAAATATTCTAAGTTGTTGAGCACTTGATAACCATACTTAACATTTAATCAACGTCGCATATTCCCTTTATTATGAAATCTTACTACACTGTACCAAGTGTAGTCACCGAAACGAAGTACTGTGCAACCATTGAATACTGGTCGTCCAGTCCGGTTGGGGTTGTCAGGCCCGATAGATCTATCAAAAGGATTCGCGTTTACAATACCTCATGTAAATAGTAGTTACCAAGTTACAGGGAAGTATGCCAGTGGTACAACTCAACGTAGAATATATATTTTTAATCACTTGTGTCCATAACGTAAATCATAAAATGCATGTATTCTCATCCAGAAATATTTAGAGTTTAAAAGTGGGACTATATACTCACTTTTGCCTTGAAGGTATTTAACTCGACTTGGTCTCCGATAGATATCACGAACCTAACCATATATATATATATATATATATATATATATATATATATATATATATATATATATATATATATATATATATATATATATATATATATATATATATATATATATATATATATATATATATATATATATATATATATATAATATCAACATATTTTCTTTTCAAGTAATCGTTACATATATATATATATATATATATATATATATATATATATATATATATATATATATATACTTATAATACTTTTAATATTTTCTTAGTCCGTAGTTAGCAGTCTGATGTTAGTGGTCCACAATTAGTTGCTCAATAAAATAAATAAAGACCCCATCGTATTCGTATTGATCAGAATTAATCTCGACCCATGGTACCATGTTGTCAAATGACGTGTTGCGTATATAAAGTACCGTGTTGTCAAATGACGTGTTGCGTACAATCATGAGGTCTTATGATTAATCTTCTCGTGTTGTTTACGGGTGGTCCTGAAATATATAAAATCAAATCATAAGTAATTATATATAAAATATCATATTAATTAGAAAAGAGATGATTAATTTACTTTATCTCCAAATATTTTCGTAGCTAAACTAGCTTCAGATACCCAATCTTGTTTTAGTCGTAGTTTCTTCATTACAACTCCGTTTTTGTTGGTTCAACTTGCCACTTCCTTGGATCGAGTCAAATTTTAAGAATATGAACTGAAAATAGCTTAGTTTGTATTCGAAATCACAGGTTATAGGTCAAACTTTGGTAAAACTTATGAAAGTGATCATTTTCCATCATAAAAACAACATTTAATGATCATTTTTCTAAAAATACTTACACTTTGAGTTAAACCATGAAATTTTTATGTGTTAACATATTCATAAGAAATATCATTTTTCCAGAACATGAACTTCCAATTCAAAGTTCAAGATGGTTTTTAATTATCCAACCCAAAACAGCCCCCGGTTGCACTCCGACGACGTAGATTCAGTTTTTAAGGTGTTCTTTGTAAAACCAAGTTATATCTTGTTAAGTTAGCATATCATTATGATATATTACAGGTATTGAAGTGTTTTAAAAGTTAAGTTAGAAGGATCTATTTAGTTTTCAAACAAGTTTGAAATCATTCAAACTATGTTCTTGTTGTTAAAATTTTACAACATAAAATAAGATAGCTATATAATTATGAATCGAACAAGATTATGAACAAGGTTACTACCTCAAGTTACTTGGACACAGTTACTGTAAGAGATAAGAAAAAATCTTGGAATCAAAGAGTGGTAGAGTTAGATCAAAAGGTTGGAAGTATACTTCTTCAAATGGGTGGTTATTTTGATATTTCTTGAAAGAGTTTTCTTATTTTGTTTAAGGCTTGTAATTGAAGCTAAATGATGGGGAAAATGCTTGAAGATGATCAAGTATGAAGTTAGGAGTATTTTGAGAGAGAAATGAGGGTGTAGGTATGAGAAAATGGAGTGAAGAAATGGTGTTCATTCATAAAAACGTTTTTAGTTTATAAAGAAAGAAAAGGATTCCTAATTTTGTTTTCTTACTAATAATTCATGCTACTTGACAAATCCTAGTTACCTTATATCTAGGGCAGTAATAATGTTGATTAGGATGTTGATTTGATGTGTATATACCAATAATAAATACGTATAGAAGCTGGGTATGATACGGGTACATATACCCTAGATATACGTATAGAAATCTTGAGGAAACGGAATGAGAATTCAAATATAGCTATCTTTTGTGAATATACTTATATTGTTTTATGTATTTAAGTCCTTAAAAATTGATTAAATACATTATATATACGATACATGTATAAGCATTATAGGTTATAAGTATATATATCAAAGAATGTTACGTATAGTTTTCGTTTTGAAAACTTAAGTTAGTAGTTTCAAAATATACTTATAACTCATTGTAATTAGTACATAATGAGATGTTAAACCATCCTTAGATCATGTTAAATATATATAAATACATATATATACACAAACGTATAATTATCGTATGTTATATAGTTCGTGATATCATCGGTCAAATTGGACGGTCAAACGTTGTGTAAAACTCTTTTCAAAAACACAAGTCTCAACAATTTGGATTGATTATCATGTTGGTAAGGTTTAATTTATATAAATATTAATCTCATAAGTATAAAACGATTGGAAAAATCTGGGTCGTTACAGAAAGCGTTTCAGTTATTGAAGAAAAAGCTAACTACGGCACCTATATTGTCATTGCCTGAAGGGAATGATGATTTTGTGATTTATTGTGACACATCAAAGCAAGGTCTCGGTTGTGTATTAATGCAACGAACGAAGGTGATTGCTTATGCGTCTAGACAATTGAAGATTCACGAACAAAATTATACGACGCATGATTTGGAATTAGGCGCGGTTGTTTTTGCATTAAAGACTTGGAGGCACTACTTATATGGGGTCAAAAGTATTATATATACCGACCACAAAAGTCTTCAACACATATTTAATCAAAAACAACTGAATATGAGGCAGCGTAGGTGGATTGAATTATTGAATGATTACGACTTTGAGATTCGTTACCACCCGGGGATGGCAAATGTGGTAGCCGATGCCTTGAGCAGGAAGGACAGAGAACCCATTCGAGTAAAATCTATGAATATAATGATTCATAATAACCTTACTACTCAAATAAAGGAGGCGCAACAAGGAATTTTAAAAGTAGGAAATTTAAAGGATGAAATACCCAAAGGATCGGAGAAGCATCTTAATATTCGGGAAGACGGAACCCGGTATAGGGCTGAAAGGATTTGGGTACCAAAATTTGGAGATATGAGAGAAATGGTACTTAGAGAAGCTCATAAAACCAGACACTCAATACATCCTGGAACGGGGAAGATGTACAAGGATCTCAAGAAACATTTTTGGTGGCCGGGTATGAAAGCCGATGTTGCTAAATACGTAGGAGAATGTTTGACGTGTTCTAAGGTCAAAGATGAGCATCAGAAACCATCAGGTCTACTTCAACAACCCGAAATCCCGGAATGGAAATGGGAAAACATTACCATGGATTTCATCACTAAATTGCCAAGGACTGCAAGTGGTTTTGATACTATTTGGGTAATAGTTGACCGTCTCACCAAATCAGCACACTTCCTGCCAATAAGAGAAGATGACAAGATGGAGAAGTTAGCACGACTGTATTTGAAGGAAGTCATCTCCAGACATAGAATACCAATCTCTATTATCTCTGATAGGGATGGCAGATTTATTTCAAGATTCTGGCAGACATTACAGCAAGCATTAGGAACTCGTCTAGACATGAGTACTGCCTATCATCTGTAGCGACCCGACAAAATCTTCATTGACGGCGCCGTCTACTTAGGTCCCGTTACGTGGTCATAAGTCTTTAAAACAACATTTAACCAAAAGATATGTCGCATTCATTTCAAATGTAAAGATTGTTCAAAGTTTACGAGAATAGTTCCACCACAAGTTACGTTACAAAGTTATAAGTACAAATGAAACTTATGCGACACAATTTAAAAGTAGTCAAAAGATGCTCCATGTATGCATATATACTCGACATCCAATGCAAGTATCAAAATAATGAGCGGAAGCATGTATCATGTATCGTTCAAGGACCTGAGAAAAACATAGAAATCTGTCAACGAAAACGTTGGTGAAATCATAGGTTTAAGTAAGTAAGTACAAGTGAACCACAAGATTTGCATCAATGAAATAATTGTAATACATTCCAAAAATTTGTTTCACGAGCACCCAATTATCAATGCTTAACATTCCTTCCATAGAACCCCATCACTTAGTGCTAGAACATACACTGTTTCTCGAAAATATATTTCATCCGTAAACGGTAGCGAACCGTTTGAATGAGGGTTTGTCAAACCCATATGGATCCATACAACATAAGTTCTCGCTTATACCCGGCAAGTGTAACTAATGATAATCGAATTGAGGATTTTGTTCTAAACTCGTATGTAGAATGTTTGTTTTCCTGTACTTGTGTTCACTTAGTAAAGAAATGTTTATGTTTTCTCATCCCAAATGTAAGTTCAAAAAGAGTAAAAGTGGGACTATGATCTCACCTTGAGTGCACGAGTAGTAAAGTACTTCAACAAGTAAACGTGTGCAAAGAACAATGCTAGTCTTGACCTAAACAATAGGTTGTATCAATAATGGTAAACACGATAGGTCAAAGATGTTCAATTAGTCCTATGGCTCGTTAAGACTCGATCATAATAGCATGTGAATCAAATTGTCATGTTTCATGCAAGGTACAAGTATAAAAACATGTTAGAACGATTGCACAAATATTTGGTTAAGTTTGATTAAAAGTCAACTTGGTCGGGTCAAAGTCAACGAAAAAGTCAACATGTTCGGGTCGGGTCCCGAACTATTTTTCTGAGGTTTTTAATCATATATGAGCATGTTAGAACAAGTTTCATGTGAATCGGAGGTCCGTAGTATGCCAAACATTTTTCGTATTTTGGACATGGAGGTCAGAACCTGACCACGGCTTATGTCGCGCCGCGACATAAGCTGGCCGCGCCGCGGCATTGGCCGTGCGCTGGTACCTGGTCAGTCTCAATTGTTCAAGTCCCAAATCAAAACTCTTTCAGGCATAAATTACAAACCGCTAACTCTTAGAACTCGCACCTTATATCGTTGGAAAGGTAATTTGACAAAGAACACAACTAAATATATTTCACCAACCAAAAACATTATTTGTAACAATCGGCTTTCCAAAATAAATGATCGATTAATGCACACATGTAATACTCGAATTTGATAAGTGCACATTTATGATTCGGGCATTTAATGCATACATACAACACGCCGTTTTGTAGGTAATCGAGCATACAATACAACTAACTACTTACTAACAATAATTCATGGCATTCAATGTATCATCTATTCATTTCGAGCTTATCAAACCCTAACCCAAATTCACCAAAAATCACTAATCAAGTTTATGGAGTTTTCTCAAGCAACCTACACATCAAATTGAAGCTAGTGATACTAGGAACACAATTAGAACATGAACTTTTAACATCTAACAACATATGATCATCCAAAATTCAAGAACAACACACCAAAATTCAAGTTCATGCTAGTTACACTAAAACAACGAGATCGAGCATATAAATTACACACACGACATCACAATGAGCCATAGACACTAACTAACACCATTTCAAGTCAAAAACACGAATTTAGAGAAATCTAGAGTTTTAGAAATGTTACCCAAACGAGATGAAGTTGGTACCAAAATGAAGAGGATGAAGAGAGGATTACGAATATGTAATTTATTTTGTTGTAAGCCTCCTAGATCGGATTTAGATGATGATTGAATGAATTTGGTAATGGTGTGTGTGTTCTTGCTAGAGAGAAAGAGAGAGAGATGGAGATGATAATGAATGAGTGAAAGGGGTTTGACCCTTTGACCTAATCAAGGGTTTGATCCCTTGTCAAGTTTAGTCCCTCAACTTTCGTTCGGGTGCGTGAATTACCTAAACGAGATAATTTAAAACGCGTATCAACGGGAGATGTTATAAACATATAACGGACTTTATATTAGTATAACGGAAAAGTAAATGGAAAAAGGCGGGATGTTACATTACCTACTCCTTAAAAGAAATTTCATCCCGAAATTTAAGTAGGCGTAGTAGTCGTTGTTTCTTCCTCGAGATCTTGCGTTTCCGAATTCACGAATAGATGAGGATACTTCCTTTGCATTTGATCTTGTCTTTCCCAAGTAAACTCGGGTCCCCTTTTGGCGTTCCAACGGACTTTAACAATCGGGATTCGGTTTTGTTTCAATGTCTTGACGGAGGTGTCCACAATTTCAACCAGTTCCTCCACAAAATGAAGTTTGTCATCAATAGTAAGTTCCTCGAGAGGGATGACGATATCGGGTTCGGCAAGACACTTTTTCAAGTTAGATACATGGAAGGTAGGATGAACGGAACTCAGTTGAGGCGGAAGATCTAAACGATAAGCAACGGTTCCAATACGCTCCAAGATTTCGAAAGGACCAATATACCGCGGATTTAGCTTCCCGCGTTTCCCAAAACGGATTACACCCTTCCAAGGTGCGACTTTTAACATTACTCGGTCACCGACTTGAAATTTAAGATCGTTGCATCGTTTGTCGGTATAGCTCTTTTGACGACTTCGGGCCGTCCTAAGCCTATCTCGGATTTGAACGATTTTCTCGGTGGTTTCGTGAATGAGTTCGGGTCCGGTGATTTGCACGTCGCCTACCTCGGCCCAACAAAGAGGTGAACGACATTTGCGGCCATATAGCGCTTCAAAAGGTGCGGCTTTAATACTCGCGTGATAACTATTGTTATAAGAGAACTCGGCGAGAGGTAAGTGCTTGTCCCAAGCTTTTCCGAAATCAACCACGCAAGCTCGTAACATGTCTTCCAAGGTTTGAATTGTACGTTCGCTTTGTCCATCGGTTTGAGGATGATATGCGGTGCTCATGTCTAAACGCGTTCCCAATGCTTCTTGCAAGGTACGCCAAAATCTAGAAACGAAACGGCCATCTCGGTCGGAGATAATCGATAAAGGTACACCGTGTCGGGCTACGATCTCCTTAATGTAAAGTTGTGCAAGTTTCTCCATTTTGTCTGTTTCTCTCATGGCAAGGAAGTGAGCGGATTTAGTGAGACGGTCAACAATAACCCAAATGGTATCATAACCGCCCGTCGTTTTTGGTAGCTTGGTGATAAAATCCATCGTTATCCTTTCCCACTTCCATTACGGGATCTCGGGTTGTTGAAGTAGTCCGGACAGTCTTTGGTGTTCGGCTTTGACTTTGGAACATGTCAAACACTTGGAAACATAAGTAGCTACGTCCCTTTTGATGTTCGGCCACCAATATAGTTGTTTAAGGTCGTGGTACATCTTATTGGCACCGGGGTGGATCGAGTATCGTGACTTATGGGCTTCATCTAAAATAAGGCTTCGTAGGTCCCCATAACTAGGCACCCAAATCCTTCCAGCGTAATATCGGAGTCCGGTATCCCTAATTTCGAATCGAGAGACGAGAATGTTCAAAAGCTCGTGTGAAAGGTTTTCATCCTTGAGGGCCTCATCTTGGGCTACCCGAATTTGGCTATTAAGGGTTGTGTGGATGGTGATGTTTAAGGCTCGGACACGAAGAGGCACCGCTCTTTCTTTTCGACTTAAGGCATCGGCTACTACATTTACCTTTTTGGGATGGTAACGAAGCTCGCAATCATAATCGTTTAAGGTTTCAATCCACCTTCGTTGTCTCATATTTAGTTGCTTTTGATCGAAGATGTGTTGGAGACTTTTGTGATCGGTAAAGATAGTACTCTTGGTTCCATAAAGATAGTGTCTCCATATTTTAAGTGCAAAGACAACGGCTCCGAGTTCGAGATCATGAGTCGTGTAATTCCGTTCATGAATTTTTAGTTGTCGAGAAGCATAAGCAATGACTTTCGTTCGTTGCATCAATACACACCCAAAACCATGTTTCGAGGCATCGCAATATACAACAAAGTCATCATTGCCTTCGGGAAGTGACAAGATAGGAGCGGTGGTTAGCTTCGTTTTCAAGATTTGGAACGCGGATTCATGTTCGGTTGCCCAAACGAATTTCTTTCCCTTGTGAGTTAATGCGGTTAGAGGACGTGCAACCAAAGAGAAGTTTTCGATGAATCTACGATAGTACCCGGCGAGACCCAAGAATTGACGAATGTGAGTAGGAGTAGTAGGAGTCTCCCATTTACTAATGGCTTCGATTTTCATGGGATCGACTTTAATACCTTGATCACTTACAACATGACCAAGAAATTGAACTTCCATTAACCAAAATTCACACTTGGAGAATTTGGCATAAAGTCGTTCTTGTCTCAAGAGTTCAAGCACAAGTCGGAGATGTTGTTCGTGCTCTTCTTCATTTTTAGAATAGATCAATATGTCATCGATGAACACAATAACGAATTTATCGAGATACGATTTGCACACGCGGTTCATAAGATCCATGAACACCGCCGGTGCGTTAGTGAGACCAAATGGCATGATAAGGAATTCATAACTACCATAACGAGTTCGGAAAGCGGTTTTGGAGACATCTTCCCCCTTAACCCTCAATTGATGATAACCCGAGCGGAGATCGATTTTCGAATATACACAAGACCCTTGTAGTTGATCAAAGAGGTCATCGATGCGAGGAAGAGGATATCGGTTCTTAACCGTCAATTTATTTAGTTCACGATAATCAATGCACATTCGTAGGGATCCGTCTTTCTTTTTAACAAACAAAATCGGAGCGCCCCAAGGTGAATGGCTAGGTTGGATAAAACCACGATCAAGTAGTTCTTGGATTTGACTTTGCAATTCTTGCATTTCGGATGGGGCGAGTCTATATGGTGCACGTGCTACAGGTGCGGCTCCCGGGATAAGATCTATTTGGAATTCTACCGGTCGATGAGGTGGAAGACCCGGCAATTCGTCGGGAAATACATCGGAAAAGTCACTAACAATTGGCACATCATCGATATGCTTATCATCGGACTCGACTTTCTTAACGTGGGCAAGGATCGCAAAACAACCCTTACGGAGTAGTTTTCTAACTTTAAGGCACGAAACGAGGTTGAGTCTGGTGCAACTCTTATCGCCATAAACAATCAAAGGTTCACCATTCTCGATAGGAATTCGGATTGCGTTAAGATCACAAAGGATGTGAGATTTCATTTTGACTAACCAATTCATACCGATTATTACATCAAAGCTTCCTAGTTCCATGGGTATCAAGTCAATTTCAAATTCCTTACCCAAAATGTTTAACGTACACCCCCAGTAATATGTGTCGGCACTTAATAGTTTCCCGTTAGCCACTTCAATGGTATAAGTGGTATCTAATGGAAGAGGTTGAGTGCTAAAAGAATGAGTCAAAGTCTTGGATACAAAGCATTTATCGGCACCCGAATCGAATAAGCAAGAGACATAAGAATTGTTGAGAAGAAACGTACCCGTGACTAGTTCAGTGTCATCCCGGGCCTCCTCGGTGTTGATGTTGAAAGCTCGGCCGCGCGTATTGGGGTTATCTTTCCTCTTCGGGCATGCATTTCTATAATGGCCCGTTTGGCCACATTCGTAACAAGTGCCCGTCTTTGGTGCATTGGGCCACTTTCGAGCGACGGGAGTGGCACTTTTACAATCGTTGGCCTTATGACCAAATCCTTGGCACCGATGGCAAATTAGCTTACTACATTCGCCAAAGTGATGTTTGTTGCATTTGTTGCAAAGAGGTAGAATTCCGGCATAACCCTTCTTGCCGTCGGAGGTGAAAGATTTCTTGGCAAAGTTGTTGTTGCTTGATTGGGGAGCTTCCCATTTTCTTTTGTTGTTACCCGACTTGTCCTCGGCCTTAGGTGCCGGTACTACGATTTCGTCCACTGTCTCTATCAATTTGCGGGCCATGTTCAAAGCTTCTTGATGATTAGTGGGTTTGGATGACATTACTCCGTGTTCGATACTCTTTGGAAGACCATCCATGTAAAGTTCAACCCTTAAAGCTTCGGGGTTCACAAGATTTGGGCACATCAAGGCTAGTTCGGAAAATCGTTGATTGTAAGCCTTGAGATCATTTCCGATCGCCTTTAAAGTTCTTAGCTCTTGTTCGAGCCTTCGGGTTTCTTCACGAGGGAAATATTCGACAATCATCTTTTCCCTCAAGTCGGCCCAAGAGAGGGCGTGAGCTTCATCGGTACCCACCGATTGTACATAAGTATTCCACCATGTAAGAGCGACACCGGCGAAGGTGTGAGTGGAGTATTTGACCTTCTCTTGGTCCCGACAACCGCTTATGCTAAAGACGGCTTCCGTTTGCTCAAACCATCGGGTGAGCACGACTGGTCCCCCGGTTCCATCGAAAGTGTGAGGTTTGCACCCCATGAAAGCTTTATAGGAGCATCCTTCGTTTGAGTTACCGGCTCCATTGTTGTTGTTGTTGTTGTGGTTGTTATTATTATTGTTGTTGGATGAGTGACCGGCCATGGCCGCATCTACGGCGGTAGCTATCATCCGTTCGAGAGCTTGTTCGGGAGTTTCATTGCGGCGTACACGACGAGGAGCCATTGTACCTTCAAGACACAAGAATATCATTGATTAGTATTCTCAATAATACTAACCGTGATATAGAATAAAGATAAAGAGAAGTTTTTCCTCGACTCGCCTTAAATTCTTTATGCCATAATGTCGGAACGTTCATATGAGTCACCGTAATATAATCCCGGAAATTATATTACCCTGATTCATATGTGCATTCGACATTATTCTATAAAGTCAAGGTGGCGTGTCAATCAAATTAAACAACGTGAGATTAAGATGAACTAAGAGTAGATATGAGTAGAAGCGTTCGAGTATAAATGCACAAGTAGTCAAGTAATTCCTACTTCAAGTCTATATGCCGGTTGTAGTCTAGACTCACCAATGTACCCTATGACTCGGGGTCGACACCAATGAACTCTAAATCCCTACAACCAACGCTCTGATACCATCTGTAGTGACCCGACAAAATCGTCATTGACGGCGCCGTCTACTTAGGTCCCGTTACGTGGTCATAAGTCTTTAAAACAATGTTTGACCAAAAGATATGTCGCATTCATTTCAAATGTAAAGATTGTTCAAAGTTTACGAGAATAGTTCCACCACAAGTTACGTTACAAAGTTATAAGTACAAATGAAACTTATGCGACACAATTTAAAAGTAGTCAAAAGACGCTCCATGTATGCATATATAGTCGACATCCAATGCAAGTATCAAAATAATGAGCGGAAGCATGTATCATGTATCGTTCAAGGACCTGAGAAAAACATAGAAACCTGTCAACAAAAACGTTGGTGAAATCATAGGTTTAAGTAAGTAAGTACAAGTGAACCACAAGATTTGCATCAATGAAATAATAGTAATACATTCCAAAAATTTGTTTCACGAGCACCCAATTATCAATGCTTAACATTCCTTCCATAGAACCCCATCACTTAGTGCTAGAACATAAACTGTTTCTCGAAAATATATTTCATCCGTAAACGGTAGCGAACCGTTTGAATAAGGGTTTGTCAAACCCATATGGATCCATACAACATAAGTTCTCGCTTACACCCGGCAAGTGTAACTAATGATAATCAAATTGAGGATTTTGTTCTAAACTCGTATGTAGAATGTTTGTTTTCCTGTACTTGTGTTCACTTAGTAAAGAAATGTTTATGTTTTCTCATCCCAAATGTAAGTTCAAAAAAAGTAAAAGTGGGACTATGATCTCACCTTGAGTGCACGAGTAGTAAAGTACTTCAACAAGTAAACGTGTGCAAAGAACAATGCTAGTCTTGACCTAAACAATAGGTTGTATCAATAACGGTAAACACGATAGGTCAAAGATGTTCAATTAGTCCTATGGCTCGTTAAGACTCGATCATAATAGCATGTGAATCAAATTGTCATGTTTCATGCAAGGTACAAGTATAAAAACATGTTAGAACGATTGCACAAATATTTGGTTAAGTTTGATTAAAAGTCAACTTGGTCGGGTCAAAGTCAACGAAAAAGTCAACATGTTCGGGTCGGGTCCCGAACTATTTTTCTGAGGTTTTTAATCATATATGAGCATGTTAGAACAAGTTTCATGTGAATTGGAGGTCCGTAGTATGCCAAACATTTTTCGTATTTTGGACATGAAGGTCAGAACCTGACCACGGCTTATGTCGCGCCGCGATAAAAGCTGGCCGCGCCGCGGCATTGGCCATGCGCTGGTACCTGGTCAGTCTCAATTGTTCAAGTCCCAAATCAAAACTCTTTCAAGCATAAATTACAAACCGCTAACTCTTAGAACTCGCACCTTATATCGTTGGAAAGGTAATTTGACAAAGAACACAACTAAATATATTTCACCAACCAAAAACATTATTTGTAACAATCGGCTTTCCAAAATAAATGATCGATTAATGCACACATGTAATACTCGAATTTGATAAGTGCACATTTATGATTCGGGCATTTAATGCATACATACAACACGCCGTTTTGTAGGTAATCGAGCATACAATACAACTAACTACTTACTAACAATAATTCATGGCATTCAATGTATCATCTATTCATTTCGAGCTTATCAAACCCTAACCCAAATTCACCAAAAATCACTAATCAAGTTTATGGAGTTTTCTCAAGCAACCTACACATCAAATTGAAGCTAGTGATACTAGGAACACAATTAGAACATGAACTTTTAACATCTAACAACATATGATCATCCAAAATTCAAGAACAACACACCAAAATTCAAGTTCATGCTAGTTACACTAAAACAACGAGATCGAGCATATAAATTACACACACGACATCACAATGAGCCATAGACACTAACTAACACCATTTCAAGTCAAAAACACGAATTTAGAGAAATCTAGAGTTTTAGAAATGTTACCCAAACGAGATGAAGTTGGTACCAAAATGAAGAGGATGAAGAGAGGATTACGAATATGTAATTTATTTTGTTGTAAGCCTCCTAGATCGGATTTAGATGATGATTGAATGAATTTGGTAATGGTGTGTATGTTCTTGCTAGAGAGAAAGAGAGAGAGATGGAAATGATAATGAATGAGTGAAAGGGGTTTGACCCTTTGACCTAGTCAAGGGTTTGATCCCTTGTCAAGTTTAGTCCCTCAACTTTCGTTCGGGTGCGTGAATTACCTAAACGAGATAATTTAAAACGCGTATCAACGGGAGATGTTATAAACATATAACGGACTTTATATTAGTATAACGTAAAAGTAAATGGAAAAAGGCGGGATGTTACATTACCTACTCCTTAAAAGAAATTTCGTCCCGAAATTTAAGTAGGCGTAGTAGTCGTTGTTTCTTCCTCGAGATCTTGCGTTTCCGAATTGACGAATAGATGAGGATACTTCCTTTGCATTTGATCTTGTCTTTCCCAAGTAAACTCGGGTCCCCTTTTGGCGTTCCAACGGACTTTAACAATCGGGATTCGGCTTTGTTTCAATGTCTTGACGGAGGTGTCCACAATTTCAACCGGTTCCTCCACAAAATGAAGTTTGTCATCAATAGTAAGTTCCTCGAGAGGGATGACGATATCGGGTTCGGTAAGACACTTTTTCAAGTTAGATACATGGAAGGTAGGATGAACGGTACTCAGTTGAGGCGGAAGATCTAAACGATAAGCAACGGTTCCAATACGCTCCAAGATTTCGAAAGGACCAATATACCGCGGATTTAGCTTCCCGCGTTTCCCAAAACGGATTACACCCTTCCAAGGTGCGACTTTTAACATTACTCGGTCACCGACTTGAAATTTAAGATCGTTGCGTCGTTTGTCGGTATAGCTCTTTTGACGACTTCGGGCCGTCCTAAGCCTATCTCGGATTTGAACGATTTTCTCGGTGGTTTCGTGAATGAGTTCGGGTCCGGTGATTTGCACGTCGCCTACCTCAGCCCAACAAAGAGGTGAACGACATTTGCGGCCATATAGCGCTTCAAAAGGTGCGGCTTTAATACTCGCGTGATAACTATTGTTATAAGAGAACTCGGCGAGAGGTAAGTGCTTGTCCCAAGCTTTTCCGAAATCAACCACGCAAGCTCGTAACATGTCTTCCAAGGTTTAAATTGTACGTTCGCTTTGTCCATCGGTTTGAGGATGATATGCGGTGCTCATGTCTAAACGCGTTCCTAATGCTTCTTGCAAGGTACGCCAAAATCTAGAAACAAAACGGCCATCTCGGTCGGAGATAATCAATAAAGGTACACCGTGTCGGGCTACGATCTCCTTAATGTAAAGTTGTGCAAGTTTCTCCATTTTGTCCGTTTCTCTCATGGCAAGGAAGTGAGCGGATTTGGTGAGACGGTCAACAATAACCCAAATGGTATCATAACCGCCCGTCGTTTTTGGTAGCTTGGTGATAAAATCCATCGTTATCCTTTCCTACTTCCATTGCGGGATCTCGGGTTGTTGAAGTAGTCCGGACGGTCTTTGGTGTTCGGCTTTGACTTTGGAACATGTCAAACACTTGGAAACATAAGTAGCTACGTCCCTTTTGACCCGTATGGTTAACATGAGATTATGATAAGTAAGTATCTCCATAAGTATATTAACAATGAGTTACATACATATAAACAAGACTACTAACTTAAGAATTTCGAAACGAGACATATATGTAACGATTATCATTGTAACGACATTTAAATGAATATATATCATATTAAGATATATTAATATATCATAATATCATGATAATATAATAATATAATAATTTAAAATCTCATTTGATATTATAAACATTGGGTTAACAACATTTAACAAGATCGTTAACCTAAAGGTTTCAAAACAACACTTACATGTAACGACTAACGATGACTTAACGACTCAGTTAAAATGTATATACATGTAGTGTTTTAATATGTATCTATACACTTTTGAAAGACTTCAATACACTTATCAAAATACTTCTACTTAACAAAAATGCTTACAATTACATCCTCGTTCAGTTTCATCAACAATTCTACTCGTATGCACCCGTATTCGTACTCGTACAATACACAGCTTTTAGATGTATGTACTATTGGTATATACACTCCAATGATCAGCTCTTAGCAGCCCATGTGAGTCACCTAACACATGTGGGAACCATCATTTGGCAACTAGCATGAAATATCTCATAAAATTACAAAAATATGAGTAATCATTCATGACTTATTTACATGAAAACAAAATTACATATCCTTTATATCTAATCCATACACCAACGACCAAAAACACCTACAAACACTTTCATTCTTCAATTTTCTTCATCTAATTAATCTCTCTCAAGTTCTATCTTCAAGTTCTAAGTGTTCTTCATATATTCTACAAGTTCTAGTTACATAAAATCAAGAATACTTTCAAGTTTGCTAGCTCACTTCCAATCTTGTAAGGTGATCATCCAACCTCAAGAAATCTTTATTTCTTACAGTAGGTTATCATTCTAATACAAGGTAATAATCATATTCAAACTTTGGTTCAATTTCTATAACTATAACAATCTTATTTCAAGTGATGATCTTACTTGAACTTGTTTTCGTGTCATGATTCTGCTTCAAGAACTTCGAGCCATCCAAGGATCCGTTGAAGCTAGATCCATTTTTCTCTTTTCCAGTAGGTTTATCCAAGGAACTTAAGGTAGTAATGATGTTCATAACATCATTCAATTCATACATATAAAGCTATTTTATTCGAAGGTTTAAACTTGTAATCACTAGAACATAGTTTAGTTAATTCTAAACTTGTTCGCAAACAAAAGTTAATCCTTCTAACTTGACTTTTAAAATCAACTAAACACATGTTCTATATCTATATGATATGCTAACTTAATGATTTAAAACCTGGAAACACGAAAAACACCGTAAAACTGGATTTACGCCGTCGTAGTAACACCGCGGGCTGTTTTGGGTTAGTTAATTAAAAACTATGATAAACTTTGATTTAAAAGTTGTTATTCTGAGAAAATGATTTTTATTATGAACATGAAACTATATCCAAAATTTATGGTTAAACTCAAAGTGGAAGTATGTTTTCTAAAATGGTCATCTAGACGTCGTTCTTTCGACTGAAATGACTACCTTTACAAAAACGACTTGTAACTTATTTTTCCGACTATAAACCTATACTTTTTCTGTTTAGATTCATAAAATAGAGTTCTATATGAAACCATAGCAATTTGATTCACTCAAAACGGATTTAAAATGAAGAAGTTATGGGTAAAACAAGATTGGATAATTTTTCTCATTTTAGCTACGTGAAAATTGGTAACAAATATATTCCAACCATAACTTAATCAACTTGTATTGTATATTATGTAATCTTGAGATACCATAGACACGTATACAATGTTTCGACCTATCATGTCGACACATCTATATATATTTCGGAACAACCATAGACACTCTATATGTGAATGTTGGAGTTAGCTATACAAGGTTGAGGTTGATTCCAAAATATGTATAGTTTGAGTTGTGATCAATACTGAGATACGTATACACTGGGTCGTGGATTGATTCAAGATAATATTTATCGATTTATTTCTGTATATCTAACTGTGGACAACTAGTTGTAGGTTACTAACGAGGACAGCTGACTTAATAAACTTAAAACATCAAAATATATTAAAAGTGTTGTAAATATATTTTGAACATACTTTGATATATATATGTATATATTGTTATAGGTTCATGAATCAACCAGTGGCCAAGTCTTACTTCCCGACGAAGTAAAAATCTGTGAAAGTGAGTTATAGTCCCACTTTTAAAATCTAATATTTTTGGAATGAGAATACATGCAGGTTTTATAAATGATTTACAAAATAGACACAAGTACGTGAAACTACATTCTATGGTTGAATTATCGAAATCGAATATGCCCCTTTTTATTAAAGTCTGGTAATCTAAGAATTAGGGAACAGACACCCTAATTGACGCGAATCCTAAAGATAGATCTATTGGGCTCAACAAGCCCCATCCAAAGTACCGGATGCTTTAGTACTTCGAAATTTATATCATGTCCGAAGAAGGATCCCGGAATGATGGGGATATTCTTATATGCATATTGTGAATGTTGGTTACCAGGTGTTCACCATATGAATGATTTTTATCTCTATGTATGGGATGTGTATTGAAATATGAAATCTTGTGGTCTATTGTTACGATTTGATATATATAGGTTAAACCTATAACTCACCAACATTTTTGTTGACGTTTTAAGCATGTTTATTCTCAGGTGAATATTAAGAGCTTCCGCTGTTGCATACTAAAATAAGGACAAGATTTGGAGTCCATGTTTGTATGATATTGTGTAAAAACTGCATTCAAGAAACTGATTTCGATGTAACATATTTGTATTGTAAACCATTATGTAATGGTCGTGTGTAAACATGATATTTTAGATTATCATTATTTGATAATCTACGTAAAGCTTTTTAAACCTTTATTTATGAAATAAAGGTTATGGTTGGTTTTAAAAATGAATGCAGTCTTTGAAAAACGTCTCATATAGAGGTCAAAACCTCGCAACGAAATCAATTAATATGGAACGTTTTTAATCAATAAGAACGGGACATTTCAGAAAAGGAGAAACTAGTTGAATTTGTGGATATTACACCGGAATCTGACCAATGGCTTAAATCAAAAGTCACAGATATGCAAGTTGATTATGGTCCAAAAGAAATTGACGATGAAGTTAATCATAATTTCGACACCACAGCTACCTAAGTGTGGGGAGATTCAAATGTTCTAAAAAGAAAACGTTGTCTAGAGTTAGTTGTTCTGTTCTCGTGTAGTTCCGAGAATGGAATCCGATTGGTCTTTTCCACTAGCAGACACAAAAGAACTAGTTTTCTCCCTCCATTCTGAATTTTTGTTTTGTAGGTTTTGTATGAAATTAATTTGCATTTTTAAATTTAATTTTTGTGTGATTTTAAAAAACAAAAAATTACTTTATTTCATTAAGTTTAAAAAATGATTTCTAAAATTCATCGTAAGTTGAAGACTATGTCATGGAACCGAAATTGCTTTACCCGAGGGCGGGGCGAAAAATTTTGTTATCATTTTATTGATCTAAAGTATACCAAAAAAATTAAAAAACACAAAAATCTTTGCTTTTAAAACAATCGCTTTAAAAACGACAAATTTTAAATTTTGTCAAGGGACGGACTAGGTAAACATACCGAAACTACCTAAAGTAAAAGGAAACAAAATTTTAAAAAATTATTCATTTAAATTGTTTTAATAAATAAAGGTTTTATAAAAAAATAATAAAATAAAATAAAAAATATATATATTATATATATGTTTGTAGTTTATCTTATGTACAAAACAGGGTAAAACAGCGCATTTTCAAAGACTGACATTAAAGTTCAGCAAAAGCTACTAATTTTGACGACAAGACGTAAAATATCAAATGTGATATAAAATAATATGTTTGCAAACTCAGTATTTTTAATCACTTTTCTACACTAATCACCCTCATGAATTTATAATTATAGTCTGATTTCATGCAAATGAGGGCATTGCATGATATCAAGTGTGGGGAAGGGTTATAAATTCTCTCAGGTTTACACTTAGTTTAATTGCCAAATTTTGTGAAAATTTGAAAAATTTTCAACTAAATGAATTCAAAATCATGTTTATACATATTTATGAACGATAAAACTAGGTGTTAATGCCGAAATTATTGTTACCTCGGAGAGAACATAAATGGAGAAACAACTCAAAACGTTAGAATTCATTTAAAATGGAATAAAGGAGAATAAAAAGGCAAAGAAAAAAATAAATAAAAGCTAAGTGTGAGAAGAATTTATCAAGTTATTTAAAACACATATCACATATGTTTGTACAAGATTATTACATGTACTTTTGTTTTGGACGATTTTAATCAGTTTTACCTAATTTACTGTAATATATTTGAAAGAAAGATGGATATGCATGATGAATCAATTCCATCATTAAAAGGAAGTAAAGTCTTCCGAAAAAGATACAAGCTTCTTGATTTAGGTCAGGAAGTTGTAGTCCAGACCAGCTGTAAGTTGACGAAAAATCTAGAAAAGTCATCTCTAAAATCAGCAGGAAATTCACGGACCTCGGCATCAAACAGGGTCGCTAAGTGGTCAGACTTATTCTAACTATGAGAGGATCTGTCTCGTAAAATGGGGAGGGCGCCGTGCAAATTAGCTTGATAAGACTAATGAATCAGACCCCCAGAAAGGATAATCTCCTTAAAGATCAAAAATCAGCTTTTAAGCCTGATATTACTCAATCCTTGAGATTGACTTTAAAGATTGAGAATTACAAACTCATGGAATTTAATGATATCTAAACTCGAGCTTGAACGAGAAAATATTTTGATCAAAATTAAAACCGATTTGTTTTCTGAAACCTATTTTCAATGCGTTCATTACCATTGAACGTAAAATCCAAAGAATTCATCTAAATTCATTAGGTCACCTGAGCCAAATTGGGTGTCAATCGTAAGAACGGTGGTTGCATAGCATGGTCGAAGACAGGACCTTGTGCCAGACCAAAAAATTATAGGGTGATATTTACTATTTCTCCTACAAAGGATAGTAATTGGTTCCGACACGTTGTGGACCATGAACATCTGCATGTCATTAGACATTGCCTTAACGGTTGTTTGTTCAACGCTTTCCTTCACAACTGGATGGTAGTTTACTGAAAGGTAATATACGGATCAAGTATACTGGACGTGTTGCTTTACTAATACAAGGTTAGCAAGTGGGTGACACAAAACCATAAGTTTTGAGCTAAAATTTTAAATATCTGAAACCCACAAAACCCACAAAAACAATTTGCAAACACCGGTGAAGGGTTATTCCAGAAAAGTTATCTTGGGTAAAAGCCAGAATGAATTTTCAAAAGATCAAATATTTTCATAAAGATCCAATTTCCTTAAAGGATCTAAATTTTCATAGTCATGTGGGACTGTAAACCACATCGTTACTATCATTGTTTATACCGCCGTATCAAAATCACTGATGTATAAAGTGTGAGAATAAAAAGTGATTCAAGCGAAGTGTGATTTAATTTCAAGTTCTGTATTGCTTGAGGACAAGCAACGCTCAAGTGTGGAGATATTTGATAGTGCTCTAAATGAACATATATTTAGTATCAATATCCTTTCAATATGTAAAGCTTTTAGTTGCAATTGTTCTATTTTTATGTAATATTCGTTTAAATAGATAAGTGCGAAGACAAAAGAAGAAAACGATGATTTGAAGACGCAAATGACCAAAAAGCTCAAATGTACAAGATATAATTCAAGTGGTTCAATTTAATGATGAGAAACGTCTAAAAATTACAAGAGTGCAAGCCACGAAACGCAAAGTACAAGATATCTCCGCGTACGAAAGGACGTTCAAAAATCTGGAACATGGACATGAACCAACTATCAACGCGCGACGCAACGGACCTAAAATTAAAAGTCAACAATGCACAAGAATATAATATAATATATAATTAATTATATAAAATTATATATATTATATTATATATTAAATAAATACGCGCAGCCCATGTTTAAAACTCAATATGAGCTGGAACAGCTGGCCATGCGATCGCATGGCCAGAAGGCTTAAAAGTCATGCACTCGCATGAGTTACTGTAGCTGGCCAGGTTCTATAAAAAGTCAGTTTGCTCGATGAATTGTGTACACCTTTTCTTCTTTCTTTCTCTTTACAAGTAATATATATATTTATAATTATAATTTTAATTTTAATTTAAGTTAATAATAATAAGGTTATTGTAAGAATTTTTTACGGGTTTTAAGTCGGAACTCTGCCCGTGTAACGCTACGTGATAAGTAATCACTGTAAGCTATGTTCTTCCTTTTTAAATTAATGTCTTGTAACTAAGTTATTATTATGCTTATTTAAGCCGAAGTAATCATGATGTTGGACTAAAAATTAAGATGGGGTTATTAGATTTTGTACCATAATTAAGGTTTGGACAAAAGACCGACACTTGTGGACATTGGACTATTGACTATTAATAGATAGGGGGTATTGTCAAATCGAATGACAACTCATTAGAATCTGTCGAACCTATCTTCAAATTAGTAAATCTAATAATTATTAAAATGATTATGTATGTTCTATTTAGTGACGTTTATACGACATCTTTTACGATCATTTAATTAATTATTCGGGTTGGGTAATTGATTATTCATTCTGATCAAGTGTGTAAATTAATATTCATATCTCAGCAAAACAGGGGTGGATTACATACAAGGATAATTGGTGTAATTGTTAACAAAGTATTAAAACCTTGTTACAGTTCGAATCCCTAATTAGTTGGAATATTTGACTTCGGGAATAAGGTTAATTTGACGAGCATTTTAATTAAAACGTCAAACATCAAAACGTCAAACATCATGATTACAGAAGTTTAATTTGACTTCGGGAATAAGGTTAATTTGACGAATCCCGGGTAACAATTAATTAAAATCAAAACGTCAAACATCATGATTACAGAAGTTTAAATAAGCGTAATACTTTTATTTCATATTTCATCGTACCTTTATTTACTGTCATTTTAATTACTGCAATTTACTTTATCGCAATTTAAATTCTGTCATTTTTATTATCGTCATTTATTTTACGCTTTAAATTAAGTTATATTTATTTTTAATATTTTATATTAGGTTTTAATTGTGACTTAAGACATAAAATCGACAAACCGGTCACTAAACGGTAAAAACCCCCTTTTTATAATAATAATAATACTACTACATTTATATATATATATATATATATATATATATATATATATATATATATATATATATATATATATATACAAATATTGCTTAAAAATATAGCGTTAAACTTGGCTAGCTCCCTGCGGAATGAACCGGACTTACTAAAAACTACACTACTGTACGATTAGGTACACTGCCTATAAGTGTTGTAGCAAGGTTTAGGTATATCCACTTTATAAATAAATAAATAACTTGTGTAAAATTGTATCGTATTTAATAGTATTTCATATTAAAAATATAATTATTTCGTATACACCACTGCACACATCAACATCATAAAGGAAACTACTTTAGTTTCTAAATTTCTTTAAAATTCGAGTTTAAATTATGAATATTTTTGAAGTAGTGTTGCGAATTGATGCATGAGTTAGTATAATATAATGACACTTGATCAACGTGATTATATTACAGTAAGTCATGCTGAGTTTCTAAATGGAACGTGATGATTCATAGATTATAACGTCATCATGTGCCATGTTACATAACTCTTTCATTCTACTTAACTTCTGAACATATCAAGAAAATATATTCTTGATAGTTCTGTTCTCTGTGATTCTGGTAATTTGACAAATCAAATCGTGCTATTACGTTCTTTCTTGCTTAGAACATTAAGTTGATTCGAAACTCCATGCTTACGAATTCTGGACCATTACTCGCTTTACTAGAAGTCGAGAAGAGAATAAAAAGGAAAAGAGCTCCAAATTATAAGAGAAAATATAAAGCCCAATAACAACACGGAGGTAACAAACCGTGGATATTAATACGAATAACAATATAAGGACATGGTAGAATTAAGAATAGTATCACCCCAAGGTAATAGTAAAAGTAAACAGATTTTTCTAGTGGAAGATTGAAAAGAAGGATGACAGAAATGATAATTAGGAAAATATCAAGGATTAGAATGGGATTAAGCATTTTCACAATCTTTTGGATGTATGAACTAGAAAAAAAAGTATAGGAATGGTGAAAATAATGGAACGGAAAAAGTTTAATTTATAATGGAAATATCAGACAGAGTAATCAAGACAGATCACCGTATTTAATTATAGATATCTTAATTTTCTTATTCGCTGAAGAATCAAATCTTTTAGATTTCGAAGAATTTCTTTAAATCCCTTGAAATCCAGAATTCAACCAAGACAACGTCAAAAGTTAAGACGAAACTTTATTTATTCATTTCACTCTTTTGTGATAGCTTCATTCATGCTCTTCGAATAATCGAATTGTTTTATTCATATTACTCAATGAAGATAATACTCTATTTATCAACTCATATTCGTCATGAAAATATTTTTTATTGTTAGCCATGACCACCTCACTCAAATTTCGGGACGAAATTTCTTTAACGGGTAGGTACTGTGACGACCCAGAAATCTCCAACCAAATTTAAACTTGATCTTTATATGATTTCGACACGATAAGCAAACTCTGTTATATTGAGTCTGAAAATTCTTAAACTAGTTTCATATATCCATTTGACCATTAACCGCTTTCGACGATTCACGAACAATTAAATTGTAATAGATATGTGTGTATATATATATACTTGATAATTGGAATTATAATTTGTAATATTATATGTCATAATATATACATATAAGTAATAAATATTAACGACTCAATATATTATATAACTGGCAAATAGTAATAAATTGTAATATAATAAATCTAGTTACAAGTTTAAATATAATTATCATTACTTTCAATATTATTATCAATAGTAATAATAATATTAAAATCAGTATTACTAATATTATTTTTTTTAATATACAACTTATGAATATGAAATTGATATATATAATATATTTAATATTACTAAATTTATTAGTTATTAATAATAATTATATATGATATAAGAAAATCAAAAGGTTCGTACAAGTTTGTTACATATAGCAATCGAACTGTTTTAAATTTTGGATTCTATCTTTAGAATCTATACCATTACGATTTCAATTTCAAAAAGATCCAATTTCAGTATGCAATCACTTTCACTTTTTATTTTATTTTTATTTATTTCTATACTGGATGAATCAAACATGTCGATACAATTGAATATATAACAATTGAATATTTTTTTTTCTTTGATTGGTAAACCAGTCGACCTTACACTACCACATGAAATCACCACTATGGAAACTCATTTAAACATTCACACCATCAAGAAACAATCACTTATACATCACTGTTACACTTGATTGAACCCTTATTGGAACACTATATCTACATACAAGTTATATCCATAAATCCATAGATATATATTACCTCCCTTGTTGAATCAAAACACACGACCACTCTTCATTCCTTTTGTTTATGGCCGTTACCACTTCACCACCCTTGTCTCTGTTTATACCCATTCGAAGACAGCCCAAAACCACTGCCATCTTCTTCTCTACCTTCTATATTCAATCTAAAACTACCACCATTCCATTGATTAAACCCATCAACACTATTCTTCTTCTCTGATTTGCAGCTGCAACCACACACACACCACTTGCATTTTCTTTCTTCTTTTTCGGTTTTGGTTGAGTAAACTCCAACCACCTCCATGGCCACCACCACAGTGAGCATCACCATCACCTTTTTCTTTCTCTCTTTCTTGATCTTCTTAGTGAAAAAGCCACTACATCAACCACCTTAAATGCCACTACATCAACCACCTTGTTTTCCTCCTCTTTCTTCTTCGTGATGATAAACCGCCATCTATGCCACCCATGAAATTGAACTGCTACTATCCATTGCTGTTGTATATCGGTTGCATCACTTATGATTACATGCAAATTATTAAATGAAAGTTGATGCTTATAATGAAGAGGGGGATGAGCATACTAGCGATGAAGATGAGTGATAAATAATGAAGAATGCAGGATATATTTCTTTATAATCTGTAGGTAAATTACCTTTATTTAGTAGGGATCGACATATTCTAGTGGGTGGGGAAAAGAGAGAATAAATTATGTTTGCAAAAGTATCCGATGCCCTATCCTTTGTCAGCTAATATTCTAAGTATTGAGCATATTTGTTTTATTTACGTGATCGAGCTGTTTCCCTTATCTCTCTGTCGAACCCCACAACCCCCACTTACTTTGATTCCGTTCGTTTTTTTTATTTAATTCGTAAACCCTTTTGGTGATATAAAAGCAGCTGGGCCGTACTTCAATGGTAAAGATAAGTGGGCTGAAGAGTTAGATATATTTGGGCCGAATAAACTCTTTTGGTTGGGCTGCTTTGACACCAAAACCCACAATCAACTTGCTGCTATACATTCTTTCGGTTCATGGAATAGTTAAGGTACAAATAATTATTAAGTTAGATGTTTTGATGATGATGATGATGATAGTGATTCGGGATGAATGATTATGATAAGTATGTTTAAGATGTATGTTGGATGATGATGATGAAGATAATTGATGATGATTTAATGGTGATAAGTGATATTATGATCATGATTTTATGAGGGTTAAGATAATAGTGATTATGATAAAAAATAGATTAGATGATGATGTTGAATAATAAAATTGATTATGATGATGGGATTCACCTCTGGTCGACTTGTTATTTTGATTAAGAAGATGAAGAAGAAAAATAGTTAAAAGCGGGCTAAATACAAATTAACCGTGAAATAAAACAGAAAAGTAGGTGACAGCGTGATGGTCTAGGGTGTTATGGGTGAGCGAGAGGTCTTGAGTTCGAGCCTGGGCTGCGACACTATATTTATAGCTATTTCCTTAAGGTAGTATACTTATTATTCTTACTATTTTTATTATTATTATTATTATTATTATTATTATTATTATTATTATTATTATTATTATTATTATTATTATTATTATTATTATTATTATTATTATTATTATTATTATTATTATTATTATTAAAATAAGTATTATTATTAATAATATCAAAATTATTATCATTATTATTATAATTTTTTACTACTAATATCATTATTATTATTATTACAACTATATTATTATTATTATTATTATTGTTATTATTATTTTTACTACTAATATCATTATTATTATTATTATTATTATTATTATTAACCTTACTAACTATAACTTTAGTTTTAAATGTATTTTGTATATAAAATATAACTATATTTTTATGATCTTAAACTAAAAAGATAAATATCATAAGATAGATACAAACATTAGGTATATAAAAGTATATATACAATAAGTATACTACTTTTACTAATAAAATACTTTTCGTTCAATTACGTTTTAATATAACTCGAATCTATTAAAAATACTATCATATTAAAATTTTTGAGTATTTAAAAAAAATATATTAATACTAAGTATTTACTCAAAATATATTAATAAGGTATATAATATATTATTATAATAACTTAATAAATTATATATAAAATAAAAATATTTAAATGATTATTAATAATAAATTTTAATATCGCAAGTATATTACTAATATCCAAATATATATATTTATTTGAATATTATTATAAGTGTTAATATACATACTTGATATAGGTTCGTGAATCCGAGGCCAACCCTGCACTTAGCCAGTGCCGTCATATGTATTTTTACTACAAAATACATTATCGTGAGTTTCATTTGCTCCCTTTTTAAATGCTTTTGCAATATATATTTTTGGGACTGAGAATACATGCGCTATTTTATAAATGTTTTACGAAATAGACACAAGTAATTGAAAACTACATTATATGGTTGGATTATTAAACTGAATATCGCCCCTTCAAGTCTGGTAACCTAAGAATTAGGGAAATGGCCCCTAATTGACGTGAATCCTAAAGGTAGATCTATCGGGCCCAACGAGCCCCATCCAGGGTATGGATGCTTTAGTACTTCGAGCTATTATTTAGTATATTAGCTGCACGCTGTATACTGGGGGATATTCTATATGCATCTTGTTAAAGTCGGTTACCAGGAGTTCAATCCATATTTATGATTTTTATCTCTATGCAGTTTGCGAAATGCCTGTTACGAGATGTGTATTTATGGAAAAATGAAAGTCTTGTGGTCTATTAAAATGATGGAAATGAATGTTTTTGATAAACTAATGAACTCACCAACCTTTTGGTTGACACTTGAAAACATGTTTATTCTCAGGTATGAAAGAAATCTTCCGATGTGCATTTGCTCATATTAGAGATATTACTTGGAGTCATTCATGACATATTTCAAAAGATGTTGCATTCGAGTCGTTGAGTTCATCAAGATTATTATTAAGTCAATTATAGTTGGATATATTATGAAATGGTATGCATGCCGTCAACTTTCGATGTAATGAAAGATTGTCTTTTCAAAAACGAATGCAATGTTTGTAAAATGTATCATATAGAGGTCAAGTACCTCGTGATGTATCCAAATGTAATGTATTCGTCCAGATGGATTAGGACGGGTCATGAAATTACTCAGCCTGAAATAAAAGAAAATTTTGATATTAAGGGTCCTATTTTTCATTTGCTTAAAGATAACCAATTTAGGGGTACGGAAAAGGAAGATGCTAATGCCCACATTCAGAATTTTAAAGATATTTGTAATCTATTTAACATTAATAATGTGGAAAGTAATGTCATTTATCTTCGTCTCTTCTCATGGTCGTTAAAAGATGAAGCTAGGAAATGGTTAAACTCATTACCGGAAGGAGATATTACTAGTTGGGATACGATGGTTGAAAAATTTTTCACTCGATTCTTTCCTGCATCTAAAACTGTCACTCTTCAAACTGACATTACTAATTTTTGTCAGAAAACTAATGAGTCTCTTTATTCTGCTTGGGTACGATTTGGTCAGATGCTTAGAGGTTGTACACAACATGGATTAGATAAATTTAAAAAGGTAACTACTTTCTATAAAGGTTGTAATATTACTACAAGAAGAGAGATTGATACATCTGCTGAAGGAAACATTATGAGTAAAACTGCCGAAGAAGCTGAAACATTGATTAATAAGTTGGATGCTCATTCTCATGAATGGCACCAAGACTTGGATATTTCTCGTTCAGTAAAATCTATTAGTTATGATTATGAAGATATGGTTAAGGCTATGAATGTGCAATTGGGTAATCTAGGAAGGCAGATTGAAAGGCTTACAAAAGAAATGCATATGATTAAGGTAGGTTGTGAAAGATACCAAAGTCCTCATGCTACTAAGGATTGTGTTACTAGTCTTACTATGGAGCAAGTCGAGAATGTTCCTTATGTAAATCAATTTCAAGAAAACCTAAACTACCGTAATAATTATAACACACCTTATCCTGCTAATAATAAGAACCCGCCTGGTTTCTTTCCTGTTAGAGCACCCTTCATTCCAAATTCTTCTAATACTCAAACAGATAAGAAGTCTAATCTTGAAGAAAGCATCCTATATTTTATCAAAAATCAAAATGAAGCTAATGATAACATAAAAGATCAACTTTCCCAAGTGCAAAATAATCATCAGGCGTCTATTCAAAGCTTAGAGCGCAATGTTACTAAGTTATTTAAACTTGTTGAAGATAAAGTTCCTATTAAATCCGAAGTTTCTAAAGAAGTTTGTTTTGAAAAGGTCAATGTGATTTGAGAAGTAAATAGGGTTGATGTTCATGAACCTGGTTTGAGGTATTTACGGAAATTTGAAATGGGAAAAGAAGAGTATGATTAAGAAATAAAGAAGTTGACTGCTAATGAAGAAGATAAATCAAAGGATGATAAAGTTCGAGGTCTTGATCATGATGAGGTAATTTTTATGCATGAGTTGTTTGATGAGAAAGAAGAAGTGGTCAATAAAAAAGTTGATGAAAATGATGAAGTTACTATTGAAGAAACTAGAAAATCAAAGTGTGATGATTGGTTAGCTGATACTATGAAACAATTGGAAGAAAGGAGAAAAGAATGTTTTCACCTCTTTATTCATTCACAATTGATCCCGTAGATCCATATGCGTCACCTGAAATTCCTATTGTTATGCGCTCTAATCCAGGGGAATTCCAAATTCCTTGCTTAATTCGTGGTCCAATTCATGTTATTGGATTAGATGATATTGGCTCTAGCATTAATGTTATGCCATTTTCCATTTATAATCACTTAGGGTTACCATCTTTGGAACCTATTCAAGGGAGTGTTTGTTTTGTTGATAGTCGCTTACATAAACCATTGGGGATTGTTAAAAAAGTTGAAGTTATTGTTGGTTATGCTTTTTATAGAATTGATTTCGTGGTTATGGACATGAAAGAAGACCCGATAACTCCTTTAATCCTAGGATCTCTGTTTCTAGCTACTGCTCGTGCTACCATTAACTATGCTGATAATTCGTTAACTATTCGTTATGGTGCTATATTTGAATCTATTCCATTAGTTCGAAGATCTAAAGTTCCTCGTTCAAATGTGAAGCTGGTTAAAGTTGATAAAGAAGATGATGATGAGCTTACCGTTGATAAAATAGTGACCGAATTCATAAAAGAACAATATAAGCTTAGTTCCGAAGTAAGAAAACAAATCCATGAATTGAATGTTAAATTTGAAATATCATTTTGAAATGGTCTTGACACCACATTGAATTTATTGCAACAAATTAAGATGCTGAATGAAATGAAAAGAATAAGTGTAACGACCCGGCTTTTTCGACTTTCTTTTGTGCTTTGTGCTTTCACGAAACTGCGTATATGTGCGTACTGAGCTAGTTTATGCTCTGGGATCTTAATTAATGATTAATTACTTTCATTAATATCTTACAACGTGCTATTAAGTGTGTAATCACTTAACTTGATCCTCGAATGCTTTTACGACTGTTGGTGTCACTTGACGTTTGAAACGAGCTATGTACTTGGTACACATTTAACTGTGGTCATAATTGGAATATTATGACTATGTAATACTAATTGTTATTTCCTAATAACAATTAATTGGGTTTTTGGATGCTTAATTACGCTTAGTAATTTACTTATGCTTACTAGTTAGTCTTGTTGGACTTTCTACCTTGTTGGACTTTAGCCCACCCTACTCTAGCTAGTGGACTATTTAATTAGCCCAATTATTAATGGAGTATGACCCATTTATATGAAAGACAAATACCCATTTATAAGAGCCAACATACTAGCATTTTTGTTAACCATTATCACTAATGTTGCATGGGATCCCAACATAAGCACCAACTTTAGACAACCGTTAACCAAAATGAAAAAGTTGTCCCCCACTTCTCCCCCCCAAAACCAACGGCCATGAGGGCCTCTCCACACCCATTTCCATTATAAATACAAGCCTTAGCTCACCCATTTCACACTTGAACTCATTCACAATTTACACACACTTACTCTCTTATTTTCTTCTTAGTCTTTCTCACTCTAAAAAGTGTAAGTATTAAATTTTCTTTCTCTTCTTCTTCTTCTCCTAGTCACGAAATCATCATCATCATGTGAAGATCAAGCTTTCTAGGTTTTTGATCTTGTTACATCTTGTAGATTCAAACTTGGATTTGAATCCTTCAAGAACATGGAAGATTCAAGCTTTCTAGCTTTGGATCTTCATTTACTTGTTAGATCTAAGTTCTGTAGCTTATGGTCTCCTTATTTTGTTATAAAAATCAAAACTTGTGTTTATGATCTTCATGTAACTTGAAGATCTAGCTTCATGCTTCAAGGATCTTCAAGAACAATCAAGATTCAAGCTTTCTAGCTTTGGATCTTCATTTACTTGTTAGATCTAAGTTCTCTAGCTTATGATCTCCTTATTTTGTTATAAAGATCAAAACTTGTGTTTATGATCTTCATGGAACTTGAAGATCTAGCTTTATGCATTCAAGATCTTCAAGAACAATCAAGATTCAAGCTTTCTAGCTTTGAATCTTCATAACTTTTGTGAAAAGGATCCAACCTCTCTAGCTTAGGGTTCCACTACTTTGTTTGATCAAATTTATGTCTTGTTTGTTTGATTGAATGAAAGTTTGTAGCTTTTGTTGTAGATAGAATTTGTGTTTGTATTAAGACTAAGAATATGATGTAACCTTGATTCATCATCTTTCTAAAACTCTTAAGTGAGTTGTATTCTTACTTAGTCTTAATATTTTGTGTGTTGATGGTCGAATCTTGGTCAAAGTGATGCTACTACATCAATGAGTTGTACACTTGAAGCTACAAGTATCAAGGATGAGAACCGTGATGAGCACCAAGCACCAAGAATCCCACCGGAGCACTTGTTTACTCTTTTTCAGGATCTGATCAGACTCTCTGTGTGACGACTCGAAGATTTCCGACCAAAATTAAACTTAATCTTTATATGATTTCGATACGATAAGCAATGTATGTTGTAGTGACCCGAACTTTTCCATGTTTATATATATTAAATGAAATTGTTATCTACATGATTAAATGTTTCCAACATGTTAAGCACTCAAACTTGTTAAGACTTGATTAAATGAAATAAGTTTCATATAGACAATTGATCACCCAAGTTGACCGGCGATTCACGAACGTTACAAAATTGTAAAAACTACATGTTGTGGTATATATATAGACATATATATATGGTTGATATAAGATTATGATGATTTAGTATCTCACTAAGTATATTAACAATGTGTGATATACATAAGAAATGAGATTACTAAGTTAAGAAACTCGAAATGATATATATAACGATTATCGTTATGATAACGTCTACTAAATACATATGTATCATATTAAGATATTGATACACTATATTTAAAATGATAAAATGATATTTAAATATATCATTAAGTGTGTTAACAATGAACTACAAATGTAAAAAAAAAGACTACCAACTCAAGAATTACGAAACGAGACTTATATTTAACGATTATCGTTGTAACGACATTTAAATGTATATATATCATATTAAGATATATTAATATATCATAATATCATGATAATATAATAATTTAACATCTCATTAGATATAATATGAAATGTCCCGTTCTTATTGATTAAAAACGTTCCATATTAATTGATTTCGTTGCGAGGTTTTGACCTCTATATGAGACGTTTTTCAAAGACTGCATTCATTTTTAAAACAAACCATAACCTTTATTTCATCAATAAAGGTTTAAAAAGCTTTACGTAGATTATCAAATAATGATAATCTAAAATATCCTGTTTACACACGACCATTACATAATGGTTTACAATACAAATATGTTACAACAAAATAAGTTTCTTGAATGCAGTTTTTACACAATATCATACAAGCATGGACTCCAAATCTCGTCCTTATTTAAGTATACGACAGCGGAAGCTCTTAATAATCACCTGAGAATAAACATGCTTAAAACGTCAACAAAAATGTTGGTGAGTTATAGGTTTAACCTATATATATCAAATCATAATAATAGACCACAAGATTTCATATTTCAATACACATCCCATACAGAGAGATAAAAATCATTCATATGTTGAACACCTGGTAACCGACATTAACAAGATGAATATATAAGAATATCCCCATCATTCCGGGACACCCTTCGGATATGATATAAATTTCGAAGTACTAAAGCATCCGGTACTTTGGATGGGGCTTGTTGGGCCCGATAGATCTATCTTTAGGATTCGCGTCAATTAGGGTGTCTGTTCCCTAATTCTTAGATTACCAGACTTAATAAAAAGGGGCATATTCGATTTCGATAATTCAACCATAGAATGTAGTTTCACGTACTTGTGTCTATTTTGTAAATCATTTATAAAACCTGCATGTATTCTTATCCCAAAAATATTAGATTTTAAAAGTGGGACTATAACTCACTTTCACAGATTTTTACTTCGTCGGGAAGTAAGACTTGGCCACTGGTTGATTCACGAACCTATAACAATATATACATATATATATCAAAGTATGTTCAAAATATATTTACAACACTTTTAATATATTTTGATGTTTTAAGTTTATTAAGTCAGCTGTCCTCGTTAGTAACCTACAACTAGTTGTCCACAGTTAGATGTACAGAAATAAATCGATAAATATTATCTTGAATCAATCCACGACCCAGTGTATACGTATCTCAGTATTGATCACAACTCAAACTATATATATTTTGGAATCAACCTCAACCCTGTATAGCTAACTCCAACATTCACATATAGAGTGTCTATGGTTGTTCCGAAATATATATAGATGTGTCGACATGATAGGTCGAAACATTGTATACGTGTCTATGGTATCTCAAGATTACATAATATACAATACAAGTTGATTAAGTTATGGTTGGAATAGATTTGTTACCAATTTTCACGTAGCTAAAATGAGAAAAATTATCCAATCTTGTTTTACCCATAACTTCTTCATTTTAAATCCGTTTTGAGTGAATCAAATTGCTATGGTTTCATATTGAACTCTATTTTATGAATCTAAACATAAAAGTATAGGTTTATAGTCGGAAAAATAAGTTACAAGTCGTTTTTGTAAAGGTAGTCATTTCAGTCGAAAGAACGACGTCTAGATGACCATTTTAGAAAACATTATTCCACTTTGAGTTTAACCATAATTTTTGGATATAGTTTCATGTTCATAATAAAAATCATTTTCTCAGAATAACAACTTTTAAATCAAAGTTTATCATAGTTTTTAATTAACTAACCCAAAACAGCCCGCGGTGTTACTACGACGGCGTAAATCCGGTTTTACGGTGTTTTTCGTGTTTCCAGGTTTTAAATCATTAAGTTAGCATATCATATAGATATAGAACATGTGTTTAGTTGATTTTAAAAGTCAAGTTAGAAGGATTAACTTTTTTTTGCGAACAAGTTTAGAATTAACTAAACTATGTTCTAGTGATTACAAGTTTAAACCTTCGAATAAGATAGCTTTATATGTATGAATCGAATGATGTTATGAACATCATTACTACCTTAAGTTCCTTGGATGAACCTACTGGAAAAGAGAAAAATGGATGTAGCTTCAATGGATCCTTGGATGGCTCAAAGTTCTTGAAGCAAAATCATGACACGAAAACAAGTTCAAGTAAGATCATCACTTGAAATAAGATTGTTATAGTTATAGAAATTGAACCAAAGTTTGAATATTATTATTACCTTGTATTAGAATGATAACCTACTGTAAGAAACAAAGATTTCTTGAGGTTGGATGATCACCTTACAAGATTGGAAGTGAGCTAGCAAACTTGAAAGTATTCTTGATTTTATGAAACTAGAACTTTTGGAATTTATGAAGAACACTTAGAACTTGAAGATAGAACTTGAGAGAGTTCAATTAGATGAAGAAAATTGAAGAATGAAAGTGTTTGTAGGTGTTTTTGGTCGTTGGTGTATGGATTAGATATAAAGGATATGTAATTTTGTTTTCATGTAAATAAGTCATGAATGATTACTCATATTTTTGTAATTTTATGAGATATTTCATGCTAGTTGCCAAATGATGGTTCCCACATGTGTTAGGTGACTCACATGGGCTGCTAAGAGCTGATCATTGGAGTGTATATACCAATAGTACATACATCTAAAAGCTATGTATTGTACGAGTACGAATACGGGTGCATACGAGTAGAATTGTTGATGAAACTGAACGAGGATGTAATTGTAAGCATTTTTGTTAAGTAGAAGTATTTTGATAAGTGTCTTGAAGTCTTTCAAAAGTGTATGAATACATATTAAAACACTACATGTATATACATTTTAACTGAGTCGTTAAGTCATCGTTAGTCGTTACATGTAAATGTTGTTTTGAAACCTTTAGGTTAACGATCTTGTTAAATGTTGTTAACCCAATATTTATAATATCAAAATAGATTTTAAATTATTATATTATCATGATATTATGATGTACGAATATCTCTTAATATGATATATATACATTAAATTTCGTTACAACGATAATCGTTACATATATGTCTCGTTTCAAAATCATTAAGTTAGTAGTCTTGTTTTTTACATATGTAGTTCATTGTTAATATACTTAATGATATGTTTACATATCATAATATCATGTTAACTATATATATAACCATATATATGTCATCATATAGTTTTTACAAGTTTTATCGTTCGTGAATCACCGGTCAACTTGGGTGGTCAATTGTCTATATGAAACCTATTTCAATTAATCAAGTCTTAACAAGTTTGATTGCTTAACATGTTGGAAACATTTAATCATGTAAATATCAATATCAATTAATATATATAAACATGGAAAAGTTCGGGTCACTACAGTACCTACCCGTTAAATAAATTTCGTCCCGAAATTTTAAGCTGTTGAAGGTGTTGACGAATCTTCTGGAAATAGATGCGGGTATTTCTTCTTCATCTGATCTTCACGCTCCCAGGTGAACTCGGGTCCTCTACAAGCATTCCATCGAACCTTAACAATTGGTATCTTGTTTTGCTTAAGTCTTTTAACCTCACGATCCATTATTTCGACGGGTTCTTCGATGAATTGAAGTTTTTCGTTGATTTGGATTTCATCTAACGGAATAGTGAGATCTTCTTTAGCAAAACATTTCTTCAAATTCGAGACGTGGAAAGTGTTATGTACAGCCGCGAGTTGTTGAGGTAACTCAAGTCGGTAAGCTACTGGTTCGACACGATCAATAATCTTGAATGGTCCAATATACCTTGGATTTAATTTCCCTCGTTTACCAAATCGAACAACGCCTTTCCAAGGTGCAACTTTAAGCATGACCATCTCTCCAATTTCAAATTCTATATCTTTTCTTTTAATGTCAGCGTAGCTCTTTTGTCGACTTTGGGCGGTTTTCAACCGTTGTTGAATTTGGATGATCTTCTCGGTAGTTTCTTGTATAATCTCCGGACCCGTAATCTGTCTATCCCCCACTTCACTCCAACAAATCGGAGACCTGCACTTTCTACCATAAAGTGCTTCAAACGGCACCATCTCAATGCTTGAATGGTAGCTGTTGTTGTAGGAAAATTCTGCTAACGGTAGATGTCGATCCCAACTGTTTCCGAAATCAATAACACATGCTCGTAGCATGTCTTCAAGCGTTTGTATCGTCCTTTCGCTCTGCCCATCAGTTTGTGGATGATAGGCAGTACTCATGTCTAGACGAGTTCCTAATGCTTGCTATAATGTCTGCCAGAATCTTGAAATAAATCTGCCATCCCTATCAGAGATAATAGAGATTGGTATTCCATGTCTGGAGACGACTTCCTTCAAATACAGTCGTGCTAACTTCTCCATCTTGTCATCTTCTCTTATTGGCAGGAAATGTGCTGATTTGGTGAGACGATCAACTATTACCCAAATAGTATCAAAACCACTTGCAGTCCTTGGTAATTTAGTGATGAAATCCATGGTAATTTTTTCCCATTTCCATTCTGGGATTTCAGGTTGTTGTAGTAGACCTGATGGTTTCTGATGCTCAGCTTTGACCTTAGAACACGTCAAACATTCTCCTACGTATTTAGCAACATCGGCTTTCATACCCGGCCACCAAAAATGTTTCTTGAGATCCTTGTACATCTTCCCCGTTCCAGGATGTATTGAGTATCTGGTTTTATGAGCTTCTCTAAGTACCATTTCTCTCATATCTCCAAATTTTGGCACCCAAATCCTTTCAGCCCTATACCGGGTTCCGTCTTCCCGAATATTAAGATGCTTCTCCGATCCTTTGGGTATTTCATCCTTTAAATTTCCCTCTTTTAAAACTCCTTGTTGCGCCTCCTTTATTTGAGTAGTAAGGTTATTATGAATCATTATATTCATAGATTTTACTCGAATGGGTTCTCTGTCCTTCCTGCTCAAGGCATCGGCTACCACATTTGCCTTCCCCGGGTGGTAACGAATCTCAAAGTCGTAATCATTCAATAATTCAATCCACCTACGCTGCCTCATATTCAGTTTTTTCTGATTAAATATGTGTTGAAGACTTTTGTGGTCGGTATATATAATACTTTTGACCCCATATAAGTAGTGCCTCCAAGTCTTTAATGCAAAAACAATCGCGCCTAATTCCAAATCATGCGTCGTATAATTTTGTTCATGAATCTTCAATTGTCTAGACGCATAAGCAATCACCTTCGTTCGTTGCATTAATACACAACCGAGACCTTGCTTTGATGCGTCACAATAAATCACAAAATCATCATTCCCTTCAGGCAATGACAATATAGGTGCCGTAGTTAGCTTTTTCTTCAATAACTGAAACGCTTTCTCTTGTTCATCCTTCCATTCAAATTTCTTCCCTTTATGCGTTAATGCAGTCAAGGGTTTTGCTATTCTGGAAAAGTCTTGGATGAACCTTCTGTAGTAACCAGCTAGTCCTAAAAACTGGCGTATGTGTTTCGGAGTTTTCGGGGTTTCCCACTTTTCAACAGTTTCTATCTTTGCCGGATCCACCTTAATACCTTCTTTGTTCACTATGTGACCGAGGAATTGAACTTCTTCCAACCAAAATGCACACTTCGAAAACTTAGCGTACAATTCTTCCTTCCTCAATACTTCTAACACCTTTCTCAAATGTTCACCGTGTTCTTGGTCATTCTTTGAGTAAATAAGTATGTCATCAATGAAAACAATGACAAACTTGTCAAGGTATGGTCCACACACTTGGTTCATAAGGTCCATGAACACAGCTGGTGCATTAGTTAAACCAAACGGCATGACCATAAACTCGTAATGACCGTAACGTGTTCTGAAAGCAGTCTTTGGAATATCATCTTCTTTCACCCGCATTTGATGATACCCGGAACGTAAGTCAATCTTTGAATAAACAGACGAGCCTTGTAGTTGATCAAATAAGTCGTCGATTCTCGGTAGTGGGTAGCGGTTCTTGATGGTAAGTTTGTTCAACTCTCGGTAGTCGATACACAACCTGAATGTACCATCTTTCTTCTTGACAAACAAAACAGGAGCTCCCCACGGTGATGTGCTTGGTCGAATGAAACCACGCTCTAAAAGTTCTTGTAATTGGCTTTGCAGTTCTTTCATCTCGCTGGGTGCTAGTCTGTAAGGAGCACGAGCTATTGGTGCAGCTCCTGGTACAAGATCTATTTGAAATTCAACGGATCGATGTGGGGGTAATCCCGGTAATTCTTTCGGAAATACATCGGGAAATTCTTTTGCGATGGGAACATCATTGATGCTCTTTTCTTCAGTTTGTACTTTCTCGACGTGTGCTAGAACAGCATAGCAACCTTTTCTTATTAGTTTTTGTGCCTTCAAATTACTAATAAGATGTAGCTTCGTGTTGCCCTTTTCTCCGTACACCATTAAGGGTTTTCCTTTTTCTCGTATAATGCGAATTGCATTTTTGTAACAAACGATCTCTGCTTTCACTTCTTTCAACCAGTCCATACCGATTATCACATCAAAACTCCCTAACTCTACTGGTATCAAATCAATCTTAAATGTTTCGCTAACCAGTTTAATTTCTCGATTCCGACATATATTATCTGCTGAAATTAATTTACCATTTGCTAATTCGAGTAAAAATTTACTATCCAAAGGCGTCAATGGACAACTTAATTTAGCACAAAAATCTCTACTCATATAGCTTCTATCCGCACCCGAATCAAATAAAACGTAAGCAGATTTATTGTCAATAAGAAACGTACCCGTAACAAGCTCCGGGTCTTCCCGTGCCTCTGCCGCATTAATATTGAAAACTCTTCTGCGGCCTTGTCCATTCGTGTTCTCCTGGTTCGGGCAATTTCTAATAATGTGGCCTGGTTTTCCACATTTATAACAAACTACATTGGCATAACTTGCTCCGACACTACTTGCTCCGCCATTACTCGTTCCGACACCATTTGTTCCTTTCGTTCTATTAACCCCTGGTCCGTAGACCTCACACTTCGCCGCGCTATGACCATTTCTTTTACACTTGTTGCAAAATTTGGTGCAGAACCCCGAGTGATACTTTTCACACCTTTGGCATAGCTGCTTCTGATTGTTGTTGTTGTTGTTGCGGTTATTATTGTTATTAGGATGATTGTTGTAGTTGCTGTTGCTGTTGTTGTTGTTGTTGTTGTTGTTGTTGTTGGGTCGTTTGTTGTAGTTGCGATTGATGTTGCGATTGTTGGGATAATTGTTGCGATTATTGTTGTAATTGCTGTTGTTGTTGTATTGGTGATTCTTATCACCGTTTTCCTCCCACTTTCTTTTGACTTGCTTCACATTGGCCTCTTCAGCAGTCTGTTCTTTAATTCTTTCTTCAATCTGGTTCACTAGTTTGTGAGCCATTCTACATGCCTGTTGTATGGAGGCGGGCTCGTGTGAACTTATATCTTCTTGGATTCTTTCCGGTAATCCTTTCACAAACGCGTCGATCTTCTCTTCCTCATCTTCAAATGCTCCCGGACACAATAGGCACAATTCTGTGAATCGTCTTTCGTACGTGGTAATATCAAATCCTTGGGTTCGTAACCCTCTAAGTTCTGTCTTGAGCTTATTGACCTCGGTTCTGGGACGGAACTTCTCGTTCATCATGTGCTTGAATGCTGACCACGGTAGTGCGTAAGCATCATCTTGTCCCACTTGCTCTAGATAGGTATTCCACCATGTTAACGCAGAACCTGTGAAGGTATGCGTAGCGTACTTCACTTTGTCCTCTTCAGTACACTTACTTATGGCAAACACCGATTCGACCTTCTCAGTCCACCGTTTCAATCCGATCGGTCCTTCGGTTCCATCAAATTCCAAAGGTTTGCAGGCAGTGAATTCTTTGTAGGTGCATCCTACACGATTTCCTGTACTGCTAGATCCAAGGTTATTGTTGGTATGTAGCGCAACCTGTACTGCGGCTATGTTTGAAGCTAGAAAAGTACGGAATTCCTCTTCATTCATATTCACGGTGTGTCGAGTTGTCGGTGCCATTTCCTTCAAAATAGTCAAATGGAACAAGTTAATCATACAGAATATTAAGAGTAGTTAATAGTATTTCGTAGCATAATATGAACTCATTTATAAAAGCTTTTTCTTCATATTAGCATTTTATAAGTTTAAATTCGGGTAGTACCTACCCGTTAAGTTCATACTTAGTAGCTAATATACAATTCAACTACTACAATTCTATATGAAAAACTGATTATAATAATATTTCGCGTTCAAACTTTTACACAATATTTTACAAACTTACAATACCGCTTATTTTACATATAGCATGAAATATAGCACACAATAAATTTGATACAAGATGGTTGTGAAGATAATTCTAGCTAGTACACAAGTCTTTCAGCAAAGGCAATAAAGACACGTAATTCATACTTCCAGAAACAAGTCATGCATTCTGGTTTTACTAGGATTACTTCCCATCCTTGGTCTTGTGGAACATAACTGTTATGGCCGTTGATAAGACAGCGTGTTGTAACGTCGTCAAAGGGACGAGGGTTACGTAATGTCCAACAGTCCCGTAACAATCTAAAAACCTCATTTCTTACCCCAATTACCGACTCCGTCACTTGTGGGAACGTTTTATTTAATAGTTGTAGCCCGATGTTCTTGTTCTCACTTTGGTGAGAAGCGAACATTACTAATCCGTAAGCATAAAATGCTTCTTTATGTTGCATGTTAGCCGCTTTTTCTAAATCACGAAGTCCAATATTCGGATATATTGAGTCAAAATAATTTCTTAACCCATTGCGTAAAATAGCATTTGGGTTCCCCGCAATATATGCGTCAAAGTAAACACATCGTAACTTATGGATTTCCCAATGTGATATCCCCCATCTTCCGAACGAAAGTCTCTTATAAACCAAGACATTCTTGGAACGTTCTTCGAATGTCTTACAAACTGATCTCGCCTTAAATAGTTGTGCCAAGGAATTCTGACCGACTCTAGACAAGATTTCATCAATCATGTCTCCGGGTAGGTCTCTTAAAATATTGGGTTGTCTATCCATTTTGCGTTTTTATACTGTAAAATAGACAAGAGTTAGATTCATAAAAAAAATACTTATTAATACAAGCAATTTTTACATATATCATAAAGCATAAGCACACTATATTACATATATTACACCACATGAATACAACTATCTTATTCCGACTCGCTTGTTTCTTCTTCTTCGGTTTTGGTTCGTTTTGCCAAGTTTATAGGGATATATGATTTTCCCCTAATATGAGCCGTCGTTATCCACATTGGTTTAGAAAAACCTGGTGGTTTAGAGGTTCCCGGGTCATTGTTACAACTTAAGGACTTCGGGGGTTGACGATACATATAAAGTTCATCGGGGTTGGAATTAGATTTCTCTATTTTTATGCCCTTTCCCTTATTATTTTCTTTTGCCTTTTTAAATTCAGTTGGGGTAATTTCTATAACATCATCGGAATTCTCGTCGGAATCCGATTCATCGGAGAATTGGTAATCCTCCCAATATTTTGCTTCCTTGGCGGAAACACCATTGACCATAATTAACCTTGGTCGGTTGGTTGAGGATTTTCTTTTACTTAACCGTTTTATTATTTCCCCCACCGGTTCTATTTCTTCATCCGGTTCCGATTCTTCTTCCGGTTCCGATTCTTCTTCCAGTTCCGACTCTTCTTCCGGTTCCTCTTCGGGAACTTGTGAATCAGTCCACGAATCATTCCAATTTACATTTGACTCTTCATTATTATTAGGTGAGTCAATGGGACTTGTTCTAGAGGTAGACATCTATCACATAATATCAAACGCGTTAAGAGATTAATATATCACATAATATTCACATGTTAAAAATATATAGTTTCCAACAGAATTTGTTAAGCAATCATTTTTCAAGTAAACACGGTCGAAGTCCAGACTCACTAATGCATCCTAATAAACTAGATAAGACACACTAATGAAAAATTCTGGTTCTCTAAGACCAACGCTCGGATACCAACTGAAATGTCCCGTTCTTATTGATTAAAAACGTTCCATATTAATTGATTTCGTTGCGAGGTTTTGACCTCTATATGAGACGTTTTTCAAAGACTGCATTCATTTTTAAAACAAACCATAACCTTTATTTCATCAATAAAGGTTTAAAAAGCTTTACGTAGATTATCAAATAATGATAATCTAAAATATCCTGTTTACACACGACCATTACATAATGGTTTACAATACAAATATGTTACAACAAAATAAGTTTCTTGAATGCAGTTTTTACACAATATCATACAAGCATGGACTCCAAATCTCGTCCTTATTTAAGTATGCGACAGCGGAAGCTCTTAATAATCACCTGAGAATAAACATGCTTAAAACGTCAACAAAAATGTTGGTGAGTTATAGGTTTAACCTATATATATCAAATCATAATAATAGACCACAAGATTTCATATTTCAATACACATCCCATACAGAGAGATAAAAATCATTCATATGTTGAACACCTGGTAACCGACATTAACAAGATGCATATATAAGAATATCCCCATCATTCCGGGACACCCTTCGGATATGATATAAATTTCGAAGTACTAAAGCATCCGGTACTTTGGATGGGGCTTGTTGGGCCCGATACATCTATCTTTAGGATTCACGTCAATTAGGGTGTCTGTTCCCTAATTCTTAGATTACCAGACTTAATAAAAAGGGGCATATTCGATTTCGATAATTCAACCATAGAATGTAGTTTCACGTACTTGTGTCTATTTTGTAAATCATTTATAAAACCTGCATGTATTCTCATCCCAAAAATATTAGATTTTAAAAGTGGGACTATAACTCACTTTCACAGATTTTTACTTCGTCGGGAAGTAAGACTTGGCCACTGGTTGATTCACGAACCTATAACAATATATACATATATATATCAAAGTATGTTCAAAATATATTTACAACACTTTTAATATATTTTGATGTTTTAAGTTTATTAAGTCAGCTGTCCTCGTTAGTAACCTACAACTAGTTGTCCACAGTTAGATGTACAGAAATAAATCGATAAATATTATCTTGAATCAATCCACGACCCAGTGTATACGTATCTCAGTATTGATCACAACTCAAACTATATATATTTTAGAATCAACCTCAACCCTGTATAGCTAACTCCAACATTCACATATAGAGTGTCTATGGTTGTTCCGAAATATATATAGATGTGTCGACATGATAGGTCGAAACATTGTATACGTGTCTATGGTATCTCAAGATTACATAATATACAATACAAGTTGATTAAGTTATGGTTGGAATAGATTTGTTACCAATTTTCACGTAGCTAAAATGAGAAAAATTATCCAATCTTGTTTTACCCATAACTTCTTCATTTTAAATCCGTTTTGAGTGAATCAAATTTCTATAGTTTCATATTGAACTCTATTTTATGAATCTAAACAGAAAAGTATAGGTTTATAGTCGGAAAAATAAGTTACAAGTCGTTTTTGTAAAGGTAGTCATTTCAGTCGAAAGAACGACGTCTAGATGACCATTTTAGAAAACATTATTCCACTTTGAGTTTAACCATAATTTTTGGATATAGTTTCATGTTCATAATAAAAATCATTTTCTCAGAATAACAACTTTTAAATCAAAGTTTATCATAGTTTTTAATTAACTAACCCAAAACAGCCCGCGGTGTTACTACGACGGCGTAAATCCGGTTTTACGGTGTTTTTCGTGTTTCCAGGTTTTAAATCATTAAGTTAGCATATCATATAGATATAGAACATGTGTTTAGTTGATTTTAAAAGTCAAGTTAGAAGGATTAACTTTTGTTTGCGAACAAGTTTAGAATTAACTAAACTATGTTCTAGTGATTACAAGTTTAAACCTTCGAATAAGATAGCTTTATATGTATGAATCGAATGATGTTATGAACATCATTACTACCTTAAGTTCCTTGGATGAACCTACTGGAAAAGAGAAAAATGGATCTAGCTTCAATGGATCCTTGGATGGCTCAAAGTTCTTGAAGCAAAATCATGACACGAAAACAAGTTCAAGTAAGATCATCACTTGAAATAAGATGGTTATAGTTATAGAAATTGAACCAAAGTTTGAATATGATTATTACCTTGTATTAGAATGATAACCTACTGTAAGAAAAAAAGATTTCTTGAGGTTGGATGATCACCTTACAAGATTGGAAGTGAGCTAGCAAACCTGAAAGTATTCTTGATTTTATGAAACTAGAACTTTTGGAATTTATGAAGAACACTTAGAACTTGAAGATAGAACTTGAGAGAGTTCAATTAGATGAAGAAAATTGAAGAATGAAAGTGTTTGTAGGTGTTTTTGGTCATTGGTGTATGGATTAGATATAAAGGATATGTAATTTTGTTTTCATGTAAATAAGTCATGAATGATTACTCATATTTTTGTAATTTTATGAGATATTTCATGCTAGTTTCCAAATGATGGTTCCCACATGTGTTAGGTGACTCACATGGGCTGCTAAGAGCTGATCATTGGAGTGTATATACCAATAGTACATACATCTAAAAGCTGTGTATTGTACGAGTACGAATACGGGTGCATACGAGTAGAATTGTTGATGAAACTGAACGAGGATGTAATTGTAAGCATTTTTGTTAAGTAGAAGTATTTTGATAAGTGTCTTGAAGTCTTTCAAAAGTGTATGAATACATATTAAAACACTACATGTATATACATTTTAACTGAGTCGTTAAGTCATCGTTAGTCGTTACATGTAAATGTTGTTTTGAAACCTTTAGGTTAACGATCTTGTTAAATGTTGTTAACCCAATGTTTATAATATCAAAATAGATTTTAAATTATTATATTATCATGATATTATGATGTACGAATATCTCTTAATATGATATATATACATTAAATGTCGTTACAACGATAATCGTTACATATATGTCTCGTTTCAAAATCATTAAGTTAGTAGTCTTGTTTTTTACATATGTAGTTCATTGTTAATATACTTAATGATATGTTTACATATCATAATATCATGTTAATTATATATATAACCATATATATGTCATCATATAGTTTTTACAAGTTTTATCGTTCGTGAATCACCGGTCAACTTGGGTGGTCAATTGTCTATATGAAACCTATTTCAATTAATCAAGTCTTAACAAGTTTGATTGCTTAACATGTTGGAAACATTTAATCATATAAATATCAATCTCATTTAATATATATAAACATGGAAAAGTTCGGGTCACTACATAATAAACATTGGGTTAACAACATTTAACAAGATCGTTAACTTAAAGTTTTCAAATCAACATTTACATGTAACGACTAACGATGACTTAACGACTCAGTTAAAATGTATATACATGTAGTGTTTTAATATGTATTCATATACTTTTGAAAGACTTCAAGACACATATCAAAGTACTTCTACTTAACAAAAATGCTTACAATTACATCCTCGTTCAGTTTCATCAACGATTCTACTCGTATGCACCTGTATTCGTACTCGTACAATACACAGCTTTTAGATGTATGTAATATTGGTATATACACTCCAATGATCCGCTCTTAACAGCCCATGTGAGTCACCTAACACATGTGGGAACCATCATTTGGCAACTAGCATGAAATATCTCATAAAATTACAAAAAATATTAGTAATCATTCATGACTTATTTACATGAAAACAAAATTTCATATCCTTTATATCTAATCCATATACCAACGACTAAAAACACCTACAAACACTTTCATTCTTCAATTTTCTTCATCTAATTGATCTCTCTCAAGTTTCATCTTCAAGTTCTAAGTTTTCTTCATAAATTCCATAAGTATAGTTTCATAAAAATCAAGAATACTTCCAAGTTTGCAAGTCTACTTCCAAGCTTTCTAATCCATTCCAAGTAATCATCTAAGATCAAGGAACCTTTGTTATTTACAGTATATTATCTTTCTAATTCAAGGTATTATTCATATTCAAACTTTGATTCAATTTCTACAACTATAACAATCTTATTTCGAGTGAAAATCTTACTTGAACTTGTTTTCGTGTCATGATTCTGCTTCAAGAACTTTCAAGCCATCCAAGGATCCTTTGAAGCTAGATCTATTTTTCTCATTTCCAGTAGCTTTATCCAGAAAACTTGAGTAGTAATGATGTTCATAACATCATTCGATTCATACATATAAAGCTATCTTATTCGAAGGTTTAAACTTATAATCACTAGAACATAGTTTAGTTAATTCTAAACTTGTTCGCAAACAAAAGTTAATCCTTCTAACTTGACTTTTAAAATCAACTAAACACATGTTCTATATCTATATGATATGCTAACTTAATGATTTAAAACCGAAAAAAACGAAAAACACCGTAAAACCGGATATACGCCATTATAGTAACACCGCGGGCTGTTTTGGGTTAGTTAATTAAAAACTATGATAAACTTTGATTTAAAAGTTGTTCTTCTGGGAAAATGATTTTTCTTATGAACATGAAACTATATCCAAAAATCATGGTTAAACTCAAAGTGGAAGTATGTTTTCCAAAATGGTCATCTAGACGTCGTTTTTTCAACGGAAATGACTACCTCTTTAATAATTGACATGTAACTTAAATTTCCGACTATAAACCTATACTTTTTCTGTTTAGATTCTTAAATTAGAGTTCAATATGAAACCATAGCAATTTGATTCACTCCAAACGGATTTAAAATGAAGAAGTTATGGGTAAAACAAGATTGGATATTTTTGATCTTTTTAGCTACGGGAAATGTTTAACAAATCTATACAAATCATATCCTAGCTAACTTATATTGTATTATACATGTATTCTAATATATTATGTAATCTTGGGATACCATAGACACGTATGCAAATATTTTGAAATATCATATCGACCCATGTATATATATTATTTGGAACAACCATAGACACTCTATATGCAGTAATGTTGGAGTTAGCTATACAGGGTTGAGGTTGATTCCAAAAATATATATACTTTGAGTTGTGATCTAGCTTGAGACGTGTATACACTGGGTCGTGGATTTATTCAAGATAATATATATCGATTTATTTCTGTATATCTAACTGTGGACAACTAGTTGTAGGTTACTAACGAGGACAGCTGACTTAATACACTCAAATCTTTAAAACATAATAAAAATGGTTGTAATTATATTTTGATCATACTTTGATATATATGTACATATTTGTATAGGTTCGTGAATCGATCCATGGCCAAGTCTTATTTCCGAGGAAGGAAATATCTGTGAAAGTGAGTTATAGTCCCACTTTTAAAATCTAATATTTTTGGGATGAGAATACATGCAGGTTTTATAAATGATTTGCAAAATAGACACAAGTACGTGAAACTACATTCTATGGTTGAATTATCGAAATCGAATATGCCCCTTTTTATTAAGTCTGGTAATCTAAGAATTAGGGAACAGACACCCTAATTGACGCGAATCCTAAAGATTGATCTATTGGGCCTAACAAACCCCATCCAAAGTACCGGATGCTTTAGTACTTCGAAATTTATATCATATCCGAAGGGTGTTCCGGAATGATGGGGATATTCTTATATATGCATCTTGTTAATGTCGGTTACCAGGTGTTCACCATATGATTGATTTTTATCTCTATGTATGGGATGTGTATTGAAATATGAAATCTTGTGCTCTATTGTTACGATTTGATATATATAGGTTAAACCTATAACTCACCAACATTTTTGTTGACGTTTAAAGCATGTTTATTCTCAGGTGAATACTAAGAGCTTCCGCTGTTGCATACTAAAATAAGGACAAGAATTGGAGTCCATGTTTGTATGATATTGTTTAAAAACTGCATTCAAGAAACATATGTTGATGTAATATATTTCTATTGTAAACCATTATGTAATGGTCGTGTGTAAACAGTATATTTTAGATTATCATTATTTGATAATCTACGTAATGTTTTTTTTAAAACCTTTATTGATAAAATAAAGGTTATGGTTGTTTTAAAAATGAATGCAGTCTTTTAAAAACGTCTCATATAGATGTCAAAACCTCGCAACGAAATCAATTAATATGGAACGTTTATAATCAATATGAACGGGACATTTCAGTTGGTATCCGAACGTTGGTCTTAGAGAACCAGAAAATTTGCATTAGTGTGTCTTATCGAGTTTGTTAGGATGCATTAGTGAGTCTGGACTTCGACCGTGTTTTCTTTATAAATGATTGCTTAACATTTTTGTTGGAAACTATATATTATTAACATGTAAATATTATGTGATATATTAATCTCTTAACATGTTTGATATTGTGTGATAGATGTCTACCTCTAGCACAAATCCCATTGACTCACCTAATAATAATGAAGAGTCGAATATATATTGGCAAGATTCACAAGTTCCTGAAGAAACGGAACCGGAATAAGAGGAACCAGAAGAAGAGGAACCGGAAGAAGAAGAGGTTCCAGAGGGGGGACTAGTAGGAACCACAGAAAACCGGTCAAATAAAAGAAAATCCTCAACCAATGGACCAAAGTTAATAATGGTCAATGGTGTTTCCGCTAAGGAAGCAAAATATTGGGAAAATTATCAATTTTCCGATGAATCGGATCCTGATGAGGATTCCGATGATGTTATAGAAATTACCCCGACCCAATTTAATGAGGCAAAAGAATGTAATAAGGGAAAAGGCATCAAAATAGAGAAATCTGATTCCGACCCCGATGAACTTTATATGTACCGTCAACACCCGTATTTTCAATATCGTGACAATAACCCGGGAACCTCTAAACCACCAGGTTTTTCTAAACCAATGTGGAAAACGACGACTCGTATTAGAGGAACATCATTTATCCCTAAAAGATTAGGAAAAAGAACCAAGTCCGAAGAAGAAGAAACCAGTGATTCAGATTAGAGGGGTGTGAACATGTTGTGTAATAAATGTATTGTAGTGTGCTTGTACTTTTATGTTCTATGTAAAAATTGCTTGTATTGTTTGTTATTATGAATCTAATCCTTGTCTATTTTACAGTATAAAAACAAAATGGACGTTAAGGGTAGACAACCGAATATTTTAGAAGACCTACCAGAGGATATGATTGAGGAAATCTTGTCTAGAGTCGGTCAGAATTCATCAGCACATTTAGTTATGGTGAAATTAACTTGTCAAACATTTGAAAGACTTTCCAGAAATGCTTTAGTTTATAAAAGGCTTTCCTTTGATAGGTGGGGTATATCACATTGGGGAGACTTTAAGTTACGCCGTGTTTTCTTTAAAGCATTAAATGCGGGGAACCCAAATGCAATTTTACGCTACGGGTTAAGAACCTATTTTGACTCAACATATCCCAACATAGGATTTCGTTAATTAGAAAGAGCTTCTAACATGCAACACAAAGAAGCATGTTATGCTTACGGGTTAGTGATGTTCGCTTCTTACCAAAGTGAGAAAAAGAACATCGGATTGCAGCTTTTAAATAAAACTTTCCCACAAGTGACGGATTCAGTAGTTGGAGTGAGAAACAAGGTTTTTAGATTATTACGGGGCTGTTGGACATTATGAAACCCTCGTCCTTTTGACGACATTACAACATGCTGCCTAGCTAATTGTCATAACAGTTATTTTCCACAAGACCAAGGATGGGAAGTCGTCTTAGTAAAACCAGAATGCATGACTTGTTTCTGGACTTATGAATTACATGTCTTTATTTCCTTTGCTGAACAACTTGCGTATTAACTAGATTTATCTTCAAAACTGTCCTGTATCATAGTGTACTATATTTCATGTTATATGTAATATAGCGAAGTTGTAAGTTTGAAGAATATTTGTATGTGATATATTATTATAATCAGTTTTTCATATGGAATTGTAGCAGTTGAATTGTATATATGCTACTAAGTATGAACTTAACGGGTAGGTAGTATCCGAATTTAAACTTATAAAATGCTAATATGAAGAAAAAGCTTTTATAAATGAGTTCATATTATGCTATGAGATACTATTGACTATTCTTAATATTCTGTATGATTAAATTGTTTCATTTGACTATTTTGAAGGAAATGGCACCGACTACTCGACACACCTTGAATATGAGCGAAGAGGAATTTCGTGCCTTTCTTGCTTCAAACATAGCCGCAGTACAAGCCGCGCTACATACCAATAATAACTCTGAATCTAGCAATACAGCTAACGGCATAAGAAATCGTATAGGATGCTCCTACAAAGAATTCACTGCCAGCAAACCTTTGGAATTTGATGGAACCAAAGGACCAATTGGATTAAAACGGTGGACCGAGAAAGTCGAATCGGTGTTTGCCATAAGTAAGTGTACTGAAGAGGACAAAGTTAAGTACGCTACGCATACCTTCACAGGTATTGCGTTAACATGGTGGAATACCTATCTAGAGCAAGTGGGACAAGATGCTGCTTACCTATTACTGTGGTCAGCATTCAAGCATTTGATGAACGAGAAGAACCGTCCTGTAACACCCCGTTTTTCTGTTACGTGTTATTTCGAACGACATTCGAAATACGAGGCATGTAAGCATATATTTGAGTTCTAATTAAGTTGGAGTTAAGGTTCTAAAACCTTACCATTGGATAGTAAATCTCATTACATTTCCAACGATATTTGATTCGTCGAAAACGGAGTTAGGGTTTGAGTTTGTTTAAGTTGTGAAACCCGTTTAGATGACAAAGTGGGTTTATTGTGACTAGCTATTTTGATATTTTGCAGGTTTTGGGTTGGTTAATGATTTAAGCATGTTTAAGGTTTGTAAGTGGGGTATAATCACTAGTATTAGTGATTTTAGGAGTGTTGGAACTTGTAAGACCCGTTTGGGGGTAAAATGGGTGAATTTGGGTTATGTTGAGTTAAGGAAAACCCTAATAGCTATGATCTAGGGTTTGGCCATGTGAATTGAAGTTGTAAGTGTTAAATGATGTTTTGGAAAGTTAATCACTAGGCGTTAGTGATTAAAGATGTTTTTGGGACTTTTGTCAAAATGGGTTGACTTAGATGGGTCAAAATTGGTAATGACACTATTTTGGATCAAATGGATGTTTAAACAATTGTGTCAAGCGTTAAATGACATTGTTAATGAAAGTAATCGTGAGAAACGTTTTTAGGTTAAATTGTACTTGTTTGAATGGGTCGGAATTACCACCCGTAGTGGTAATTGGTGAGTCCATTTAGGTGTCTAAATGGGCGGATTGTGGTAGTAAGCATAAACCCTCGGTTAAGGGTATTGGCGTCGAATTCTCTTGTAGAGAATGTGTGTTGATTGCGTGTATATCTATATGCGTATTATAGGTAAAAGCTTGCTCGGTTGAGAGTGGAGACGACTTACTTTATGACTTGTGCGGGCATCTCGAGGTGAGTGGAATGATTATATATGTGTGTATATAATGTATTTACTTATACGAGATTCGATGTGGGTTTAAGTTTGGGCGGTCGATACCACATCGGGTCAATATATGATATGGATTTAAGTTCGGGTGTTCGATGCCATGTCATGTATGTGTGTGGGCGTGTAGCGTGGGTTTAAAGTTCGGGCGTTCGATACCACATTACACGTGATGGATGGGTTTAAAGTTCGGGCGATCGATACCACTCCGGGGTTAGTGTTATAATTCGTTGTACGCTAACGGTTGTTGGGAACACCGATGGGAAATTCGAAGTACCATTCCTTTGTACTATTGGTTAACCATGGTTGTGTGTTATAGTGTAGCATATTATATTATTCGAGTTATATATGCTATTGTTGTACTAACTCGTGGTCTTGAAGACTTAGTGTTATACTTTGCATTGGTGTGCTATATATATATTGCTAGCGTGTATGCGGTAATTGAGTAAGTGTTTGCAAGTAGGTATATTATATATGTATATGTATAATTATTGCATTCACTAAGCCTAGGCTTACCCCTCTCGTTGTTTACCTTTTTACAGGTATTGTGGTTTGAAGCTAGCTAGTTTGTTAAGCTAGATGCTTAGGAGCGCTTGGGCTCGATGGGGTAGCTTTTGGATGTTTGGACGCGGATTGGGGATTTGGTAGTCCTCAGGATTATGCTCTTGGTATCGGGTTGGGTTTTGGAGTCCTAATCCGTCTAAATAGATAAATGGGTCAAAATCGCTACATTATTTGTAAAACGGGTCATTGTGGGCCTGGTGTTGTAAAACTTGTTTTTATGGTGGAAATATCTTAGTTTTACTTAATATGACATATTGTGAAATTGGTTACGTTTAAAAGTGTCGGGAAGCGGGTTTTCCACTCGCGTGTAAATAAAAACTGATCAGTCCACTTTAGTTCATTTGGACGCTGTCCAGAATCATGGGACGTCATCCTGGTCTTTATCTCTGGACGCCGTCCAGATTATGGGACGCATATACGCTGTCTGACAAATTTTTTTTTAAGGCATGTTTTTGGTAAAACGATGTCGGGTTATTACAAGTGATATCAGAGCATAGTCTAAGTTAATTAGGTGACCTTGGAATAGGTGCCTAGTCTTAGACTTATTGGCCGTTGTGCGTTATTTGCGGGACTTGTAGGAATACGGGTCGGATTGAGATTTGTTAGTACCTTAGAGTAGGTGACTAACTAGGACTAGTGCTTGTCCAATGTGGGATTATGTGGGGCCTTATTTCGTGAGTAAATTAGTGCCTTAGATTGCTAGTGCCTAATGTAAGTAGGCGAACTTGGACGTTGTTTTAGTGATAGTCACCTAGGTTGTAGGTTGACTTGTTGTTGCGGTGTACTTGTGTACATTAATTATTTTATTGTATATATGTGTGTATATATATACAGGTATCTATTTGGTGCGGTGTCCTAAGGGATGAATCTATTGGAGAGATTCAAAAGATGACGATTTTTGAATGATCGAGTTCACGGTAAGGACTTTGGTCATTCGGGTACTAGGAGTTATCGCGTGTTGTTTTGTGTGAATGTTGCGTCAGTCCGGGTAAAGTACTTTACGTGGCCATGTGAAAATGGTAAGGTACGTATTTGTAATAGTGACCGATCACCATTATTACGAAAGTGTATCTTGACATCAAGCATGACATGACGAGTACCGAGCGGAGGAAACGTGGCATGGTTGGGGTATATTCGGGATAAATAAGGAATCTTTTATTTGGTTCCTAGGATATGGTTGTCTCGGGTGATGTGCTTGTAGTCACATCGGGTTCATTGCGAGTTGGGAAGTGTTACGGTGGGTTTGGGTAGTTAAGTGAGTGAGCCAACTCACAAGTTTGGTGCGTGCTTAGTCACCCTAAGTAGTGGGTGCACTGTTGGGATTGTTATTGGTTTTAGTTACCCATCATAACTAGGAAGATCGATTTACGTTTGCGTGTGTGCGACGAGGACTTGAATTCCGTAATGGAATGCGACAAGTCTAATGATTTTAATTTTGAGTTACACTCGGTAGAGTGTGTGGTTAGAGAATCATGTTAGGATTCTAGTTGTGAATCGCCTTGGAAATTGGCGAATCGAGGAATCTTCGGGTCGTTAAACTCATGGGAGTGAGACCCGTATAACGATGACTGTGTTAGTGTGTTGTGGCTTATAAGGTTACATTCCTAATGGAATATCCTTTGTAGTAGCAGTTTTATCGAGATGTAGAAGGGTGTAAGACTTGGTGTTCTCAAGCATCTCCTTAGTGTTAGATGAAGGGTTTCGTTAGGCTATATCGTTTTGGCCTTGTGGAAATTGCGGGTAGCGTGTGATCGCTTGGGACTTTCGATAAGAGAGTAGGCCGTAAGGTTTGTCAGGTAGGTATGACTTCGGGTCATTATTATGGAGAGATGGGTGACATCGAGTGTGTGGAACCTAAGGATCGAGTTCTAAAATTCAGTAGGTTGTGGCGGGAGTCTGCATGACACTGCATCAGGTGCCTTCTTATACCTGCTAGTGTGATGTTCAACTCCGATGATGGTGTGTTCACTTTGTGCTTAGGGTGCCGGTAAGTTACCCTTGGAAGCAGCGGAGATTATAATAGTGATCGACGGGTGATAGTAAATCGACGGTTGCGAAAGTCGAAGTTTAAGAGCATTGTGATGAATACTTCTTATGAAGTGACGGGTGAGCGAATCTTGTTGCTCTTAAGTGATAGACGGGTAAAGATGACAGGTGAGCCGGTGATGGACTTAATGGTCGGTTTGTCCGAAAGGTTATGATGAAGTGTTGATATTGCAGCCGATATAATTATTGTGTCAGATTGGTCATTCTTCTCTATCAGAGTGAGCAATTATTGATAAAGGTTCGTTGAGTGGAAGGTCGGGTGATCTCGACTGAGATGCGCGACTAATTAAGCAGAGTGGCATATGCCTAGTCGTAAAGGCACGTGTGAGACCTTGGTGGAGTTCGCTTTGCGAACGGTGAAGGACTGTTATTTATAATTGTGGTATGAGGGTGCGATGTTGTCGCATGTACGATGTCTCAAGTGAAGGTGTATGTCGGCTCTGAGAGCCTAAAGTGAATTCTTGGTGACTTGGAGTATATGAACAATAATGAGAATGGTCATGTATTTCGTGGAATGTAATTCCGCGGGATGTTATCATCTCGGCGGTTAGAATGTGGAGCTGAATCCTAAGTGGGGGAGTTTTTACTGCCGCCCGAGGAAGCTCCGGTGGTATTATATATAGCAAAGTGTCGGAGTGTACCGTGCTAAGCCTTAATAGGTATTCGGAGTTCCTAACGAGGAAGAGTGACAAGTTGTTGATATCGACTCGAGATCGTTCATTACGGTTGTGAGTTACAATTCCGGAGTGTTATGTGTGAAGATTGTGATGATGGGATCGAAGGAAGTGAAATTCTTCTTATGAAAGGTGGTCGTGTAGTACCATTGTGCGGTGTGAGACCAAATGTGAAGTTTGAGATCTCGGGGTGAGGAAAGGAAACTGTCGTTGCAAATGCTTTCGTGATGCAAATTTGGGCTGGTGTGAAACTCGAATAGTACTGTTAAGGGAGTACGAGTATGATATAGTGGTGAATACTGTATTTTTCCTTATCGGGAAACTTGGTCATGGGAATTGTCAGTGGATTATTCCACTTTATGGACGATTATGAGGCGGATAGTGTCGGTTCTGACTGTCTCCCGTAGAGACACGCGGATGTTGTTTATTTGTGAGAGTGTTTACCCTAGTGATGTGACCCGTAGGTTGCATTAAAATGTCGAGACCATCCTTAGCGGACGGTCTAGGTAGGAAGGTTCACCCAGATTTGGTTAATATTTTTATGAGTCGTGTGGCGAATTGCGGAAATTTTGTGATGATGATTTGCCGTTGACGGGATGTAACGACCCTGGATTTTCCAACGTTTATTTATTAATAATTATTATTATTAATACTTGTGATTAAACGAATGTACGTTATTACATTTACATGTTGCCATGATTACCCGTACTTGACTTTAAATGCCCGGAACGTCTTTGTGACACACGAAACTTTCACGAATAATATTTTTAGAATATTATTTACATTCATGATTATTTATTTTTAATCATTTTAATTAACTAAGGTTAGTGGTTAATTACTTGGGCTTTATCTATTTAATTTCATCCTTATTTGGACTTGGGCCTTTAATTAAATAAACTTGGACTAGTAAGCCCACCCTACACTTTATATGGGCTTGTAAACCCAACACATTAAGCTAGTGTTACATTAATATTAAGCATGATTAATTAGCTTAATTTAGAGACAAAACACTTCAAACATGCATGAGTCTTTTAACCTTATTACCCTTTCTAGCTCTCCCCATCCACCCATGCTTGAAAGTTGCCATTTGACTTCCCCATTCTATTCAAAAAAAACCGTCCACTTTGAGGACAAAGAGAGTTCATTTAATTTCTTTTATTTGATACTTGATACTTTCATTTCTCTTTCATTTTCACACACCTTCAAACAATACTTCAACTTTTGTCTTCTTTCTCTCTAGCTTGTAAGTAACAACAAAGTTATTTTTCTTTCTTTTCTTGCTCCCAAACCGTAGCATCTAAGGTTCATCATCATCATCATTTGTTTGTTGATTTCTTGTTACTAGTCTTTGTTGCTTGTTTATTATTATTGTTAAAGATCAAACTTGTTAGTTTTCATCTTTGTAAATCTTGGTTTCTTTCCATCTTTATTTGATGAAAATCAAGAACAAAGAACCTAAAACTTACTAGTTTGTAGTTCTACATTTATGTATTTTCAAGATCAAAGTTCATAAGTTTATAATCTTTCTTTGTTTTAATGTTTGTGGACTTAAACCCTAAGATTCAACTTTGTTTTGAATTTTCCTAAGTATGACACAAACATGAAACATTACACTTATAGATCTAGTTATTTTCTTCATTTGTGATTCACTTTAAATTTGTGTTTGCAAGTTCATAAGTTTTAAAACCTTCTTTATGTTCATACCTTGTAGACTTGAACTCTTAAGATTTAAACCTTGGTTTGATTCTTCTCAAGTATGAAAAAAAGTATAAGCATAATACTTATAGATCTAGTTTAATGTTTCTTCATTTTGCTTTCTTGAATTTGTGATTCATAGTTTAGGGTCAAGTTATTACTAGTTAATCTTGATCTTATTATTCTTGAAACTTTGTAAGTTCAAGGCATAGAAGTTAACTCATTAGTTGCAAACTTAATAACTTTAGATCTAGACTTTTGAGTCTTGGATCTTCAAGATCTAACTAAGAACTATGTTCTACATCTTAAGATCTTGATTAGTTAGTTACTTTCAAGTTTGTAGTTCCATATTTACTTTTATAGTTCATGAAAGTGTCAAACCTAAGATATTGATGTAACTTTGGTTCATCAAAACACTTACAACTCTTAAGTGAAGTTGTGCTACATGTCTTAGACTTACACTTGGGTTATGATGGTCAAATCTTGGTAAAGATGATGTAAACACATCAATGAGTTGTACACTTGAAGCTATAGGCATCAAGGATGAGAACCATGATGAACATCAAGCACCAAACTCACCGGAACCCATTATTTTTCTGTTTACTGTCTTCTACCTATTGTTTTCGTGATTCTGTAACCGACCAGTAGACCTGGGCTGTTGTGATTATGATTTTCAAATATCTCTTTTCGATTAGATAACTTTTCATATAGGACTCGTCTTAATCCGAGTTACGGTTTAGGATTTATGGCCCTCCGGTCGTCACTATGTCCTTTTAACGTTGTGCAGAAATTTCTGACCTACTCGTACTTAGACCATCGCCACGGTCAAACAAAGACGAGTTTGCTTCTGTAAAATTTACCACACTTAAAGGACTCATATACGGAGCCATGGACACTGGTCTCACCTTAATTCAGTAAGGGTAGAGGCCGTGGTGACTGACTGAAATCAGCCTTTGTTTTAAACTACTTTCATGAACGAAACCTACTGTACACCTTTTGTTAAATGATGAATGATGATGACCCTTAAGACCTTATTTACATACTTTTAAACCTATTAAGACGATTTACTTACTTAGTACTATTTGCCTTAGGTTGAGGACCTTCAGACCGATTACTTGCACACCTTTTCCGAACCGACTTTACGACTACATTATCATTGTGAGTTATAGCATTCCCTTTTTACTTTAACTTATTTTGGGAACTGAGAATACATGCGGATTTTATGTTTTACATACTAGGCACGAGTACTTAAACCTTATATATGTGTGGGTTATACAATGGCATAAACATTCCCTTTAGCTCGGTAACGTTTAATCATTGGTTTTTGAACCGTGAATGCGAATCTTAGATATGGATCCATAGGGTTTGACATCCCCACTCGGGCTAGTAGTGCTAGAATTTAATGAGTGTTTAATACTTTGTAAACATATGCACTTGCCAAGTGTACTTTCAGGGGGTATAAACGTTAAGTTAGTTACCAAGTGCCCACGGTTAACATATACTTTATCATACTGTTTTGAAATGCTCTATGTAGCACTGAAATCTCGTGGCCTACCTTACTTACTGTTATACTTAAACTATAGCTCACCAACCTTTGTGTTGACGTTTTAAAGCATGTTTTTCTCAGGTGCTTGAGGTTAGCTTCCGCTGTGTACTAGTCGTGCTGTAGACACCCGCTGCTTAGAGTTGTCATCCCATGAACTACTTTATTTTGCATTCAAACATTAGTACTTTTGAACTATGACTTGTAACGACCGTTGTGGTCACGTACACTTATTATTTTCTTCTACTTAGTGAAGCATGCTTTTGGATTGTAAAACATTCGATGTTGGTTTAGACATCACTTTATTAATGAATGCAAACTCTTTTTGAAAACGCATATAGTACTTAACCTTGTAATGATCATGTTGTTGATGATTCGTACACGATGGTTTTGTACGGGGCATCACATTTGGTATCAGAGCATTGGTTGTAGGGAATTAGGTTGCATTAGTGAGTCTAAGACCGACCCGAGTAGGATTCAATAATAGGACAAATCTACAACTTGCTAGTTTACGTGTTTCTACTGAACTTACTTCATGCTGCTGCTTGCTTTTACTGCTATATGCCGTATGCTACTACATGATTTCACTACTGTATGATATCACATGCTTTCGATTGCATGCTACTTCTGTACAATTCGTTATTATTATTGCCATGCTACTTATTGTTATACATGATTTAAACTGTTGGCCTAATACGTGCTTGCTTTATGACTTACTGACATGGAAAATTTATTTTCCTTGTTCAGATCTCGGATGTACCACCTGCTAGCGTTTTGGGCAGTTTAGACTCTTCAGCTACTCCACCTACCACCGTTGCCGATCCACCGATCCCGATACGCACGAGTGACCCCGGCGCTTCATCTTTCAGGACTAGCAGCCAGCCGCCTGCATCAGTGGCTACTATTGATGGACACGTGGACCCTACGGAGATTCCAGCTCCGTCTGCTCCTGGACCCTCGGAGTCACAGCCCCGCATCGGTGGTGTTGTGATTCCTGCAGAGTTCGGGGAAGGGCCATTCCGTAACCATATGCGCATGCCGTGCCGACGCGCTCCAGATGAACGTTTAGTGCCGATTCCGCCATTCAGACACAGAGCGATGTTGGCCGCCTTCGGACTGCCAGTTCAGCCACCCGTGTCACCACCGCATGATTTGGATGACTCATCATCCACCGATTCTTCATCAGATGATTCTTCATCAGACTCCAGTGACGACGAGGACCCTGCTGATATACCTATTCAGGCACCCTCCACCCCGCCGAAGAAGTGGTACCGTCCTGATGACACCGTCATTCCAGGGGTGAATGGAGGTCGTGCTTTCACTGATGCTTTTGGTCGGCGTCAGAGTGTTACTGCCCGTAAGCGGCTTATGCCGTACCCTGCCGACCCACTCATACGTAAGGCACCTCGTTACGTGCTGACTATTTCTGGAGCCGGGACATCCGCACCCCGCTTCGTGCGGTCTGCATCACTCGCTCCACCCGCACCATCGGCAGCACCAGCACCATCCGCTCCACTGGCCCCACCTGCACCACCAGCACCGTCCGCCCCACCAGCTCCCACTGTCGAGGAATTGACAAGGGAGGTGGAGATTCTCCGAGCTCGGGTCACTAAGCTCGAGGAGCAGATGGCTCAAGTTTTGGACATCCTACACCCACCTTCACCGTAGGACTTTTGTATTAGATTTCATGATGTAATCTAGTTGTAGTTTATTGTATTACTCATGTATTGTACGGACTTATTCAGATGTATGAAACTTATTATTATTAATGAATGGAACTTCGCGTTATTTAATTCTTACACGATGTTCTATTTACATTACTGTACGATGATTCTATGGTATTTGTACCTAGATGCGTTATTTAATAACATGTGATGTTTTGATTCCATGTTGGTTGTTATATACTATATTATTACATATTGAATGCTGGATTTTGACTTAAGTCAAAACTTTTGTTTAGAATATCATGGCTAACGATCGATCCACACCTACTGCTACTTAAATTGAAGAGATGATCCAAGAACGTGTCGCCACAGCCCTAGCAGAAAGAAATCTCCAAGCTCCACCGCCACCACCGCTGGTTATCCCACCCGTTCGAAATGGGTGTACTTACAAGGAATTCCAGAGCTGCAAACCGCATAACTTCAGTGGAACCGAGGGACCGGTTGGTCTCACCAGATGGTTCAAGAAACTTGAATCAGTATTCCGAGTTAGCAACTGTTCGGAGGATAATAAGACCAAGTTTGCTTCGTGCACGCTATCTGACGGCGCACTAACGTGGTGGAACACGTTAGCTCAAGCGAAAGGCATTAATGAGGCGTATGCTACGCCATGGGAGGAATTCAAAGCGGCTATGATTGATGAGTATTGTCCGAGAACCGAAATTCAGAAGATGGAAATGGAATTCATGCAGTTAAAGGCCGTTGGGAACGACCTTGATGGTTACAACAGGAGATTTTTAGAACTAGCTCTTATATGTCCGACAATGGTCACCCCAGAATTCAAGCGTATGAAGAGATACTTTTGGGGACTCCCCAAGTCCATCAAGGGTAATGTCACCTTGTCCAAACCACCGAATGTTCCCGAAGCAATGCGCATGGCGCATACCCTCATGAATCAGATTCTCATTGATGAGCTGGAGAAGGCTAAGTTTGAGGCTGGTAGTAGCGAAAAGCGGAAGTGGGTTAACAACAACAACAACAACAACAACAACAACAACAACCGAGGGAGAAACTATGACCAGACCCCCGCCAATAGGCAATACAACAACGGTGGAAACCCCAACAACAACAACAACTCCAACCCGGATTACAAAGGAACCTTACCACAATGAAAGAGGTGTTACAAACACCACACTAGGTATTGCAATGTTGTCTGCGATAAGTGTCAACAGTCTGGGCATATCGGAAAAGACTGCAAGGTCACCACTTTGAATGGGAAGCCGAACACCAATGGACCTAAGAATTGCTACGAATGTGGACAGATGGGCCATTTCAAAAATGCGTGCCCAAACAAGCGAAAAGATGGCGGGCCACCCCGTGGTAGAGCTTTTAATGTTAATGCAAGGGATGCACGCGATAACCCCGACTTGGTGACAGGTATATTCACAATCAACAATCTTTTAGCTTCTATCTTGTTTGATACTGGTGCGGATAGAAGTTATGTATGTAGACATTTTTGCGATAAGATTAATTGGTCATTAGTCCCGTTAAAAGAAAGTATGCTTGTCGAGGTCGCCAATGGAAAACTTGAAAAGGTTGACCATATTAGTCGTGGAGCTATTATCAACATAGCTGGTGCAGATTTTGAAATTGACTTGATACCTATCAAACTGGGAAGTTTTGACGTGATCGTTGATATGGATTGGTTGAGTAAGATAAGGGTCGATATTATCTGCGGAGATAAAGCACTGCGCATACCACAAGGAGATGGCGAACCACTAGTTATCTATGGAGAGAGATGTACCTCGAAGCTGAACTTCATTAGTTGCGTGAAAGCGCAAAAGATCATGAAGAAGGGACGTTTTGCTGTCCTAGCACATGTGAAAGCAGTAGAAACTGAGGTGAAGTGCGTGAATGACGTTCAAATTGTGAACGAGTTTTCTGATGTCTTTCCTGAAGAGTTGCCTGGATTACCGCCACCGAGAGCCGTAGAGTTTTAAATTGATTTAGTGCCAGGAGCTGCACCTGTAGCTCGCGCACCTTACCGACTCGCACCTTCCGAGATGCAAGAGTTACAAAGCCAACTACAAGAGCTGTTAGACCGTGGATTTATCCAACCAAGTTTCTCGCCTTGGGGCGCACCTGTGTTGTTTGTAAAGAAGAAGGATGGATCCTTCCGTATGTGTATCGACTACCGTGAGCTCAACAAATTGACAATCAAGAATCGGTATCCTCTTCCACGAATTGACGATCTTTTTGATCAACTGCAAGGATCGAGTGTTTACTCAAAGATCGATTTGCGATCCGGTTATCACCAGTTGAGGGTGAAGGAAAGCGACGTGATGAAAACTGCGTTCATAACTCGTTATGGTCATTATGAGTTTCTTGTGATGCCATTTGGGTTGACCAACGCACCTGCCGTATTTATGGGCCTTATGAATCGTGTCTGCAAGCCGTACTTGGATAAGTTTGTTATTGTCTTCATAGATGATATCCTCATCTACTCAAAGAGCGAAGAAGAACATGAGTAACACCTCCGACTTGTACTTGAACTCTTGAGACAAGAACAACTTTACGCCAAATTCTCCAAGTGTGAATTTTGGTTGAAGGAAGTACAATTTCTGGGTCATGTTGTGAGCGACCAGGGTATCAAAGTTGACCCCGCCAAGATTGAAGCTATCAGCAAGTGGGAGACCCCCACTACTCTGACGCATATTCACCAATTCCTAGGTCTCGCCGGTTATTACCGAAGGTTTATCGAAGGTTTCTCTCTGATTGCGCGTCCTTTGACCGCGCTGACTCACAAGGGTAAGAAGTTCATTTGGGAACCAGCACACGAATCAGCATTCCAAACTTTGAAGAAGAAGTTAACCTCCGCACCTATCCTATCGCTTCTCGAAGGCAGTGATGATTTCGTTGTTTATTGCGATGCTTCGAAGAGTGGTTTTGGTTGTGTACTGATGCAACGATCAAAGGTTATTGCCTATGCCTCCCACTAATTGAAGATTCACGAACGGAACTACACTACTCATGATATTGAACTTGGAGCCGTTGTCTTTGAGCTCAAATTGGGGAGACATTATTTGTATGGAACTAAGAGCACTATCTTCACCGATCACAAGAGTCTCCAGCATATCTTCGACCAGAAGCAACTGAATATGAGACAGCGTCGATGGATCTAGACGCTCAACGACTACCATTGTGAACTCCGTTATCACCCTGGCAAGGCCAATGTTGTAGCTGACGCTTTAAGCCGAAAGGAGAGGACGACACCTCTTCGTGTTAGGGCTCTGAACATCACCATTCATTCGAACCTCAACAACCAGATCAGAGTAGCCCAAGATGAGGCTCTCAAGGAGGAGAACATAACTCATGAACATTTAAACATACTTGTCTCTCGATTCGAGGTTAGGAAATCTGGACTCCGATGTTATGCCGGAAGAATTTGGGTACCTTGTTATGGAGATCTACGAAACCTGATACTTGATGAAGCACACAAATCGAGATATTCGATTCATCCTGGAGCGGGTAAGATGTACCACGACCTTAAAGAACAGTATTGGTGGCCGAATCTTAAGAAGGACGTTGCGACTTATGTTGGTAAGTGTTTGACTTGCTCGAAGGTTAAAGCCGAGCATCAGAGACCTTCTGGGTTACTTCAACAACCAGAAATCCCACAATGGAAGTGGGAACGGATAACAATGGATTTCATTACTAAGTTGCCGAAGACGGTGGGCGGATACGATACCATTTGGGTTATTGTTGACCGCCTTACCAAATCTGCACACTTCCTAGCAATGAAAGAAACAGATACAATGGAGAGGCTTGCTCAACTTTACATCAAGGAGGTTATATCTCGTCATGGTGTACCTTTATCGATCATCTCCGATCACGATCCCCGTTTTACCTCTAGATTTTGGCGTTCTTTGCAAGAAGCCATGGGAACTCGTCTCGACATGAGTACTGCTTATCATCCTCAGACTGACGGGCAAAGTGAATGAACGATTCAGACCTTGGAGGACATGTTGCGTGCATGTGTCATTGATTTCGGAAAGGCCTGGGAAAGACATTTGCCACTCGCCGAATTTTTGTATAACAACAGTTATCACTCAAGCATTAATGCTGCACCTTTTGAAGCATTGTATGGCCATAAGTGCCGATCTCCTATTTGTTGGGCCGAAGTAGGCGAAAAGGAAATCACCGGACCCGAGGTAGTCCATGAAACCACGGAGAAGATTGCTCAGATTCAAGCTAGACTTAAGACCGCTCGTGACCGCCAAAAGAGTTATGCGGATCTTAAACGTAAAGACTTTGAATTCAACGTTGGTGATCGTGTTATGTTAAAGGTTGCACCTTGGAAAGGTGTGATCCGTTTCGGAAAACGTGGAAAGTTAAACCCACGATACATTGGTCCTTTTGAAATCTTGGAACGTGTTGGACCCGTTTCTTACTGTTTGGATCTACCAGCACAATTGAGCTCAGTTCATCCTACCTTCCATGTGTCAAACTTGAAGAAGTGTCTTGCTGCACCCGAACTTATCATACCACCGGAAGAACTTACAATTGATGACAAACTCCACTTTGTGGAGGAACCTGTTAAAATTATGGATCGTGAGATCAAAACTTTGAAACACAACAAGATTCCGATCGTCCGAGTACGATGGAATGCCAAACGAGGACCTGAGTTTACTTGGGAGCGAGAGGATCAAATGATGCGGAAGCATCCTCACCTTTTCCCGACTCCTCCATCTACCTCAGCTTAAAATTTTGGGACGAAATTTCCTTTAACAGGTGGGTAATGTAACGACCCTGGATTTTCCAACGTTTATTTATTAATAATAATTATTATTAATACTTGTGATTAAACGAATGTATGTTATTACATTTACATGTTGCCATGATTACCCGTACTTGACTTTAAATGCCCGGAACGTCTTTGTGACACACGAAACTTTCACGAATAATATTTTTAGAATATTATTTACATTCATGATTATTTATTTTTAATCATTTTAATTAACTAAGGTTAGTGGTTAATTACTTGGGCTTTATCTATTTAATTGCATCATTATTTGGACTTGGGCCTTTAATTAAATAAACTTGGACTAGTAAGCCCACCATACACTTTATATGGGCTTGTAAACCCAACACATTAAGCTAGTGTTACATTAATATTAAGCATGATTAATTAGCTTAATTTAGAGACAAAACCGTCCACTTTGAGGACAAAGAGAGTTCATTTAATTTCTTTTATTTGATACTTGATACTTTCATTTCTCTTTCATTTTCACACACCTTCAAACAATACTTCAACTTTTCTCTTCTTTCTCTCTAGCTTGTAAGTAACAACAAAGTTATTTTTCTTTCTTTTCTTGCTCCCAAACCGTAGCATCTAAGGTTCATCATCATCATCATTTGTTTGTTGATTTCTTGTTACTAGTCTTTGTTGCTTGTTTATTATTATTGTTAAAGATCAAACTTGTTAGTTTGCATCTTTGTAAATCTTGGTTTCTTTCCATCTTTATTTGATGAAAATCAAGAACAAAGAACCTAAAACTTACTAGTTTGTAGTTCTACATTTATGTATTTTCAAGATCAAAGTTCATAAGTTTATAATCTTTCTTTGTTTTAATGTTTGTGGACTTAAACCCTAAGATTCAACTTTGTTTTGAATTTTCCTAAGTATGACACAAACATGAAACATTACACTTATAGATCTAGTTATTTTCTTCATTTGTGATTCACTTTAAATTCGTGTTTGCAAGTTCATAAGTTTTAAAACCTTCTTTATGTTCATACTTTGTAGACTTGAACTCTTAAGATTTAAACCTTGGTTTGATTCTTCTCAAGTATGAAAAAAAGTATAAGCATAATACTTATAGATCTAGTTTAATGTTTCTTCATTTTGCTTTCTTGAATTTGTGATTCATAGTTTAGGGTCAAGTTATTACTAGTTAATCTTGATCTTATTATTCTTGAAACTTTGTAAGTTCAAGGCATAGAAGTTAACTCATTAGTTGCAAACTTAATAACTTTAGATCTAGACTTTTGAGTCTTGGATCTTCAAGATCTAACTAAGAACTATGTTCTACATCTTAAGATCTTGATTAGTTAGTTACTTTCAAGTTTGTAGTTCCATATTTACTTTTATAGTTCATGAAAGTGTCAAACCTAAGATATTGATGTAACTTTGGTTCATCAAAACACTTACAACTCTTAAGTTAAGTTGTGCTACATGTCTTAGACTTACACTTGGGTTATGATGGTCATATCTTGGTAAATATGATGTAAACACATCAATGAGTTGTACACTTGAAGCTATAGGCATCAAGGATGAGAACCATGATGAACATCAAGCACCAAACTCACCGGAACCCATTATTTTTCTGTTTACTGTCTTCTACCTACTGTTTTGGTGATTCTGTAACAGACCAGTAGACCTGGGCTGTTGTGATTATGATTTTCAAATAGCTCTTTTCGAGTAGATAACTTTTCATATAGGACTCGTCTTAATCCAAGTTACGGTTTAGGATTTATGGCCCTCCGATCGTCACTATGTCCTTTTAACGTTGTGCAGAAATTTCTGACCTACTCGCACTTAGACGGTCACCACGGTCAAACAAAGACGAGTTTGCTTCTGTAAATTTTACCACACTTAAAGGACTCATATACGGAGCCATGGCCACTGGTCTCACCTTAATTAAGTAAGGGTAGAGGCCGTGGTGACTGACTGAAATCAGCCTTTGTTTTAAACTACTTTCATGAACGAAACCTACTGTACACCTTTTGTTAAATGATGAATGATGATGACCCTTAAGACCTTATTTACATACTTTTAAACCTATTAATACGATTTACTAACTTAGTACTATTTGCCTTAGGTTGAGGACCTTCGGACCGATTACTTGCACACCTTTTCCGAACCGACTTTACGACTACATTATCATTGTGAGTTATAGCATTCACTTTTTACTTTAACTTATTTTGGGAACTGAGAATACATGCGGGTTTTATGTTTTACATACTAGGCACGAGTACTTAAACCTTATATATGTGTGGGTTATACAACGGCATAAACATTCCCTTTAGCTCGGTAACGTTTAATCATTAGTTTTTGAACCGTGAACGCGAATCTTAGATATGGATCCATAGGGTTTGACATCCCCACTCAGGCTAGTAGTGCTAGCATTTAACGAGTGTTTAATACTTCGTAAACATACGCACTTGCCAAGTGTACTTTCAGGGGGTATAAACGTTAAGTTAGTTACCAAGTGTCCACGGTTAACATATACTTTATCATACTGTTTTGAAACGCTCTATGTACCACTGAAATCTCGTGGCCTACCTTACTTACTGTTATACTTAAACTATAGCTCACCAACCTTTGTGTTGACATTTTAAAGCATGTTTTTCTCAGGTGCTTGAGGTTAGCTTCCGCTGTGTACTAGTCGTGCTGTAGACACCCGCTGCTTAGAGTTGTCATCGCATGAACTACTTTATTTTGCATTCAAGCATTAGTACTTTTGAACTATGACTTGTAACGACCGTTGTGGTCACATACACTTATTATTTTCTTCTACTTTGTGAAGCATGCTTTTGGTTTGTAAAACATTCGATGTTGGTTTAGACATCACTTTATTAATGAATGCAAACTCTTTTTGAAAACGCATATAGTACTTAACCTTGTAATGATCCTGTTGTTGATGATTCGTACACGATGGGTTTGTACGGGGCATCACACGGGATTTTAGTATACAAGTAGCTTCTATGCTAGTACTAGGAAGCCATATGGTATGGTTTAGAGGAGAAACCCTATGACGATATGTTGATGTTTCGTCTAACTCGTGGTGTATTATTGTCATCCTGGATTAATCCAGTGACGGATAGTCATGTGCGGATTGATCGATGGGAAAGTGTTACTTCTAAGGTGTTTATTTTGGGGTTACCAAAATTTCTTCATTGAAGGATGACCCGGATATGGAGCCAGAGGAAGTTTGGGTTCTTGGTCTTGAGACATGTGGTGTTTTTCGTATTTTCCTAAGCGGGAATTCTGGACTTCGGGTGTATGAGATATCGCTTGTCACGGTAGTGCACGCTAGTGATTATTAGCGTGTGGTGAGATCTTCGGATTGCAGAAGATGTTACGGATGTCTGGCTTGGTTGTGTTTCGTAGAATCGTGAGGCGTGACGACGAAGGTTGTTGGTGAATTGTTCTTCTTTTAGGATGATTGTGAAGTACGGTTGTTGTATTATGATGCGTTAGTGTACGGAGAGAGAAATTCGAATGCGTGATTACTACTTATGTGACTCCGCGCAGGATGCAAAAATGTTCGAGAGAGAAGTGCCTGACTTCTAGCGTAGGTGCGGATCACGAGGACGTGATCCAATTTAAGTGGGGGAGAGTTGTAACACCCCGTTTTTCTGTTACGTGTTATTTCGAACGACATTCGAAATACGAGGCATGTAAGCGTAAATTTGAGTTCCAAATAAAGTTGGAGTTAAGGTTCTAAAACCTTACCATTGGATAGTAAATCTCATTACGTTTCTAACGATATTTGATTCGTCGAAAACAGAGTTAGGGTTTGAGTTTGTTTAAGTTGTGAAACCCGTTTAGATGACAAAGTGGGTTTATTGTGACTAGCTATTTTGATATTTTGCGGGTTTTGGGTTGGTTAATGATTTAAGCATGTTTAAGGTTTGTAAGTGGGGTATAATCACTAGTATTAGTGATTTTAGGAGTGTTGAAACTTGTAAGACCCGTTTGGGGGTAAAATGGATAAATTTGGGTTATGTTGAGTTAAGGAAAACCCTAATAGCTATGATCTAGGGTTTGGCCATGTGAATTGAAGTTGTAAGTGTTAAATGATGTTTTGGAAAGTTAATCACTAGGCGTTAGTGATTAAAGATGTTTTTGGGACTTTTGTCAAAATGGGTTGACTTAGATGGGTCAAAATTGGTAATGACACTATTTTGGATCAAATGGATGTTTAAACAATTGTGTCAAGCGTTAAATGACATTGTTAATGAAAGTAATCGTGAGAAACATTTTTAGGTTAAATTGTACTTGTTTAAATGGGTCAGAATTACCACCCGTAGTGGTAATTGGTGAGTCAACTTAGGTGTCTAAATGGGCGGATTGTGGTAGTAAGCATAAACCCTCGGTTAAGGGTATTGGCATCGAATTCTCTTGTAGAGAATGTGTGTTGATTGCGTGTATATCTATATGCGTATTATAGGTAAAAGCTTGCTCGGTTGAGAGTGGAGACGACTTACTTTATGACTTGTGCGGGCATCTCGAGGTAAGTGGAATGATTATATATGTGTGTATATAATGTATTTACTTGTACGAGATTCGATTTGGGTTTAAGTTCGGGCGGTCGATACCACATCGGGTCAATATATGATATGGATTTAAGTTCGGGCGTTCGATGCCATGTCATGTATGTGTGTGGGCGTGTAGCGTGGGTTTAAAGTTCGGGCGTTCGATACCACATTACACGTGATGGGTGGGTTTAAAGTTCGGGCGATCGATACCACTCTAGGGTTAGTGTTATAATTCGTTGTACGCTAACGGTTGTTGGGAACACCGATGGGAAATTCAAAGTACCATTCCTTTGTACTATTGGTTAACCATGGTTGTGTGTTGTAGTGTAGCATATTATATTATTCGAGTTATATATGCTATTGTTGTACTAGCTCGTGGTCTTGAAGACTTAGCGTTATACTTTGCATTGATGTGCTATATATATATTGCTAGCGTGTATGCGATAATTGAGTAAGTGTTTGCAAGAAGGTATATTATATATGTATATGTATAATTATTGCATTCACTAAGCCTAGGCTTAGCCCTCTTGTTGTTTACCTTTTTACAGGTATTGTGGTTTGAAGCTAGCTAGTTTGTTAAGCTAGATGCTTAGGAGCGCTTGGGCTCGATGGGGTAGCTTTTGGATGTTTGGACGCAGATTGGGGATTTGGTAGTCCCCGGGATTATGCTCTTGGTATCGGGTTGGGTTGTGGAGTCCTAATCCGTCTAAAGAGATAAATGGGTCGAAATCGCTACATTATTTGTAAAACGGGTCATTGTGGGCCTAGTGTTGTAAAACTTGTTTTTATGGTGGAAATATCTTTGTTTTACTTAATATGACATATTGTGAAATTGATTACGTTTAAAAGTGTCGGGAAGCGGGTTTTCCACTCGCGTGTAAATAAAAACTGATCAGTCCACTTTAGTTCATTTGGACGCCGTCCAGAATCATGGGACGCCGTCCTGGTCTTTATCTCTGGACGCCGTCCAGGTACGCTGTCTGACAAATTTTTTTTTTTAAGGCGTGTTTTTGGTAAAACGATGTCGGGTTGTTACACGTCCCAGAACCGAGGTCAATAAGCTCAAGTCAGAACTTAGAGGGTTACGAACACAGGGATTCGATATTACTTCGTATGAAAGATGATTCACAGAATTGTGACTACTGTGTCCGAGAGCATTCGAAGATGAGGAATAGAAGATCGACGCGTTTGTGAAAGGGTTACCGGAGAGAATCCAAGAAGATATAAGTTCACACGAGCCTGCCTCCATACAAAAGGCATGTAGAATGGCTCACAAACTAGTGAACCAGATTGAGGGAAGAATTAAAGAACAGGCGGCCGAAGAGGCCAACGTGAAGTTAGTCAAAAGAAAGTGGGAGGAAAACGGTGATAAGAGTCACCAAAATAACAACAACTATCCCAAAAATCGCAACATCAATCGCAACTACAACAAACGGCACCACAACAACAACAACAACAACAACAACAACAACTACAATAATCATCCCAACAACAATAACAACCGCAACAACAACAACAACAATCAGAAGCAGCTATGCCAAAGGTGTGAAAAGTATCACTCGGGGTTCTGCACCAAATTTTGCAACAAGTGTAAAAGAAATGGTCATAGCGCGGCGAAGTGTGAGGTCTACGGACCAGGGGTTAACAGAACGAAAGGAACAAATGGTGTCAGAACGAGTAATGGTGGAGCAAGTAGTGTCAGAGCAAGTTATGCCAATGTAGTTTGTTATAAATGTGGAAAACCGGGCCACATTATTAGAAATTTCCCGAACCAGGAGAACACGAATGGACAAGGCCGCGCAAGAGTTTTCAATATTAATGCGGCAGAAGCACATGAAGACCCGGAGCTTGTTACGGGTACGTTTCTTATTGACAATAAATCTTCTTACGTTTTATTTGATTCGGGTGTGGATAGAAGCTATATGAGTAGAGATTTTTGTGCTAAATTAAGTTGTCCATTGACGCCGTTGGATAGTAAATTTTTACTCGAATTAGCAAACGGTAAATTAATTTCAGCAGATAATATATGTCGGAATCGAGAAATTAAACTGGTTAGCGAAACATTTAAGATTGACTTGATACCAGTAGAGTTAGGGAGATTTGATGTGATAATCAGTATGGACTGGTTGAAAGAAGTGAAAGTAGAGATCGTTTGTTACAAAAATGCAATTCGCATTATACGAGAAAAAGGAAAACCCTTAATGGTGTACGGAGAAAAGGGCAACACGAAGCTACATCTTATTAGTAATTTGAAGGCACAAAAACTAATAAGAAAAGGTTGCTATGCTGTTCTAGCACACGTCGAGAAAGTACAAACTGAAGAAAAGAGCATCAATGATGTTCCCGTCGCAAAAGAATTTCCCGATGTATTTCTGAAAGAATTACCGGGATTACCTCTACATCGATCCGTTAAATTTCAAATAGATCTTGTTCTAGGAGCTGCACCAATAGCTTGTGCTCCTTACAGACTCGCACCCAGCGAGATGAAAGAACTGCAAAGCCAACTGCAAGAACTATTAGAACGTGGTTTCCTTCGACCAAGCACATCACCATGGGGAGCTCTTGTTTTGTTTGTCAAGAAGAAGGATGGTACATTTAGGTTATGTATTGACTACAGAGAGTTGAACAAACTTACCATCAAAAACCGTTATCCACTGCCGAGAATTGACGACTTATTTGATCAACTACAAGGCTCGTCGGTTTATTCGAAAATCGATTTACGTTCTGGATATCATCAAATGCGAGTAAAGGAGGATGATATTCCAATAACTGCTCTTAGGACGCGTTATGGTCATTACGAGTTTATGGTTATGCCTTTTGGATTGACTAATGCACCAGCTGTGTTCATGGACCTTATGAACTGAGTGTGTGGGCCATATCTTGACAAGTTTGTCATTGTTTTCATCAATGACATACTTATTTACTCAAAGAATGATCAAGAGCACGAAGAACATTTGAGAAAAGTGCTAGAAGTATTGAGGAAAGAAAAACTGTACGCTAAGTTTTCAAAGTGTGCATTTTGGTTGGAAGAAGTTCAATTCCTCTGTCACATAGTGAACAAAGAAGGTATCCAGGCGGACCCGGCAAAGATCGAAACCGTTGAAAAGTGGGAAACCCCAAAAACTCCGAAGCACATACGCCAGTTTTTAGGACTAGCTGGTTACTACAGAAGGTTCATCTAAGACTTTTCTAGAATAGCAAAACCCTTGACTGCATTAACGCATAAAAGGAAGAAATTTGAATGGAAAGATGAACAAGAGAAAGCGTTTCAATTGTTAAAGAAAAGTTAACTACGACACCTATATTGTCATTACCTGAAGGGAATGATGATTTTGTGATATATTGTGATGCCTCAAAGCAAGGTCTCGGTTGTGTATTAATGCAACGAACGAAGGTGATTGCTTATGCGTCTAGAAAATTGAAGATTCACGAGCAAAATTATATGACTCACGATTTGGAATTGGGTGCTGTTGTTTTTGCATTAAAGACTTGGAGGCATTATTTTTATGGGGTCAAAAGTATTATATATACCGACCACAAAAGTCTCCAACATATATTTAATCAGAAGCAACTAAATATGAGACAACGCAGGTGGATTGAACTGTTGAATGATTATGATTTTGAGATTCGATATCACCCGGGGAAGGCAAATGTGGTAGCCGACGCCTTGAGCAGAAAGGACAGAGAACCCATTCGAGTAAAATCTATGAATATAATGATTCACAATAACCTTACTACTCTAATAAAGGAGGCGCAACAAGGAGTTTTAAAAGAAGGAAATTTAAAGGATGAAATACCCAAAGGATCGGTGAAGCATCTTAATATTCGGGAAGACGGAACGCGGTATAGGGCTGAAAGAATTTGGGTACCAAAATTTGGAGATATGAGAGAAATGGTACTTAGAGAAGCTCATAAAACCAGATACTCAATACATCCTGGAACGGGGAAGATGTATAAGGATCTCAAGAAACATTTTTGGTGGCCAGGTATGAAAGCCGATGTTGCTAAATACGTAGGAGAATGTTTGACGTGTTCTAAGGTCAAAGCTGAGCATCAGAAACCATCAGGTCTACTTCAACAACCCGAAATCCCGAAATGGAAATGGGAAAACATTACCATGGATTTCATCACTAAATTGCCAAGGACTGCAAGTGGTTTTGATACTATTTGGGAAATAGTTGATCGTCTCACCAAATCAGCACACTTCCTATCAATAAGAGAAGATTACAAGATGGAGAAGTTAGCACGACTGTATTTGAAGGAATTCGTCTCCAGACATGGAATACCAAATCTCTATTATCTCTGATAGGGATGGTAGAATTATTTCAAGATTCTGGCAAACATTACAGCACGCATTAGGAACTCGTCTAGACATGAGTACTGCTTATCATCCACAAATTGATGGGCAGAGCGAAAGGACGATACAAACGCTTGAAGACATGCTACGAGCATGTGTTATTGATTTCGGAAACAGTTGGGATCGACATCTACCGTTAGCAGAATTTTCCTACAACAACAGCTACCATTCAAGCATTGAGATGGCGCCGTTTGAAGCACTTTATGGTAGAAAGTGCAGGACTCCGATTTGTTGGAGTGAAGTGGGGGATAGACAGATTACGGGTCCGGAGATAATACAAGATACTACCGAGAAGATCATCCAAATTGAACAACGGTTGAAAACCGCCCAAAGTCAACAAAAGAGCTACGCCGACATTAAAAGAAAAGATATAGAATTTGAAATTGGAGAGATGGTCATGCTTAAAGTTGCACCTTGGAAAGGCGTTGTTCGATTTGGCAAAAGAGGGAAATTAAATCCAAGGTATATTGGACCATTCAAGATTATTGATCGTGTCGGACCAGTAGCTTACCGACTTGAGTAACCTCAACAACTCGCGGCTGTACATAACACTTTTCACGTCTTGAATTTGAAGAAATATTTTGCTAAAGAAGATCTCACTATTTCGTTAGATGAAATCTAAATCAACGAAAAACTTCAATTCATCGAAGAACCCGTCGAAATAATGGATCGTGAGGTTAAAAGACTTAAGCAAAACAAGATACCAATTGTTAAGGTTCGATGGATTGCTCATAGAGGACCCGAGTTCACCTGGGAACGAGAAGATCAGATGAAGAAGAAATACCCGCATCTATTTCCAGAAGATTCGTCAACACCTCCAACTGCTTAAAATTTCGGGACGAAATTTATTTAACGGGTAGGTACTGTAGTGACCCAAACTTTTCCATGTTTATATATATTAAATGAAATTGTTATCTACATGATTAAATGTTTCCAACATGTTAAGCACTCAAACTTGTTAAGACTTGATTAAATGAAATAAGTTTCATATAGACAATTGATCACCCAAGTTGACCGGCGATTCACGAACGTTACAAAATTGTAAAAACTACATGTTGTGGTATATATATAGACATATATATATATGGTTGACATAATATTATGATGAGTAAGTATCTCACTAAGTATATTAACAATGTGTGATATACATAAGAAATGAGATTACTAAGTTAAGAAACTCGAAATGATATATACATATAACGATTATCGTTATGATAACGTCTACTAAATACATATGTATCATATTAAGATATTGATACACTATATTTAACATGATAAAATGATATTTAAATATATCATTAAGTGTCTTAACAATGAACTACATATGTAAAAACAAGACTACTAACTCAAGAATTACGAAACGAGACTAATATGTAACGATTATCGTTGTAACGACATTTAAATGTATATATATCATATTAAGATATATTAATATATCATAATATCATGATAATATAATAATTTAACATCTCATTAGATATAATAAACATTGGGTTAACAACATTTAACAAGTTCGTTAACTTAAAGGTTTCAAATCAACATTTACATGTAACGACTAACGATGACTTAACGACTCAGTTAAAATGTATATGCATGTAGTGTTTTAATATGTATTCATACACTTTTGAAAGACTTCAAGACACATATCAAAGTACTTCTACTTAACAAAAATGCTTACAATTACATCCTCATTCAGTTTCATCAACAATTCTACTCGTATGCAACCGTATTTGTACTCGTACAATACACAGCTTTTAGATGTATGTACTATTGGTATATACACTCCAATGATCAGCTCTTAGCAGCCCATGTGAGTCACCTAACATATGTGGGAACCATCATTTGGCAACTAGCATGAAATATCTCATAAAATTATAAAAATATTAGTAATCATTCATGACTTATTTACATGAAAACAAAATTTCATATCCTTTATCTCTAATCCATATACCAACGACCAAAAATACCTATAAACACTTTCATTCTTCAATTTTATTCATCTAATTGATCTCTCTCAAGTTCCATCTTCAAGTTCTAAGTGTTCCTCATAAATTCCATAAGTATAGTTTCATAAAAATCAAGAATACTTCCAAGTTTGCAAGTCTACTTCCAAGCTTTCTAATCCATTCCAAGTAATCATATAAGATCAAGGAACCTTTGTTATTTATAGTAGGTTATATTTCTAATTCAAGGTAATATTCATATTCAAACTTTGATTCAATTTCTACAACTATAACAATCTTATTTCGAGTGAAAATCATACTTGAACTTGTTTTCGTGTCATGATTCTGCTTCAAGAACTTTCAAGCCATCCAATGATCCTTTGAAGCTAGATCCATTTTTCTAATTTCCAGTAGCTTTATCCAGAAAACTTGAGGTAGTAATGATATTCATAACATCATTCGATTCATACATATAAAGCTATCTTATTCGAAGGTTTAAACTTGTAATCACTAGAACATAGTTTAGTTAATTCTAAACTTGTTCGCAAACAAAAGTTAAACCTTCTAACTTGACTTTTAAAATCAGCTAAACACATGTTCTATATCTATATGATATGCTAACTTAATGATTTAAAACCAGAAAACACAAAAAACACCGTAAAACCGGATATACGCCGTTGTAGTAACACTGCGGGCTGTTTTGGGTTAGTTAATTAAAAACTATGATAAACTTTGATTTAAAAGTTGTTCTTCTGGGAAAATGATTTTTCTTATGAACATGAAACTATATTCAAAAATCATGGTTAAACTCAAAGTGGAAGTATGTTTTCCAAAATGGTCATCTAGACGTCGTTTTTTCGACGAAACTATATTCAAAAATCATGGTTAAACTCAAAGTGACATGTAACTTAAATTTCCGACTATAAACCTATACTTTTTCTATTTAGATTCTTAAATTAGAGTTCAATATGAAACCATAGAAATTTGATTCACTCAAAACGGATTTAAAATGAAGAAGTTATGGGTAAAACAAGATTGGATATTTTTGATCTTTTTAGCTACGTGAAATGTTTAATAAATCTATACAAATCATATCCTAGCTAACTTATATTGTATTATACATGTATTCTAATATATTATGTAATCTTGGGATACCATAGACACGTATGAAAATGTTTTGACATATCATATCGACCCATGTATATATATTATTTGGAACAACCATAGACACTCTATATGCAGTAATGTTGGAGTTAGCTATACAGGGTTGAGGTTGATTCCAAAATTATATATACTTTGAGTTGTGATCTAGCCTGAGACGTGTATACACTGGGTCGTGGATTGATTCAAGATAATATATGTCGATTTATTTCTGTACATCTAACTATGGACAACTAGTTGTAGGTTACTAACGAGGACAGCTGACTTCATACACTCAAATCTTTAAAATATAATAAAAATGGTTGTAATTATATTTTGATCATACTTTGATATATATGTACATATTTGTATAGGTTCGTGAATCAATCCGTGGCCAAGTCTTATTTCTGAGGAAGCAAATATCTGTGAAAGTGAGTTATAGTCCCACTTTTAAAATCTAATATTTTTGGGATGAGAATACATGCAGGTTTTATAAATGATTTACAAAATAGACACAAGTACGTGAAACTACATTCTATGGTTGAATTATCGAAATCGAAAATGCCCCCTTTTTATTAAGTCTGTTAATCTAAGAATTAGGGAACAGACACCCTAATTGACGTGAATCCTAAAGATAGATCTATTGGGCCTAATAAACACCATCCAAAGTACTGGATGCTTTAGTACTTCGAAATTTATATCATATCTGAAGGGTGTTCTGGAATGATGGGGATATTCTTATATATGCATCTTATTAATGTCGGTTACCAGGTGTTCACCATATGAATGATTTTTATCTCTATGTATGGGATGTGTATTGAAATATGAAATCTTGTGGTCTATTGTTACGATTTGATATATATAGGTTAAACCTATAACTCACCAACATTTTTGTTGACATTTAAAGCATGTTTATTCTCATGTGAATACTAAGAGCTTCCGTTGTTGCATACTAAAATAAGGACAAGAATTGGAGTCCATGTTTGTATGATATTGTTTAAAAACTGCATTCAAGAAACATATGTCGATGTAATATATTTTTATTGTAAACCATTATGTAATGGTCGTGTGTAAACAATATATTTTAGATTATCATTATTTGATAATCTACGTAATGTTTTTTTAAAACCTTTATTGATAAAATAAAGGTTATGATTGTTTTAAAAATGAATGCAGTCTTTGAAAAACGTCTCATATAGAGGTCAAAACCTCGCAACGAAATCAATTAATATGGAACGTTTATAATCAATATGAACGGAACATTTCATATGTAATGTTGAATTTAGAAAATTTTGGAAACGGTGTTCATATATTCAATTGACCTTCGACTGCTCTCGACGATTCACGAACAATTAAGTGTAAATAGATATGTGTGTATGTATATATAATTAATAATTCGAAATATAATTTGAAGTATTATATGTTGTTGTTATTAAAAATTAATAAAATAAAAATAGGATATTATAATAGTTATTATTTAAAATATATCTCTATATATAAATAAAGTATATTTAAAATAAATATTAAATGATTGTAATACTCGTTTGATGTTTCGATTGATATTAAGCAAGTTAAATTCAAACTTATGTAATTTTAAAATAAACGGTGATTCAAAAATGAGCTATATAAATTTTAGGTTTATTAAAAATATATTTTGAAGCTAATTAATAAATTTCAACACTTTTTATATTTCACCCATAAATGAGAGGGACAGTTGATGTAATTTTTCTGAACAATTTTATTCGCCACTGGTTTCGCACGATACACAGTCCGTGGAAACTATCGGTAATATAATACAAAGGTTTCGATGGCTTCACTATTTACCACTGTATATGATTATTATTCTGATTGGTACCATATTTGATTATTATATAAATATACTGTTTTTGATTGTATTAAGCCACTATCTATCTAATTCCTTTATAACAATCATATAAGTAATATAGTTATATATACAGAGATCACATTGTATATCACCATCTCACCATCCATGTTCTTCCTTCTTACTCCTGTTAACCCAAGGCTACCACCGGCCGCCTTGCTACCACCATCTCCACCATGTACGCCACTCTATCATCATCCTTTCATCCATCTCACGGCCACCATCATCCTCCCTCAAACGTCATCTCACTACCTTGTAATTGTCTTTCGTGAAAACTAAACCGAACCCCAAAAGGTCACCACACTACTACAATCTTACAACACCCTCGTTGATCTCAACCTCAAATCACCATGAACCTTATGGCCACCATTTCCACCACCAAAATCACCTGTTACCATCTCCGATCATTACTAATGCCACTTCTTGGTTCGAATAAGATCACTAAAACTAAAACCACTTTTGTTGTTGTGTTCTTTGCTGTTTGGCCGATAATCTCACACGAACAAACACCTGAATAAGTTCATCATCAAACACCCTTTAAACTACTTATGTTTCCTTATTACTATCTGAAAACATAAACCACGAACACCACCATTTTATCGCTACTTGATTGCCGCTATTCTGATACATTTGATAGCCCAAAACACCACAACAGTCGGTGCATCGCTGCGATAATTTCCTGCTCTATCTGTTCTGTCTGACCATCAAAACCATCACGACCACTATATAAATACAACGAAGATCATAATGATGAAGTGAAGCTGTGAACAAGTGATAATGACAGATGAGGAGACAAGGAACGGTTTGTTAATAAAGTTGAGAAGATGAAGTTTTTTTTGAATAAATAATATACCAAAGACCCCACCCACTTGCTGGTATAACGTTCCTTACTGCATAAACTATACATTTAAAATAGTTGGACTTGAATAAATCAGTTGGGCCGTGATATTTTTTTATGAGTTTCTTAGTTGGGCCGAAGCCAAATTAGACTAAGATGATTATGATTGAGATTTTATGTATGATGAAATCAAGATTAGTTCTTAATGTTAAGATAATGATACATAATGAGGGTGATACAAGATCATAATGATGATGATGGTATGTATATGGAGACGAGTTTAGTGATGGAAATGATGTTAGTATTATGATGATTATATCGTGATTTGATGATTAGGATAGTATTTATATAATTACGAACGATGATGTTATGATCATGAGAGATGATTATGGTAGTGATTATGATAAAATGATGATAAGATACAGAAGATGATAGAATGTTAATGAGATGAATGATGCAAATGATTATGACGATGAGAAGAAGAATACAGCAATCTTAATTTTTTTTTTTTTTTTTTTGGAAAAGAAACAAAAATCGAATTAAAGGGTTTTAGGATTCTAATTACGTTTTCATATAGAAAAGCTAAACAGTTTAGATGGTTGGGAGTGTTTTCATGGAACGAGAGGTCTAGGGTTCGAAACCAGGCTGGCGCGTATTTTTTTTTTTAGAAAAACAAGAAGTAAGCAGGAGATTTTGGATATAAGGATTTGAGGTAGTAATTAATCAGAAAACCAAAGACAGAAGGATGGTTTGGGGTATTGTTGGGTTAGCGGGGGGTCGTGGGTTCGAGCATGGGCATAGACATTTATTTTTGGAACTTTGTCTTGAAAGGTAGTTATCATTATTTCTATTATTATTATTATTATTATTATTATTATTATTATTATTATTATTATTATTATTATTATTATTATTATTATTATTATTATTATTATTATTATTATTATTATTATTATTATTATTATTATTTTTATTATTATTATTATTAAACTTATTATTATTATTATTATTAGTACATCATTATTATTATTATCAAAAACTATCTTTTTAAACAGATAAATATTCTATACTTATTACATATATTAATATTTCACATAACTATATAAATAAAACTTACTAATATTATTTATTTAAAATCGTACATATAACAAACTATTGATTTTAAATATAACACTAAACAATTATGTATATAAATATAAATGGATATATTAATATAACTATATAGATATTAAGCATTTTGAATATATACACAAATTAAATATATAATATATAAATTAAGACATAATAAATAAATTTGTTCGATTACGATTATGTGTATTAATAAAGATACAAATAATATAGGTTCGTGAATCCGAGGCCAACCCTGAATTGTTCAGTTGTTCAATGCCATCATATGTATTTTTACTACAAAATACAATATTGTGAGTTTCATTTGCCTTTTTACCCTTTTATATTTTTGGGCTGAGAATACATGCGAAATCTTTATAAATGTTTTACGAAATAGACACACGTAATCGAAACTACATTATATGGTTGAATGATCGAAGCCGAATATGCCCTTTTTACTTGGTAACCTAAGAATTTGTAAACCAGTCTACTAATTGACGCGAATCCTAAAGATAGATCTATTGGGCCTAACGAACCCCATCCAAAGTACCGGATGCTTTAGTAATTCGATGTTGTTTTTATCATGTCCGAAGGATTTCCCAAAATGATAGGGGATATTCTTATATGCATCTTGTTAATGTCGGTTACCAGGTGTTTACCATATGAATGATTATTTTTGTCTCTATGCATGGGTCGTATATTTATGATAAATGAAAATCTTGTGGTCTATTAAAATGATGGAAATGATTATTTATGTTAAACTAATGAACTCACCAACCTTTTGGTTAACACTTTAAAACATGTTTATTCTCAGGTATGAAAGAAATCTTCCGCTGTGCATTTTCTCATTTTAGAGATATTACTTGGAGTCATTCATGACATATTTCAAAAGACGTTGCATTTGAGTCGTTGAGTTCATCAAGATTATTATTAAGTCAAGTATAGTTAGATATATTATGAAATGGTATGCAATGCCGTTAACTTTCGATGTAATGAAAGATTGTCTTTTCAAAAACGAATGCAATGTTTGTAAAATGTATCATATAAAGGTCAAGTACCACGCGATGTAATCAACTATTGTGAATCGTTTGTAATCGATATTGACTTCGTCCAGATGGATTAGGATGGGTCTCTACACTCCGGGCTTCTGGAAAATTGATTTTCAGATATTTCGTTTCGAGTAGATGACTTTTCTTTTAGGCCTCTCCTAAATCTGATATACGGTTTAGGATTTATAGCCTTTTTAAAAACACTACGCCTTTGTAACGTTGTGATGAAATTTCTGACCTACTCGCACTTAAACAGTCTCCACAGTCAAACAATGACTAGTTAGGTTCTAAAAGTTGGTCAGTGGTTAGAGGACTCACATACGGATCCATGGCCACTGACTACGCGTCTTTTCGATTTGTATAGAGGTCGTAACAGCTGTCCAAAGTCAGCCTTTTGTTTCGATCTCTATTCTTGTTAAACTTACTTAGATTTTACGAATGATGAATGATGATGATGATGACACTTAAACTTAAATTATGCACTTTTAAACTTTTGGGGACAACATACTGACTTAGTGACCTTTGACTTAGGTTGACGACCTTTCGGACTGACTTACTACTTGCATACTTTTCGTATCGACTTTTACTGCTTATTCATTGTGAGTTATAGCTCCCTTTTTATTACTTTACTATTTTTGGGACTGAGAATACATTCTCTTTTTACGTTTTACATACTAGACATGAGTACTTAAACTTTACATATGTGTGGGTTACTTAATGGCACAAAGATTCCCCTTAGCTCGGTAACGTTTAATCATTGGTTTCTGAACCGTGAACGCGAATCTTAGATATGGATCTATAGGGTTTGTGAAACAACCCAACCCGTATTCCATACGATAAATATTTTTTTTTATAATACACATTTACGCGCCAATTAAATATGTAAACCATTCCACAAGTTCCATTTAAACGTACATCAATTTAAATGTTTACAAAAGGCACGAAGGCCATTAATTAAGTTTTATACAAGTTTGACCCACTATAATGATAGTTTATAATCCAAACGACACTCGAGCACGGTTTGGGGCTAACCTACCCAAAATGTTAGGCCAACTTCAAAAAGCTAACACCAAAAGCACCCCTGTCAACACAAACGGGAGACAACTAATCCAACCGTATGCCCTTACCCTTGTCCAAGCCGGACCTATAAAATGATAAGCAATGAGAGGGTAAACAATACTTAGTGAGTGCAACAATTATACATACATATATATAACCTATCCATTTGCAATCACAATACCAAATACCTCATACGAACTTGTAACACGATAGCATGTCAACATACCCGTAACACTAACAAGTCGTACATCATCACACCACTTCATTAGCAAATACTCAACTCAATATATATATATAATATGCTAAACAAAACAACAATCTCAATATGGTTAACCAATAACGCTATGGTGCTATCGGCTCGTGGTTCACACCATACGCTTTTGAGTCATACTCGTTTATAGTGCTACCGGCTCGTGGTTCACACTCGATGCTATCGGCTCGTGGTTCACATCTTAGTTTATAGTGCTACCGGCTCGTGGTTCACACTTGATACTACCGGCTCGTGGTTCACATCCTATCCCACACATGTTATGGCACTACCGGCTCGGTGGTTCATACCATAACATTCACAAATAAATACGATATATACACATACGTATAATTACTCCACTCACCTTGTCACAAGGATGATGATTTAGCACTTTCGAGCTTCAACGCAATGTACCTAAATCATTAAGTGTACATTCAATTTCACAACTAGTGGGATTAACCACAATACTCCTACTTGAGCATTTAATGACCCAATTTTCATTAAATGACTCAACTACTCACAACCGCCCATAAATGGCCAAGACTCGACTTTAATCACTAAGAATAGTGAGTTAAAGTCTATTAACTTCAATTAACACAAAACTTAGGGTAATCCATACCCATTTCATCTAACTAGGTCGACTAGTACATTTTGACCCATTTTATATCACTTAAACTCACAATCAAGTCAAACTTACTCATTAACACTTCTTTCATAAAACTTAAAGTGTATTAGTGACTAACAACACCAATTGACACTTACAACCTCAAATCACAAGGCCAAAATCCTAGATTGTGGCTATTAGGGTTTCATTACAACAACATAACCCAAACTCACCCATTTTACCCTCAAATAGGTCATACAAATCTTTAGTAACCAAAACCCTAGCCATTAACCAATTAAAACTTAAATCATAAGGTTAGAACTTACCGAGACTACCAACGCATAGCTAGAGACACAAGGAACAACTTTAATTCTTGCTCCAAAGATCAACCCTTAATCCTTCATTCTCAAATCTCACTTTTAATCCAAATGGGTTTTAAGTTTTGGGAGAGAAATTAGAAAGAAAAGAGAAAAGAAATTAAATGAAATGGATAAGTGGTTGGGATTTAATGCTCCCATCAGATTTATACGCCAAATTTCCACTTTGCCCCTTAAAGTCATTTAATTTGAGCTAAAACCGGAATCTGTCCATCAGATTTGCCGCGGCGCGACCCAAATGTCGCGGCGCGACGTATCGAAGGAAAAACAACCCCTTTTAACCCAACTTCTGATCCAGATTTGCTTGATATGCCGCGGCGCGGACCCAATTGTCGCGGCGCGGCCTAAGGCTGTATCTGAACAGCTCAACCAACTTAAACAATTTTCGATTTTATTTAATTTGTACATTCCAAACCCGCTTCCTATATTCACCTAGCCTTCAACAATAGTCTCACAAGACTTAACGCTAACCAAACCCATGTTTAAACTTATACATGCACACATTATCAAGTATACATATATGTATATATATATATATATCTACACATATATTCATACATTTACGCATAAGCTAACGAGTTATAAACGTACAAATGATTAAGTAAGTACCTTTCGATACGTACGGGAAAACGGGATGTTACAACTCTCCCCCACTTGAATCGGAGCGCGTCCTCGCGATCCAAGCTGCATGACAAGAAGGAAGATAAACCAACACAAACTCTTCGGGCTCCCAAGTAAACTAGGAACCCTTACTACAACGCCATTGAACTTTAAAAGTCCTAACCTCTTTATGTCTCAACCTTTTGACCTTCTCATCAAGTATGGCAATCGGTTCCTCGGTATACTCTAACTTATTATTTAGCTCAATCTCGTTTAATGGCACCCAAGATGAATCATCCGCAAGACACTTACGGAGATGAGAAACATGAAATGTAATATGGATCCCCGCAAGCTCTTCAGGTAATTCCAAACGATACGCGACTTCACCAACACGAGCTAAAACCTTAAACGGACCAATAAACCGAGGAGCTAACTTTCCTCGTTTCCGGAATCGAATAATACCTTTCCATGGCGAAACCTTAAGCATCACCATGTCACCTTCTTGAAATTCGATCGTTCGTCTACGTTTGTCGGCATACGACTTTTGCCTATCTTGAGCCTTTTTCAAATGCTCTCAAATCACATCAATCTTGCTATTCGTCTCTAAAACCAAATCGGTACTCCTGATTTCCTTTTGTCCCACTTCACCCCAACAAATCGGGGTTCGACACCTACTCCCATAAAGCATCTCATAAGGTGGCATCCCAATACTAGTATGATAACTATTATTGTACGAGAATTCCACCAAAGGTAAGTGCTCGTCCCAACTACCACCAAAATCGATAATACATGCCCGTAACATATCCTCCAATGTTTGATTCGTACGTTCAGTTTGACCGTCCGTTTGAGGATGATACGCCGTGCTCAATTTCAATTGTGTACCCATATCCTCATGAAACTTTTCCTAAAATCGAGATGTAAAACGAGTATCTCGATCCGAAATGATCGATATAGGAACACCGTGTCGAGAGATGACTTCCTTAATAAACAACTTAGCCAAGGTCTCCGACGATATCGCTTCCTTAATGGGAAGAAACAAAGCACTCTTCGTCAGTCGATCAACTATAACCCAAATCGAATCAAACTGGTTCTCGCCGTTTTAGGTAACTTTGTGATGAAATCCATGGTAATGTGCTCCCATTTCCATTTCAGGATTTCTAACGGTTGTAACTTACCATACGGCTTTTGGTGCTCGGCCTTAACTTGCAAACATGTGACGCATTGCTCAACATACTTCACAACATCACGTTTCATGCCCGACCACCAATAATCTTTCCTTAAATCAAGATACATTTTCGTCGCGCCCAGATGAATGGAATACTTTGACTTATGTGCTTCATCGAGTAGCACTTGTCGGTAATCACCCATCTTAGGCACCCACACTCTTCCTTGAAAAGACAACAAACCACGCGAGCCCATAGTAATGAACTCCGATTATCCCACAATTCGCTCTGCATGCTTGTTGTGAACGTAAGCCTCTATTTGAATCACACCGAGTTTTTCAAGAAAATCGTTAGTAATAATCATACGTAACAATCCCAATCGTAACGCCGGGCGATGAATCTTTCGACTTAACGCATCCGCGACCACATTCGCCTTGCCCGGATGATAAAGTATTTCACAATCATAATCTTTCACCACATCCATCCACCTACGTTGACGATAATTCAAATCTTGTTGATTAAAGAGGTGTTTCAAACTCTTATGATCCGAATAAATCGTACACTTGACACCATACAAGTAATGGCGCCAAATTTTTAACGCATGCACAACCGCCGCCAACTCAAGATCATGAGTCGGATATCTCATTTCGTGTTCCTTTAATTGTCGAGAGGCATAAGCGATGACTTTACCTCTTTACATTAGAACACACCCGAGTCCATTTAACGAAGCATTACAATAAACCGTCATGTCTTCCAATCCTTCCAGCAACACTAACACCGGAGCTTGACACAACTTCTCTTTTAACAATTGAAAAGCAATTTCTTGCTCGTCCTCCCAATTAAATCTCGCGTTCTTCCTCGTCAACTTTGTCAATGAAGAAGCGACCTTAGAAAAGTCTTGGATAAGCCGACGATAATAACCGGCCAATCCGAGAAAACTTCGAACCTCCATAGGCGTAGTCGGTTATCTCCAACTCTTCACTTTCTCTATCTTCCCCGGATCCACTTGAATACCCTCCTTGTTCACAATATGACCAAGGAATTGAACTTTCCTTAGCCAAAATTCACATTTAGAGAACTTAGCATACAACTTCGCATTTAGTAACGTCTTCAATACTTCACGCAAATGACGTTCATGTTCGTTCATACTCTTTGAATAAACAAGTATGTCGTCAATGAACACAATTACCGACTTATCCAACATAGGTTGGCACACTCGGTTCATAAGATCCGTGAATGCCGCCGGTGCATTCGTAAGACCAAAAGGCATAACTACGAACTCAAAATGCCCATAACGTGTTCGAAAAGCCGTTTTCTCAATATCTTCCTCACGGACCCACATTTGGTGATAGCCGGATCGTAGGTCGATCTTAGAGAAATACGTCGCACCTTGGAGTTGGTAAAACAAATCGTCAATCTGAGGCAATGGATAACGATTCTTGATCGTCACCTTATTCAACTCCCGGTAATCAATGCACATCCGCATGCTACCATCCTTCTTCTTCACAAATAAAACCGAGGCGCCCCATGGCGAAGCACACGGTCGAATAAAACCCTCCTCGAGCAAATCTTGGGTTTGATTTAACGACTCTTGCATTTCCGTCGGTGCTAAACGATAAGGAGTTTTAGCAACGGGAGTAGCTCCCGGAACCAACTCAATGCGAAATTCAACTTGTCTTTCCGCCGGAACACCCGGTAACTCGTCCAGAAAAACATACTTGAATTCACTAACCACCGGTATTTCATGAATGGGTGGTGGCTCATCACGAGTATCAACAACATGGGCAAGAAAAGCCATTCCACCACTAACAAGAAAACGACGTGCCCTTGCAAAAGAACATATCGGCACAAGTCTTCTTCATCTATCGCCATGAATAATCAACTCTCCCCCACTTGGGGTCTTGACACGTATAAACTTTTCATTGCATGCAATATCGGCTCTATTTCGATCGAGCCAATCCATACCAACAACGATATCAAAATCGCCCAAAGTCATAGGGATGAGATCAATTTTAAAGTTTTCGGCACCAAAAACGACATCACAATTCTTACACACATCAACCACTAGCACCGTCTTGCCGTCTGCTATTTCGACTTCTACCGGACGACTTAACTTAGCTAACGGTCTATCAAGTTTAGGCACAAATTTAGGAGACACAAACGACAAATTTGCACCGCTATCAAATAAAATCCTTGCCGAATTAGAGTTAACCATAAAAGTACCTGAGACAACTTCGTTGGATTGCTTAGCTTCATCATTCGTCATCAAATAGTTGCGACCCCTAGCCGTACCCACCGCTTTCTCTAACCGCTTAACGTTATCATTATTCAAATCGGGACATTCCGGCCTCTTGTGCCCCTCTTTACCATAATTAAAGCAAGTGACTTTGGTCGACGCCTTGGTGCAATCACGGGCCATGTGTCCTCTTTGATTACAATTATAACACATGGGCCCGAAACCCCCGGAAGCACCCTTCTTCACACTATTAACGCTTTCGGAGCCTTTCTTGTTCTTTTTATTGGAAAAGTTCGAATGACTCGAACCTTCAAAATTTCTTTTAGAAAAAGTGAAATCGCTTTTCCTTGGAACCTCCGGCTCAAAACCCCGAGCCAACTCGAATAGCTCTTCAAAAGTCTTAGCCATTCCCCGACTAATCTTACCCTTGAACTCGTCGTTCAAGGTACGGTAGAAATCTTTCATTAGCTTGTGATCGTCACCAACATATTCCGGGCAAAAGCGAGTCTTTGCCAAAAAGGTAGACTTGAGAGTAACCAAGTCCATCGAACCTTGTTGCAAATGATGCAACTCGTCCCGGATTCTATCAAGGTCGGAAGAAGTTCGGTATTCTTGGAAAAATTCCTTCTTAAACTCCGCCCATGTCAAGCTCATGCATTGCTCTTCGCCATATAAATTGATTTTATCGTCCCACCACAACTTGCCTTCTTCACGTAACATGCTAGACCCATACCTCGTCTTCTTCTCAGGAGGACACTCCACGGTACGGAACGCCCCCTCGATATCGGAAATCCAACAAGTGCTTTTCAATGGATCCCTCACCCCATTAAACATCGGAGGTTGAGTATCCTTGAAATTTTTGTAGTGGAATTCCCGTCTTCCTTCACCTCCTTCACCACGAGGATAAATGTTTCTAGCTTAAAGAGCCTCTTCGATAGTGGCCTTCATTCGTTCATTTATCAAATCGGTCACTTGTCCATCGACCGAATCTTGGAAGACCTTTCGGACGTCCGTAAGAAAATCCGCTTTTAACTTTTTAAAGATGGCCTCAACCTTGGCCGAAAATTCGGGGTCCTCGCTTGTACCACCGATATCATTATTGTGTCCGTTTCTCGTCTTCATTCTATAAAACGGAAAGGGTTAAACCATGAACAAAAAGCATAACACGTAAGTATATACATGCGTACCACACTACCCCATCTTGCTCAACAATCGTCGTACGTTACTCGTTTGACACGATTTGCACCCGTAACAACGGTAGCTAATCGTTGTTACGAGAGCACGTCGTATTAACTCGCTAGTACAACGTCCGTCTTACCTGATGATTGCTAAACACAATACAAAACAATTAGCACAAGGTTAGTTCACATAAACCAAAGCACTAACAATTCCCGATTAGACCCAAAGTCCTACAAGTCCCGCATAAAGCGCTCACACAATAAAGCCCAAGTCTAGGCACCTATCTCAAGTTGCCTAAATCCCTTAGACCATGGTCTGATACCACTTGAAACAACCCAACCCGTATTCCATACGAAATTTTTTTTTTTATAATACACATTTACGCTCCAATTAAATATGTAAACCATTCCACAAGTTCCATTTAAACGTACATCAATTTAAATGTTTACAAAAGGCACGAAGGCCATTAATTAAGTTTTATACAAGTTTGACCCACTACAATGATAGTTTATAATCCAAAACGACACTCGAGCACGGTTTGGGGCTAAACTACCCAAAACGTTAGGCCAACTTTAAAAAGCTAACACCAAAAGTGTAGTAACCCGTCCTAATCCATCCGGACGAAGTCTACATCGATTATAAACGATTCACAATAGTTGATTACATTGCAAGGTACTTGACCTCTATATGATACATTTTACAAACTTTGCATTCGTTTTAAAAGACAATTTTTCATTTACATCGAAAGTTGACGGCATGCATACTATATCATAATATATCTAACTATAATTGACTAAATAATAATCTTGATGAACTCAACGACCCGAATGCAATATCTTTTGTAATATGTCATGAATGACTCCAAGTATTATCTTTAAAATGAGCTAATGCACAACGGAAATTTCTTTCGTACCTGAGAATAAACATGCTTTCAAGTGTCAACCAAAAGGTTGGTGAGTTCATTAGTTTATCATAAATAATCATTTCCATAATTTTAATAGACCACAAGATTTCATATTTCCAATTCTCATAAACATACGTCCCATGAATAGAGACAAAAATCATTCATATGGTGAACACCTGGTAACCGACATTCACAATATGCATATAAGAATATCCCCATCATTCTGGGATCCTCCTTCGGACATGATATAAATTTTGAAGTACTAAAGCATCCGGTACTTTGGATGGGGCTTGTTAGGCCCGATAGATCTATCTTCAGGATTCGCGTCAATTAGGGTATCTGTTCCCTAATTCTTAGATTACCAGACTAAAAAGGGTGATATTCGATTTGATAATCCAGCCATAGAATGTAGTTTTTGAGTACTTGTGTCTATTCCGTAAAACAGTTATAAAAGCAGCGCATGTATTCTCAGTCCCAAAAATATATATTGCAAAAGAATTTAAAAAGGGAGCAAATGAAACTCACTTTTCTGTATTTCGTAGTAAAAATACATATGACGTCATTGAACAGGTGTAGGTTTGGCCTAAGATTCACGAACCTATATCATTTGTATATATATTAAAACACATAATGGGAATCACATAATTTTATTTATTAATATATATTATTTATATATATTTGTAGTTATATAGGATTTATATTAAATTCCATTTAAAACATATACTTATATTATATCTTAAATTATATGTTATATATATTTATTTGGTATATATATATTTTAAAATGATTAATATCTATTCTTTTAGTTATATTAATATATACATATATATATATATATATATATATATATATATATATATATATATATATATATATATATATATATATATTTGGTATATATATATTTTAAAATGATTAATATCTATTCTTTTAGTTATATTAATATATATATATATATATATATATATATATATATATACATATATATATATATATATATATATATATATATATATATATATATATATATATATACATATTTATTATTATGTTTGTAAATCAATAGTTTGTTACATGTAATTATTTTTCTAGGTAATGTTAATATATAGTTATATGAAATATTAATATAGTTATAGTATATGTACTAAATTCATTTTATATACAAACTTATTTATTTGTTAAAAATGATAGTTTTGACATTATTGAGTTACTAATAATAATAACTTTATTAATAATGATAATACTAATAATAGTAATGATATGGTTAATAATGATAATAATAATACTAATAATTATAAAAAATGATACTAATAAATCAATAAAAAAATTTAATAAATTTTATTGTTTTCATATTAATGATACTAATAATAATCCTAAACATGTTAATAATAATAATACATATATTATTAGTGATATTAATAATAATAATAATAATAATAATAATAATAATAATAATAATAATAATAGTTATAATACTTGTAATAACAACAAATAATAATAATAATAATAATAATAATAATAATAACAACAACAACAACAACAATAACAACAATAATAATAATAATAATAATAATAATAATAATAATAATAATAATAATAATAATAATAATAATAATAATAATAATAATAATAATAATAATAATAAATTTAAAAATGAAAACTACCTCAAGAGCTAGCTTGTAAAATAAATTCCCGAAACGGGATTCGAACCCGTGACCTCCCGGATAACCCCAACACCACATAACCACTACACTATCTCAGCTTTTCTGAATTATTACGAACCCCATATATATTTAGACCGTTACTTCTGTTTTCTATATTTTCCTCTTATCATCACATCGTCATTATCATTTATCAATCCTAAACTGAATCAATTTATAACAGAAATGAATTGTACAAGTATCCCAAGATAATTAAGTACGTCACCACTTGTATAATCAACATTATCATCAAGTTATCCTAATCATCATCTATACGATTTATGTTACTGTTCATCATCTTCCATCTTCATCGTCTTTATTTATGTATCCATTCATGACATCAACTTCACGTAATCATCATAACATCCTAAACTCAACATCATCCTATGATCATCTCTCGTCGTACATTCATGAAACAGAAACCCAACACTGTTCATCATGATCTTCTTCCCTCATTACTTGGTTTAGTAACGGAACGAGAATAAAGAGAAAAAAACAAATATAATGTTCTTGGTTTCGGTTTGTAGCAGAAAACAAGAGTAGAAATAGCAGACCAGTCAGCAATCAAAAGAATATAGCAGTAGTAGCAGCATTCGAACAACAAAGGAGCTGTTTGACTGTTTGGTGGCAGTTTTGGAGTCTGTTTCGAACAGCAGAAATAGATTAGAGTAGCAGCTGTAATAAACGAGTTATAGAGGTGGTTTACGATGGTTGTGGTGGTTGGGGTTGATGGTAACAGTAAAAGAAAACAGCGGCAGCTGTAGTTCAAGCAGTTTAGTAGCAGGTGTGATGGTGTTGTGTGGTGTTTGTCGAGCATTAGCGGTTATAGCAGCAACAACAAAGGCAAACAGCAGTAACACAAGAATTGGGTTGTGTTTGGTGACGTTCTCGGTTAAAATCAGAAATGAAAGAGAAGAAAAGAAAAAAAAAATAGAGATATCGATGATGGCGGTTCTTGGTTATGTAGGGTGATTTATAATACATAATATCATGTTTATAATCAAGTTGTGATAGATGGTACCTTCAAAGTGAAACTGGGTTAGCACCGAAACTATACACCTCGAGACTTCTTGTTTTAATAGGTGTGTCTTAATACTTCCTCGCCTTTGTTTTTAGTAGGTGATAATATGGAGGTAATTGAATTATAGAGGCTAAGAAACATAATAATATGCTTTAAGATATTTATGTTTCTTTCATTTTTTGTGCACATCAAAAGTCTTCAAAAAAAAAAAAAAACAGTTACATAATTGGACTAGTAGACTCATCCAATAAAATTAAATAGAGATTTATTATACATCAATAAGTGGTGTATATATGTACGTGATCAAACGTTTTCAATATTTTCGAAAATTATGTTTGTTAAGTTTGACTAAGCCCATTAGTATATATTTTTGTTATTATTATCTCAATCTCAGTTTAGTGGATTACCAAACGAAAAATAAATCAAAATCTCGTCTTACTTATTATTACATAGTTATTATTATAATTATTTACATTTTTTTTAATTACTATTGTTATTTAGTATGATTGTATATAAAGTGAGTGGAGTTGGTTGGTGTCTAAGTGATGATTTCGGTTGTATCACAAACAGGCACATCAAGTTTACAAACAAAAGTAGTAGATGATGATTAATTCAATATGCATTAATGTATGTATATATAATATATATCTATAATATAATAATAATAAAATAAAGTAATAATAAAATATTAAATTTAATCTCAAAGAAATAAAAACGTGAATTCGTTAGCCGCCTTTAATTATTAATTTAAATTCGCATTTACGGACTGGATTTCGTATTCCAATGTTAATCAGTGGCGGATAAAAGTCTTTAGAAAAAAATACCAAATTTTTCAAATTAAGTTCATTTATTTATTCTGGTCATTATGGTATAAAATTCAGTCATTAATTTAATAAATAAAAATTACATCAACTGTCCCTCTCATTTATGGGTAAAATATAAAAAGTGTTAAAACTTAACAAATAGTTCCTAAATATATTTTTAATAAGCCTAAAATTTATAGAACCCATTTTCGTATCACCGTTTATTTTAAAATTACATAAGTTTGAATTTAACTTTCTTAATATCAATCGAAACATCAAACGAGTATTATAATCATTTAATATTTTTTTAATATATCTTATTTATATATAGAGATATATTTTAAATAATAATTATTATAATATCCTATTTTTATTTTTTTAATTTTTAATAATGATAACATATAATACTTCAAATTATATTTCGAATTATTATTTATCTTTACATACACACATATCTATTTACACTTAATTGTTCGTGAATCGTTGAGCACAGTCAAAGGGTAATTAATTACATGAATATAATTTCAAGACTTTTTGAGACTCAACATTACAGACTTTGCTTATCGTATCGAAATCATATAAAGATTAAGTTTAAATTTAGTCGAAAATTCCCGGGTCGTCATAGTACCTACCCGTTAAAGAAATTTCGTCCCGAAATTTGAGTGAGGTGGTCATGGCATACAATAAAAATGTTTTCATGACCAATATGAGTTGATAATTAGAGATTTATCATTATTGAATAAAATAATTCGATTATTCTAAGAATACGAGTGAAGCTATCGTAAAAGAGTGAAATGAGAGATTAAAGATTTATCTTATCTTCTGACGTCGTCTTCGTTGAATTTAGAAAATAAAGTGCGTCTGAACTTTTGACGTAAAGGGTTGAATTCCGGAATTCAAGGAATTTCAAGAAAATCTTCGAAATCTATAAGATCTGATTCTTCGAGATTTAAGGAAATTAGGATCTCTTTCATTAAATGTGATGATATGTCCCGATTTTCATTATAAATTTACCTTTTATGTTCCATTAGTTTTCACCACTTCTATACTCAATTCCCAAATTCAAAAGATTGTGAAAATGCTTAATCCATTTCTGATCTTTGTCCTTATCCTAACTATCACAATGATCGTTCTTCTTTTCCAACTCCCACCTGAAGAATCTATTTATTTCTATTATGCTCTAGGGATTATTGTATTTATAATCCTCCCGTGTCTTTATATTGCTATACGTACTGATATTCAAGGTTTGCAATTTTGGTGTTGTCATTGGGCTTTATATTTTCTCCTATATTTTGGATCGCTTTGCCTTTTTATTATCCTCTCGACCTCTAGTAAAGCGAGCAACGGTCCAGAATTCATAGATATGAATTTTGAAATGAACATAGTTAATGTTCTAAGAAAGAAATGGTAATAGCACAATCTTGATTCGTCAATTTACCAGAATATCCGGGAAAGATAGAACTATCAAGAAAATATGTTCTTGATATGTTTATATATCAGATAAAATGTAAGAGTCGTGTAACATGGCATATGATGACGTTATAATCTGTGAATCATCATGTCCCATTTAGAAACTCAGCATGACTTATTGTAATATAATCACGTTGATCAAGTGTCATTATATTATACTAACTCATGCATCAATTTCTAACACTACTTCAAAATCATTCATAATTCAAACTCGAATTTTAAAGAAAATTAGAAACTAAAGTAGTTTCCTTTATGATGTAATATAGATAGCACAAAGAGATGAATAATTCGGACAAGAATATTTATGAAAATATCTTCGAAAATATCGAAGATATTTATGATGATATTTTGGAATTTCTAAGTTCGATGGTTGATGAAGAAGGATTCTTCCGCAAGATTTTAACATGAGTACGGAGCAAGATATTTGTTGAAGGTTTCATCGGATCCAGAATTACCTGAATTCTTTGAATATATGATATGGTCCTTGTATTTGGCCTTGGTCTCCTTTATGGTTTGCTCAATCTGTTTTTCAGTACCAAATTTTCTATCGAGCGTTCCTAACACTCCCATCTTTATCATCAAACTTTTGGCCGTTTAGATCATCTACGATTTTTCTGTTTCCTCTGCATTTAATGCTACCATACCTGAATCATCGGTTATCAATCCAAGGTGGTTTCAAAAGAATTGTGTTTTTAGATGATTAAACGCTGATGATAATATGGTGGAATATAAAAGGTTCCCCGGTAACAATAAAAGAGCACACATATATATCAAGGTGATTATAAGGTTGTTTCGAACGAAAAGTCGAAGTTGACTTGATGGAGCTGTGAAAAAATTTGCTACTTTGAAAGGAATTACCAAGTTATTTTGGGTAATAATAACACTAAAGGAATTAGCACAGATACGTGTTAAACGTTTACTCAGGTTCCGAGTGTTTTCAGGTGCATGACTATATGCATCAATCTTTCCTTCCGTAGATGAAGTACGGTGGGTTCATCCTCTCGATTGATGTGTTTTCAAGAATTATGAATGGTTTGTACGCAGATTGGAATCGTCAATATACAAATGAGGTTTAGAATGAAATCAAGTGGCAAACTTGAAGAATTGTTTAGTTTCATATGTTATAAACGATATTTTAATTTATTTTAATTGTCCAATGTCATTAGTCCACAGTCGATAGTCCACAGTTGACAGTCCAATAATTCATATATAGTTTAATATATAATATCTGAATTAATTAATACGTGTCGTGACCCGTATACGTCTCAGACTCGATCACAACTCAAACTATATATATTATTCTAGAATCAACCTCAACCCTGTATAGAGAACTCGATCATTACTGCATATAGAGTGTCTATGGTGATTCCAAATAATATACATAGATGCGTCGATATGATATGTCAAAACCTTGTATACGTGTCCCGATATTTAAAGTGCGTAAAATAAATAACAGAAATTAAATAACGATAAATAAAGTGCGTAGAGTAAATAACAGAAATTAAATGACGATAAATAAAATTGCAAGAATTTAAATTGCGATAAATAAAATGTAATCAGTTAGCTAGGAACAGTTAGCGTGGATTCTTAACAAAATTTCTCATAGTTAATTTGTTTGTTTCTAACAAATTTTATTTTGTCAAATGTTTTCTTCATTATGCCACTTGTTGGATTCTGATAAATCAAAATCCAAATATGAAATTGAATGAAAATGGTTATTCTGCAGTGAACGGATACGTATATCTGTGGATGTAAGTAGAATAGTAAATGACTGTTGAATCAGATTCGAAGAGTGTATAGTGTAACTTATTAATGTGGAATCTAAATATTCCTCGGGTATTACCTACCCGTTAAAATATTTTCACCATTAACAGTTTGTACAATAAAACTTTTAATTAATGTCTTTATGAAAACATATATACATATATTTTCTTCGGACGTAATCATGGATTTAATGAGTCAATGTGATATTAAACTCATCAGATTTACGGCTAGAACTAGAGTACATAATCTCTAAAACATTAGAGATTACATAATTGCCATGAAGGACGAAGATAGTTTATGTAGAATGATTCGTAGAACGATGATTATACTTGAGGTATAGATTGCGAGGTTGAGACGTGTGATGATGTTGTTGTTGTTGGTACTGGTTATGCTGCTGGTGCTGCAAGTGTTGTTGGTGCTGAGGTTGGTGATGATGTTGGTGTAGTAAGTATAGCTTGTAGATCACGCACCATTCTTGTCAGGTTTTCTATCCTACCCTCTATCATTTGTATCCATCCACTCATCTGATTCGATAGATCTTGATTATCAATTCGAAGTTCCCTAACATCTTCTAATATTCCCTTTCGATTGGTATTCGGAAGTAGAGATTGAATATTTTCTGAGATTGAAGTAATGCGACCTTCGAGGCGGAATATTTTAGCAAGGAGGGTGAATACAGTGTTGCGCATAGGTTCACCGGTGAGTACATCATTTTCTCCGATGTTAGGAGGTAAGTTTGGTTGCCAGTAGTGCTCGCCTTCTTCATTTCTCCATCGAGTGAGTAAGTCTCGGACCCACCCCCATCTCCTCCAGAAAGAAAAATAACTAAATGGTTGAGACACTTCTGGTTCATTGACTTCGGAATCTGCTTCAATATACATCTCGAAATCGCTTCTGGAACTAATGGAATCCAAGCTAGGTGTAGGATCCATCTCTCACGATCAGTTAAAGGGTTTTGATAGGAAATGATTTTCGAATATCGAATGATATTCTAATTATATATAGAATATCTATACATACTTCCAAAGATCCCGTGAATTACGGAGGTAATTAAGGAAACGTGTCAAATATAGTCTATAGTGACAGATACGCTAAGATATGAATTAGCAGATACGCTAAGATATGAATTTTGTCTATACACTATTCATGCAATCCAGGCAGTAAGATATGTCTAGATTAAGAATGATAAGCAAGTGATTTTTGACATGAAATGATAAGCAAAAGTTTTGACATGCAGACATGGTCGAAGTCCAGACTCACAAATACATCCTAATGACTTATCAGTTAGACACACTAATGCAGACCTGATTCGCTAAGACCACCGCTCTGATACCAACTGTAGTTACAGTGGGGACAACCACCATCCCACCCAGTGCCTTCCCAGCTAACCGCCTGGTGACCACTGAGTGTACCTCAGATACTGATTTTAGGGCCTGCCTCTCGGCTACTGCCAACCCTCGTAAGGATCGCAAGGAGTAAGAGCCAAAGCTTCATCATAGGTAATACTGTGAGAACCTCCTTTACGACTAACCTGCCACACATGGACGGCGTTATACCAGCTCTGATGCCAACTGTAGTAACCCGTCCTAATCCATCCGGACGAAGTCCACATCGATTATAAACGATTCACAATAGTTGATTACATTGCGAGGTACTTGACCTCTATATGATACATTTTACAAACATTGCATTCGTTTTAAAAGACAATTTTTCATTTACATCGAAAGTTGACGGCATGCATACTATATCATAATATATCTAACTATAATTGACTAAATAATAATCTTGATGAACTCAACGACCCGAATGCAACATCTTTTGAAATATGTCATGAATGACTCCAAGTATTATCTTTAAAATGAGCTAATGCACAGCGGAAGATTTCTTTCGTACCTGAGAATAAACATGCTTTCAAATGTCAACCAAAAGGTTGGTGAGTTCATTAGTTTATCATAAATAATCATTTCTATAATTTTAATAGACCACAAGATTTCATATTTCCAATTCTCATAAACATACGTCCTATGCATAGAGACAAAAATCAGTCATATGGTGAACACCTGGTAACCGACATTCACAATATGCATATAAGAATATCCCCATCATTCCGGGATCCTCCTTCGAACATGATATAAATTTTGAAGTACTAAAACATCCGGTACTTTGGATGGGGCTTGTTGGGCCCGATAGATCTATCTTCAGGATTCGCGTCAATTAGGGTGTCTATTCCCTAATTCTTAGATTACCAGACTAAAAAGGGTGATATTCGATTTGATAATCCAGCCATAGAATGTAGTTTTTGAGTACTTGTGTCTATTCCGTAAAACAATTATAAAAGCAGCGCATGTATTCTCAGTTCCAAAAATATATATTGCAAAAGCATTTAAAAAGGGAGCAAATGAAACTCACTTTTCTGTATTTCGTAGTAAAAATACATATGACGTCATTGAATAGGTGTAGGTTTGGCCTAAGATTCACGAACCTATATCATTTGTATATATATTAAAACACATAATGGGAATCACATAATTTTATTTATTAATATATATTATTTATATATATTTGTAGTTATATAGGATTTATATTAAATTCCATTTAAAACATATACTTATATTATATCTTAAATTATATGTTATATATATATTTATTTAGTATATATATATTTTAAAATGATTAATATCTATTCTTTTAGTTATATTAATATATATATATATATATATATATATATATATATATATATATATATATATATATATATATATATATATATATATATATATATATCCATATATACACATGTATGTATATATACATATTTATTATTATGTTTGAAAATCAATAGTTTGTTACATGTAATTATTTTTCTAGGTAATGTTAATATATAGTTATATGAAACATTAATATAGTTATAGTATATTTACTAAATTCATTTTATATATAAACTTATTTATTTGTTAAAAATGATAGTTTTGACATTATTGAGTTACTAATAATAATAACTTTATTAATAATGATAATACTAATAATAGTAATGATATGGTTAATAATGATAATAATAATACTAATAATTATAAAAAATGATACTAATAAATAAATAAAAAAAATTAATAAATTTTATTGTTTTCATATTAATGATACTAATAATAATCCTAAACATGTTAATAATAATACATATATTATTAGTGATATTAATAATAATAATAGTTATAATACTTGTAATAACAAATAATAATAATAATAATAATAACAACAACAACAACAACAACAACAACAACAACAACAACAACAATAATAATAATAATAATAATAATAATAATAATAATAATAATAATAATAATAATAATAATAATAATAATAATAATAATAATAATAATAATAAATTTAAAAAAGAAAACAACCTCAAGAGCTAGCTTGTAAAATAAATGCCCGAAACGGGACTCGAACCCGTGACCTCCAGGATAACCCCAACACCGCATAACCACTACAGTGTCTCAGCTTTTCTGAATTATTACAAACCCCATATATATTTAGACCGTTAATTCTGTTTTCTATATTTTCTTCTTATCATCACATCGTCATTATCATTTATCAATCCTAAACTAAATCAATTTATAACATAAATGAATTGTACAAGTATCCCAAGATAATTACGTACGTCACCACTTGTATAATCAACATTATCATCAAGTTATCCTAATTGTCATCTATACGATTTATGTTACTGTTCATCATCTTCCATCTTCATCGTCTTTATTTATGTATCCATTCATGACATCAACTTCACGTAATCCTCATAACATCCTAAACTCAACATCATCCTATGATCATCTCTCGTCGTACAGTCATGAAACAGAAACCCAACACTGTTCATCATGATCTTCTTCCCTCATTACTTGGTTTAGTAACGGAACGAGAATAAAGAGAAAAAAACAAATATAATGTTCTTGGTTTCGGTTTGTAGCAGAAAACAAGAGTAGAAATAGCAGACCAGTTGGCAATCAAAAGAATATAGCAGTAGTAGCAGCATTCGAACAACAAAGGAGCTGTTTGACTGTTTGGTGGCAGTTTTGGAGTCTGTTTCGAACAGCAGAAATAGATTAGAGTAGCAGCAGTAATAAATGAGTTATAGAGGTGGTTTACGATGGTTGTGGTGGTTGGGGTTGATGGTAACAGTAAAAGAAAACAGCAGCAGCTGTAGTTCAAGCAGTTTAGTAGTAGGTGTGATGGTGTTGTGTGGTGTTTGTCGAGCATTAGCGGTTATAGCAGCAACAACAAAGGCAAATAGAAGTAAGCCAGTAACACATGAATTGGGTTGTGTTTGGTGACGTTCTCGGGTAAAATCAGAAATGAAAGAGAAGAAAAGAAAAAAAATAGAGATATCGATGATGGCGGTTCTTGGTTATGTAGGGTGATTTATAATACATAGCATCATGTTTATAATCAAGTTGTGATAGATGGTACCTTCAAAGTGAAACTGGGTTAGCACCGAAACTATACACCTCGAGACTTCTTGTTTTAATAGGTGGGTCTTAATACTTCCTCTCCTTTGTTTTTAGTACGTGATAATATGGAGGTAATTGAATTATAGAGGCTAAGAAACATAATAATATGCTTTAAGATATTTATGTTTCTTTCATTTTTTGTGCACATCAAAAGTCTTCAAAAAAAAAAAAAAACAGTTACATAATTGGACTAGTGGACTCATCCAATAAAATTAAATAGAGATTTATTATACATCAATAAGTGGTGTATATATGTACGTGATCAAACGTTTTCAATATTTTCGAAAATTATGTTTGTTAAGTTTGACTAAGCCCATTAGTATATATTTTTGTTATTATTAACTCAATCTCAGTTTAGTGGATTAACAAACGAAAAATAAATCAAAATCTCGTCTTACTTATTATTACATAGTTATTATTATAATTATTTACATAATTTTTTTAATTACTATTGTTATTTAGTATGATTGTATATAAAGTGAGTGGAGTTGGTTGGTGTCTAAGTGATGATTTCGGTTGTATCACAAACAGGCATATCAAGTTTACAAACAAAAGTAGTAGATGATGATTAATTCAATATGCATTAATGTATATACATATAATATATATCTATAATATAATAATAATAAAATAAAGTAATAATAAAATATTAAATTTAATGTCAAAGAAATAAAAACGTGAATTCGTTAGCCGCCTTTAATTATTAATTTAAATTCTCATTTACGGACTGGATTTCGTGTTCCAATGTTAATTAGTGGCGGATAAAAGTCTTTGGAAAAAAATACCAAATTTTCAAATTAAGTTCATTTATTTATTCTGGTCATTATGGTATAAAATTTAGTCATTAATTTAATAAATAAAAATTACATCAACTGTCCCTCTCATTTATGGGTAAAATATAAAAAGTGTTAAAACTTAACAAATAGTTCCTAAATATATTTTTAATAAGCCTAAAATTTATAGAACCCATTTTCGTATCACCGTTTATTTTAAAATTACATAAGTTTGAATTTAACTTGCTTAATATCAATTAAAACATCAAACGAGTATTATAATCATTTAATATTTATTTTTTTAATATATCTTATTTATATATAGACATATATTTTAAATAATTATTATTATAATATCCTATTTTTATTTTATTAATTTTTAATAACGATAACATATAATACTTCAAATTATATTTTGAATTATTATTTATCTTTACATACACACATATCTATTTACACTTAATTGTTCGTGAATCGTTGAGCACAGTCAAAGGGTAATTAATTACATGAATATAATTCAAGACTTTTTGAGACTCAACATTACAGACTTTGCTTATCGTATCGAAATTGTAGTGCCCCGACCAAATCCATATGGATGAGAACATTACATATGATTACATCGCAAGGTACTTGATCTCTATATGATACATTTTACAAACATTGCATTCATTTTTAAAAGACAAACTTTCATTTCATCGAAAGTTGACAGGTATGCATACCATTTCATAATATCCAACTATAAATGACCTAATCTGTCATTTACTTAATAATAATCTCTAATGAACTTCAACGACTCGAATGCAACGTCTTTTGAAATATGTCATGAATGACTCCAAGTAATATCCTTAAAATGAGCTAATGCACAGCGGAAGATTTCTTTCAAACCTGAGAATAAACATGCTTTAAAGTGTCAACCAAAAGGTTGGTGAGTTCATTAGTTTATAGTAATCATTTCATTTCATCATTTTAATAGACCACAAGATTTTAAGTATTATAAACTCGTGCAGAAGTCCCATTCCAACTGTACAAACAAAATATCATTCATATGAAGAACACCTGGTGAGGATTCCAAAATATATAGTAACCATCTGTGCCGGTCTTTCACCCCAGGGCTGAATACACGTGCCTTCAAAATATAGAACCTCTGTGCCGGTCTTTACTCCCCCACGGCTGAACACATGTATATAAAATATAGGCCAACCGGTGCCAAAAATCATTCATATCAACCAACCATCTCATAGCAGGCATTTCGCATCGTACTAGAGATAAAAATCATTCATATCAACAAACCATCTCATAGCAGGCATTTCGCATCGTACTAGAGATAAAAATCATTCATATCAACAAACCATCTCATAGCAAGCATTTCGCATCGTACTAGAGATAAAAATCATTCATATCAACCCCAATCCCAGATAATTCTATCATAGAATGCAGTTAAGGTACTTGTGTCTATTGCGTCAAACATTTATAAAAGCGCATGTATTCTCAGTCCCAAAAATGTAAAGAGTAAAAGGGATTCAAATGAAACTCACTTATTGTATTTTGTAGTAAAAATACATATGACGACAATGGACAAGTGTATGGTTGGACACTTATACTTATAATCAACAACTAAAGTTTTAAGTTATGTTAATTATTGATTTGAATATATATATATATTTTTTATGTATTATATACTTCAATGTATAAAAATTTTCATACATAAGTATATGAATATCTTATAATATATATATATTCCTAAAGATGTTTATTTGTTATGATGACATAAAATAAAAAAAAATGATAATTTTAATACGAATACTTTCATTAATAATAATAATTTTTTTTAAAAATGTTAATTTTAATGATTTACTACTACTACTACTACTACTACTACTAATAATAATAATAATAATAATAATAATAATAATAATAATAATAATAATAATAATAATAATAATAATAATAATAATAATAATAATAATAATAATAAAAGTAAAATAATACTACTTCACATATGAAAGGTCTCCAAAAAGAAAAATAACTACCTTTGACAGGGGTCGAACCCAAGACCTCTAGCTTACCCATAACACCCCTTAACCATTGCTTCAATTCTATTTTCCTGATTAATAGCCAAACTTTCGTTTATTTAATCCGCTTATTTGTATTTCGGCCCAACAGATTAAATCCTACACGACCCAACTAAAATAATGTCTTATCTTGGTCTAGGAAGAATTATGGCCCAGCAGGCCCATTCATATCAAGACAGCTTCTTTGGTTTTTTTTTTTTTTAAATTATTTTGTTGTTGCCTGGTTTTGAACCCACAACCTCCTGTCCAACAAACCCTCTACTAAACCAATGAGCCATTAATTACTTTCTTGTTTTAACTCGCACTTTTATTTATTTAATATGTCAAAAGCAGTTTATCACTTATAATTGTAATTATAATTCTTATAGTGATTCTTTTAATATTGTTAATGATAATACTAATATTAAGGATAATGATGATAATAATAAAAATACTAATTATATTAACTAAAAAAAATCATAGTAACATAATAATAATAATATTAATAATAATAATATTAATAAAAATAATAATAATAATAATTAATATTAAAAGTAACGTAAAGGGGAGATATACCATAAAAAAAAAATGCAAGTGGGATCCTGTAAAAATAAAATCACGACTTCTTTGGAGTTGGTATCATCATATTATTGTTGCAGTACATGACAATCATCATCATCATCATCTTCATACCCACATCATCCTAAATATCCATGAATATTATCATCTTTTATCATCATCATACATAACATCACCATACATAACATCTTTCCGGTTGCAGGTTTTGAAGTGGGTGTTTGACCGAAACAAAACCTAATACGTACAGCAGAAGGAGTATTATATGATGGTGACGTTCGATGATGGTTTGTATTTGTGTGCTCGGTCGTAACAACAGAAGTTGGACAGCGAATGTAACATTTGACAGGAAGAAAACAGCACTAGTTCAATCTAAGTGGTTGATAATCTTATGTTGGTTTTGATATGTTTTATGGAAGTGATCGATGGTGAATTGAATAACATGTGGTAGTGGATTTGTAGGGTGACTATGGTGGATGAGTTGGAGTGGTGGTGATCACAACAGTAAATGAGAAAGATAATGGTGTTTGGGTTATGGTGCTCTTGTGGTGGTGATGAGGTGGGTTTGATGGTTGTGGTATGCTCTCGGATTAAAACAGAAAAAATGGGGGACGAGTTGGTGATGGTTGTATGGTGTTGGGTTGCGATGAATAATAAGAAAGAGATAAGAGAGATATGAAGATGGTGGTCATGAGTGGTGGCCGTAAGGTAGTTGAGAGTGGAGATGGAAGGTCTCGGTGATAAGATGGTCGAAGTGTTCCACGATGGTAGGAAAGAAATATAAAAGAAAATAAGGTGATGGCGGGTGTGGTGGTAGTTATGGTGGTTAAGTGGATGTTAGGGTGTTGGTGTGGTGGGGTGGCGGATCATGGGTGGCGATGGCGGTTAAGGTGGTGATAGCTTGGTTGTATGCACAATATGAAAATAGAGGACATCACTAAATGACTCTTGGTTGATGTTTTTTTATATATATATATAATCTATATTCATATGTATTATGTATATAAAAGATATTGATAGTTTGATAGATAAAGGTACATGATAGGTAGAAGTTAAATGCAATAATACTAAGTGGAATATAATGGACAAGCATAGTAACGCGCAGTAATCTCAATATTCAACACCTACATAGTAAACGAATCCTATATGTATCTATATAATGATATATATAATATAAAGTATTATTATAATAAAGATAAAGATAAGAATAATAATAAACAAAATAATAACAAATTACAAAAAAACGTGGAATACAATAGTGAGGTCTAGCCCACAACTTTATATTCAATCAATCCGTGATTTGTTATTTTGTTTTTAACTCGTGTTTATCACGGACTGTTATATCGTGCTCTCTTGTCAGTTGGTGACGAAATAAAGTTCTTTGAAAAATTCCAAATTTTCATATTAAATATATTTATTTATTTTGCTCATTATGGTACGAAATTCAATCATAAATTATCAAATAAAGATTACATTAATTATTCACTCCTAACCCCCAAGTAAAATATAAAAAGTTTTAAAATTTGACAAACAACTTCTAAATATATTAATAATAAGCCTAAAATTTATAAAACTCATTTTCGGATCATCATTTATTTTAAAATAATATAAGTTCCTTTTTAACCCGTTTACTATCAATCGAACGACACTAGAGCGTTATCGTTGTTTACAAAATATATTCGAAACCAAATATATATATTCAATATACTTTATATATATAGATATATTTTTAAATAATAATTATTATAATATCCTATTTTTATTTTTATTAGTTTTTAATAACAACAACATATAATAATTCAAATTATATTTCAAATATACATACACACATATCTATTTACAATTAATTGTTCGTGAATCGTCGGGCATGGTCCAAGGGTAATTGATTACATGAATATAGATTTTAAAACTTTCGAGACTCAATATTACAGATTTTTGCTTATCGTGTCGGAACCATATAAAGATTAAAGTTTAAATTTGGTTGGAAATTCTCGGGTCATCACAGTACCTACCCGTTAAAAGAAATTTCGTCCCGAAATTTGATCGAGGTTGTCATGGCTAACAAATAAAATGTTTTCATGACGAATATGAGTTGATAATTAGAGTTTTATCATCATTGAGTAATATAGATAAAACAATTTGATTACGCGAAGGGTATAAGTGAAACTATCGCAAGAGAGTAAAATGAATAAATGTATATTCGTTTTAACCGATGACGTAGTTACGATTGATTTTCGGAATTCAAGGGATTTAAAGAAAATTTTCGTACTAATATTTGATTCTTCGGCGATTAAGGAAATCAAGATCTTCTTTGATTAAATACAATAATCTGTTTCGATTTATCTGTCGGATATTTTTCTATAAATCCACCCCCTTCTTTACCTTATTTTCCATATCTCACATCTTCTATTCCTTTTCCCTTGATTCATACTTTAGAGCATTCATCAATATGCTTCATCCAGGTCTGATTCTTGATATACTCCTAACTTTCATATCTGTCATTCTTCTTTTTCATCTTCCGCCGGAGGAAGTTATTTTCTTTTACCATTACCTTGGGATTATAGTGTTTTTCATTCTCCCGTGTCTTTATATTGCTATACGCATTGATATACACGGTTTGTAATTTTGGTGTTTTCATTGAGCTTTATATTTTCCTTATACCTCGGAGCTATTTGCCTTTTTATTCTCTTCTCGTCTCTAAGTATAACAAGTAATGGTCCAGAATTCGTAGTTATGAATTTCGGAATGAACATAGTTAATGTTCTAAGAAGAAAATCGTAATGGCACGATCTTGATTTGGTAAATTACAAGAATATTCAAAAAAGAAAGAACTATCAAGAAAATATGCTCTTGATATGTTTATAGATTAGATAGAATGTATGAGTCGTGTAACATGGCACATGATGATGGTACTGAGTATCATCAAGTTTCATTAGAAACTCAGCATGAACTACTGTAATATAATCACGTTGATCAAGTGTCATTATATTATACTAACTCATGCATCAGTTCCCAACACTACTTCAAAACATTCGTATTTTAAATTCGAATTTCTCAGAATTTAGAAACTAAAATAGTTTCCTTTATGATGTAATATAGATAGCACGAAGAGATAAATAATTCCGGATGAGTATATTTATGAAAATATCCTCAGAAATATCGAAGATATTTATGATGATATTTTGGAATTTCTAAGTTCGATGATTGATGAAGAAAGATTTTTCCGCAAGATTTTAACATGAGTACGGAGCTAGATATTCGTTGAAGGTTTCATCGGATCCAGAATTACCTGGTTTCTTTGAATATATGGTATGGTCCTTGAATTTGGCCTTGGTCTCCTTCATGGTTTGCTCAATCAGTTTTTCACTACTAAATTTTCTATCGAGCGTTCCTAACACTCATTTCTTTATCATCAAACTTTTGGCCGTTTAGACCATCTACAATTTTTTTGTTTCCTCTTCATTTAATGCTACGATATTTGAATCATCGGTTATCAATTCGAAGTGGTTTCAGGAGAATTGTGTTTTTAGATGATTAAACGCTGATGGTAATATGGTGGAATATAAAAAGGTTCTCTGGTAACAATAAAAGAACACACATATATATCAAGGTTATAATAAGGTTGTTTCGAACGAAAAGTCGAAGTTGTCTTGCTGAAGCTGTGAAAAATTGGCCAATTTGGAAAGAGATTGAAAAGTTATTTTCGGTAATAATAACGCTAAAGGAATTTAGCACAGCTCGCGTTAAACGTTTACTCAGTTTCCGAGAGTTTTCATGTGCATAACTATACGCATCAATCTTTTCTTCTCGTAGATGAAGTGCGGTTGGTTCATCCTCTCGATTGAAGTGTTTCAAAGAATCATGAAAGGTTTGAACGCAAATAGTAATCGTCAAGATACAAATGAGATTTAAGATGGGAATCAAGTGGCAAACTTGAAGAATTGTTTAGTTTCATATGTTATAATCAATATTTTAATTCATTTTAATTGTCTACTGTTGGTAGTCCTCAGTTGATTAGTCCACAGTTAGCTAGGAACAGTTAGCTAGGATTTTGTTAGCGTGGATTCTTAACAAAGGTTCTCATAGTTAATTTGTTTGTTTCTAACAAATTTTATTCCGTCAAATGTTTTTCTTCATTATGCCACTTGTTGGATTCTGAAAGGTCAAAATCCAAATATGAAATTTGAATAGAAATGGTTATTCTGTGGTGAGCGGATTCATATATCTGTGGATGTAAGTAGGATGGGAAATGACTGTTGAATCAGATTTGAAGAATGTACAATGTAACTTATTAATGTGAAATCTTAAATATTCCTCGGGTATTACCTACCCGTTAAAATATTTTCATCATTAACAGTTTGTATGAAAGAATTCTTAATCACAATCCCTATGAAAATCTATATACATATATATTTTCTTCAGATGTAATTATGGATTTAATGAGTCAATATAATGTTAGACTCATTTGATTTTCGATTTGAGCTAGAATAAGTAATCTCTAAAACTATTAGGATCCACATATTCTTCACAGAATATTAATGAAGTTATGGATCAATACTTCATCGTTAGTTATTAGGATCCACATATTCTTCACAGAATATTAATGAAGTTATCGTTCAATACTTCATCGTTGATTGCTGTTGGTACTCCTTGGTATCCATGGTGCGTATGACGTTGATGTTCGTGGGACAGATTGTGAAATTGAGGCTTGGGATGCGGATGTTGTTGTTGGTGATACTGTTGGTGCTGGTAATGTTGCTGAAGCTGGTACATTTTGCACCATACTTTTCAAGGCTACAACTCGAGTGCGAAGCTCGTTGACTTATTACTCCGGGATGATTGTCGGTAGGAACGAGCGAGTGAATAAGGTTTTCAATTTGAGATAGTATATAATCATAGCGAGATATTTGGAAAATGAGTGGGAAAATGGTGTTTCTAATAGGTTCACCGGTAAGTGTTTCAGGTTTCTCGCCAATAGGTGAATTTGGTTGGTGGAAGGGATTATCTTCTTCTCTTCTCCATTGATTAAGTCGACCACGAACTCATCAGATGAATTGGGGATGGTTGATTGATTGATTCATTCTGGTGACGCTGCTTTCGGAGCTGGAGTAGGACTCCATATCGGAATCCGAGAGACTTGAACTAGTTGTGAGTTCCATTGCGTACGATTGAATAAAGGAGTTTTCAATATGAAATGATTTTCGGATATCGGATGATATTCTAGTTACATAGAATATCTATGTATATAGAACAAAAGATTTCGTAGATTACGGAGGTATTTACAAAATATATAAGGCATAGTTTATGGTAACAGATACGCTAAGATATGAATTTTGTCTATACACTATTCATGCAGTCAATACAATAAGATGTGTCTAGACTAAGAATGATAAGCAGGTAATTTTCGACAAGAAATGATAAGCAAAACTTTTGACATGCAGACACGGTCGAAGTCCACACTCACTAATGCATCCTAACGACTTATCAGTTAGACACACTAATGCAGACCTGGTTCGCTAAGACCACCGCTCTGATACCACCTGTAGTGCCCCGACCAAATCCATATGGACGGGAACATTACATATGATTACATCGCGAGGTACTTGACCTCTATATGATACATTTTACAAACATTGCATTCGTTTTTAAAAGACAAACTTTCATTTCATCGAAAGTTGACAGGTATGCATACCATTTCATAATATCCAACTATAAATGACCTAATCTGTCATTTACTTAATAATAATCTCTAATGAACTTCAACGACTCGAATGCAACATCTTTTGAAATATGTCATGAATGACTCCAAGTAATATCCTTAAAATGAGCTAATGCACAGCGGAAGATTTCTTTCAAACCTGAGAATAAACATGCTTTAAAGTGTCAACAAAAAGGTTGGTGAGTTCATTAGTTTATAGTAATCATTTCATTTCATCATTTTAATAGACCACAAGATTTTAAGTATTATAAACTCGTGCAGAAGTCCCATTCCAACTGCACAAACAAAATATCATTCATATGAAGAACACCTGGTGAGGATTCCAAAATATATAGTAACCATATGTGCCGGTCTTTCACCCCACGGCTGAATACATGTGCCTTCAAAATATAGAACCTCTGTGCCGGTCTTTACTCCCCCACGGCTGAACACATGTATATAAAATATAGGCCAACCGGTGCCAAAAATCATTCATATCAACCAACCATCTCATAGCAGGCATTTCGCATCGTACTAGAGATAAAAATCATTCATATCAACAAACCATCTCATAGCAGGCATTTCGCATCGTACTAGAGATAAAAATCATTCATATCAACAAAACATCTCATAGCAGGCATTTTGCATCGTACTAGAGATAAAAATCATTCATATCAACCCCAATCCCAGATAATTCTATCATAGAATGCAGTTAAGGTACTTGTGTCTATTGCGTCAAACATTTATAAAAGCGCATGTATTCTCAGTCCCAAAAATGTAAAGAGTAAAAGGGATTCAAATGAAACTCACTTATTGTATTTTGTAGTAAAAATACATATGACGACAATGGACAAGTGTATGGTTGGCCTCGGATTCACGAATCTATATCAAGTATATATATTAACACTTATACTTATAATCAACAACTAAAGTTTTAAGTTATGTTAATTATTGATTTGAATATATATATATATATATATATATATATATATATATATATATATATATATATATATATATATATATTTTTATGTATTATATACTTCAATGTATAAATATTTTCATACATAAGTATATGAATATCTTATAATATATATATATATTCCTAAAGATGTTTATTTGTTATGATGACATAAAATAAAAAAAAAATGATAATTTTAATAAGAATACTTTCATTAATAATAATAATTTTTTTAAAAAATGATAATTTTAATGATTTACTAATAATAATAATAATAATAATAATAATAATAATAATAATAATAATAATAATAATAATAATAATAATAATAATAATAATAAAAGTAAAATAATACCACCTCACATATGAAAGGTCTTCAAAAAGAAAAATAACTACCTTTGACAGGGGTCGAACCCAAGACCTCTAGCTTACCCATAACACCCCTTAACCATTGCTTCAATTCTATTTTCCTGATTAATAGCCAAACTTTCGTTTATTTAACCCGCTTATTTCTATTTCGGCCCAACAGATTAAATCCTACACGACCCAACTAAAATAATGTCTTATCTTGGTCTAGGAAGAATTACGGCCCAGCAGGCCCATTCATATCAAGACAGCTTCTTTGGTTTTTTTTTTTTTTTTTAAAAATTATTTTGTTGTTGCCTGGTTTTGAACCCACAACCTCCTGTCCAACAAACCCTCTACTAAACCAATGAGCCATTAATTACTTTCTTGTTTTAACTCGCACTTTTATTTATTTAATATGTCAAAAGCAGTTTATCACTTATAATTGTAATTATAATTCTTATAGTGATTCTTTTAATATTGTTAATGATAATACTAATATTAAGGATAATGATGATAATAATAAAAATACTAATTATATTAACTAAAAAAAAATCATAGTAACATAATAATAATAATATTAATAATAATAATATTAATAAAAATAATAATAATAATAATTAATATTAAAAGTAACGTAAAGGGGAGATATACCATAAAAAAATGCAAGTGGGATCCTGTAAAAACAAAATCACGACTTCTTTGGAGTTGGTATCATCATATTATTGTTGCAGTACATGACAATCATCATCATCATCATCTTCATACCCACATCATCCTAAATATCCATGAATATTATCATCTTTTATCATCATCATACATAACATCACCATACATAACATCTTTCTGGTTGCAGGTTTTGAAGTGGGTGTTTGACCGAAACAAAACCCAATACGTACAGCAGAAGGAGTATTATATGATGGTGACGTTCGATGATGGTTTGTATTTGTGTGCTCGGCCGTAACAACAGAAGTTGGACATCGAATGTAACATTTGACAGGAAGAAAACAGCATTAGTTCAATCTAAGTGGTTGATAATCTTATGTTGGTTTTGATGGGTTTTATGGAAGTGATCGATGGTGAATTGAATAACATGTGGTAGTGGATTTGTAGGGTGACTATGGTGGATGAGATGGAGTGGTGGTGATCACAACAGTAAACGAGAAAGATAATGGTGGTTGGGTTATGGTGCTCTTGTGGTGGTGATGAGGTGGGTTTGATGGTTGTGGTATGCTCTCGGATTAAAACAGAAGAAATGGGGGACGAGTTGGTGATGGTTGTATGGTGTTGGGTTGCGATGAATAATAAGAAAGAGATAAGAGAGATATGAAGATGGTGGTCATGAGTGGTGGCCGTAAGGTAGTTGAGAGTGGAGATGGAAGGTCTCGGTGATAAGATGGTCGAAGTGTTCCATGATGGTAGGAAAGAAATATAAAAGAAACTAAGGTGATGGCAGGTGTGGTGGTAGTTATGGTGGTTAAGTGGATGTTAGGGTGTTGGTGTGGTGGGGTGGCGGATCATGGGTGGCGATGGCGGTTAAGGTGGTGATAGCTTGGTTGTATGCACAATATGAAAATAGAGGACATCACTAAATGACTCTTGGTTGATGTTTTTTTTATATATATAATCTATATTCATATGTATTATGTATATAAAAGATATTGATAGTTTGATAGATAAAGGTACATGATAGGTAGAAGTTAAATGCAATAATACTAAGTGGAATATAATGTACAAGCATAGTAACGCGTAGTAATCTCAATATTCAACACCTACGTAGTAAACGAATCCTATATGTATCTATATAATGATATATATAATATAAAGCATTATTATAATAAAGATAAAGATAAGAATAATAATAAACAAAATAATAACAAATTACAAAAAAACGTGGAATACAATAGTGAGGTCTAGCCCACAACTTTATATTCAATCAATCCGTGATTTGTTATTTTGTTTTTAACTCGTGTTTATCACGGACTGGTATATCGTGCTCTCTTGTCAGTTGGTGACGAAATAAAGTTCTTTGAAAAATTCCAAATTTTCATATTAAATATATTTATTTATTTTGCTCATTATGGTACGAAATTCAATCATAAATTATCAAATAAAGATTACATTAATTATTCACTCCTAACCCCCAAGTAAAATATAAAAAGTTTTAAAATTTGACAAACAACTTTAAATATATTAATAATAAGCCTAAAATTTATAAAACTCATTTTCGGATCATCGTTTATTTTAAAATAATATAAGTTCCTTTTTAACCCGTTTACTATCAATCGAACGACACTAGAGCGTTATCGTTGTTTACAAAATATATTCGAAACCAAATATATATATTCAATATACTTTATATATATAGATATATTTTTAAATAATAATTATTATAATATCCTATTTTTATTTTTATTAGTTTTTAATAACAACAACATATAATACTTCAAATTATATTTCGAATATACATACACACATATCTATTTACAATTAATTGTTCGTGAATCGTCGGGCATGGTCCAAGGGTAATTGATTACATGAATATAGATTTTAAAACTTTCGAGACTCAATATTACAGATTTTTGCTTATCGTGTCGGAACCATATAAAGATTAACGTTTAAATTTGGTTGGAAATTCTCGGGTCATCACAGTACCTACCCGTTAAAAGAAATTTCGTCCCGAAATTTGATCGAGGTTGTCATGGCTAACAAATAAAATGTTTTCATGACGAATATGAGTTGATAATTAGAGTTTTATCATCATTGGGTAATATAGATAAAACAATTTGATTACGCGAAGGGTATAAGTGAAACTATCGCAAGAGAGTAAAATGAATAAATGTATATTCGTTTTAACCGATGACGTAGTTACGATTGATTTTCGGAATTCAAGGGATTTAAAGAAAATTTTCGTACTAATATTTGATTCTTCGGCGATTAAGGAAATCAAGATCTTCTTTGATTAAATACAATAATCTGTTTCGATTTATCTGTCGGATATTTTTCTATAAATCCACCCCCTTCTTTACCTTATTTTCCATATCTCACATCTTCTATTCTTTTTTCCTTGATTCATACTTTAGAGCATTCATCAATATGCTTCATCCAGGTCTGATTCTTGATATACTCCTAACTTTCATATCTGTCATTCTTCTTTTTCATCTTCCGCCGGAGGAAGTTATTTTCTTTTACCATTACCTTGGGGTTATAGTGTTTTTCATTCTCCCGTGTCTTTATATTGCTATACGCATTGATATACATGGTTTGTAATTTTGGTGTTTTCATTGAGCTTTATATTTTCCTTATACCTCGGAGCTATTTGCCTTTTTATTCTCTTCTCGTCTCTAAGTATAACAAGTAATGGTCCAGAATTCGTAGTTATGAATTTCGGAATGAACATAGTTAATGTTCTAAGAAGAAAATTGTAATGGCACGATCTTGATTTGGTAAATTACAAGAATATTCGGAAAAGATAGAACTATCAAGAAAATATGCTCTTGATATGTTTATAGATTAGATAGAATGTATGAGTCGTGTAACATGGCACATGATGTTGGTACTGAGTATCATCAAGTTTCATTAGAAACTCAGCATGAACTACTGTAATATAATCACGTTGATCAAGTGTCATTATATTATACTAACTCATGCATCAGTTCCCAACACTACTTCAAAACATTCGTATTTTAAATTCGAATTTCTCAGAATTTAGAAACTAAAATAGTTTCCTTTATGATGTAATATAGATAGCACGAAGAGATAAATAATTCCGGATGAGAATATTTATGAAAATATCCTCAGAAATATCGAAGATATTTATGATGACATTTTGGAATTTCTAAGTTCGATGATTGATGAATTCCGCAAGATTTTAACATGAGTACGGAGCTAGATATTCGTTGAAGGTTTCATCGGATCCAGAATTACCTGGTTTCTTTGAATATATGGTATGGTCCTTGAATTTGGCCTTGGTCTCCTTCATGGTTTGCTCAATCTGTTTTTCAGTACCAAATTTTCTATCGAGCGTTCCTAACACTCATTTCTTTATCATCAAACTTTTGGCCGTTTAGACCATCTACAATTTTTTTGTTTCCTCTGCATTTAATGCTACGATATTTGAATCATCGGTTATCAATTCGAAGTGGTTTCAGGAGAATTGTGTTTTTAGATGATTAAACGCTGATGGTAATATGGTGGAATATAAAAAGGTTCTCCGGTAACAATAAAAGAACACACATATATATCAAGGTTATAATAAGGTTGTTTCGAACGAAAAGTCGAAGTTGTCTTGCTGAAGCTGTGACAAAATTGGCCAATTTGGAAAGAGATTGAAAAGTTATTTTCGGTAATAATAACGCTAAAGGAAGTTAGCACAGCTCGCGTTAAACGTTTACTCAGTTTCTGAGAGGTTTCCGGTGCATAACTATACGCATCAATCTTTTCTTCCGTAGATGAAGTGCGGTTGGTTCATCCTCTCGATTGAAGTGTTTCCAAGAATCATGAAAGGTTTGAACGCAGATAGTAATCATCAAGATACAAATGAGATTTAAGATGGGAATCAAGTGGCAAACTTGAAGAATTGTTTAGTTTCATATGTTATAATCAATATTTTATATCATTTTAATTGTCTACTGTTGGTAGTCCTCAGTTGATTAGTCCACAGTTAGCTAGGAACAGTTAGCTAGGATTTTGTTAGCGTGGATTCTTAACAAAGGTTCTCATAGTTAATTTGTTTGTTTCTAACAAATTTTATTCCGTCAAATGTTTTTCTTCATTATGCCACTTGTTGGATTCTGATAGGTCAAAATCCAAATATGAAATTTGAATGGAAATGGTTATTCTGTGGTGAGCGGATTCATATATCTGTGGATGTAAGTAGGATGGGAAATGACTGTTGAATCAGATTTGAAGAATGTACAATGTAACTTATTAATGTGAAATCTTAAATATTCCTCGGGTATTACCTACCCGTTAAAATATTTTCATCATTAACAGTTTGTACGAAAGAATTCTTAATCACAATCCCTATGAAAATCTATATACATATATATTTTCTTCAGATGTAATTATGGATTTAATGAGTCAATATAATGTTAGACTCATTTGATTTTCGATTTGAGCTAGAATAAGTAATCTCTAAAACTATTAGGATCCACATATTCTTCACAGAATATTAATGAAGTTATGGATCATTACTTCATCGTTAGTTATTAGGATCCACATATTCTTCACAGAATATTAATGAAGTTATCGTTCAATACTTCATCGTTGATTGCTGTTGGTACTCCTTGGTATCCATGGTGCGTATGACGTTGATGTTCGTGGGACAGATTGTGAAATTGAGGCTTGGGATGCGGATGTTGTTGTTGGTGATACTGTTGGTGCCGGTAATGTTGCTGAAGCTGGTACATTTTGCACCATACTTTTCAAGGCTACAACTCGAGTGCGAAGCTCGTTGACTTATTACTCCGGGATGATTGTCGGTAGGAACGAGCGAGTGAATAAGGTTTTGAATTTGAGATAGTATATAATCATAGCGAGATATTCGGAAAATGAGGGGGAAAATGGTGTTTCTAATAGGTTCACCGGTAAGTGTTTCAGGTTTCTCGCCAATAGGTGAATTTGGTTGGTGGAAGGGATTATCTTCTTCTCGTCTCCATTGATTAAGTCGACTACGAACTCATCAGATGAATTGGGGATGGCTGATTGATTGATTCATTCTGGTGACGCTGCTTTCGGAACTGGAGTAGGACTCCATATCGGAATCCGAGAGACTTGAACTAGTTGTGAGTTCCATTGCGTACGATTGAATAAAGGAGTTTTCAATATGAAATGATTTTTGGATATCGGATGATATTCTAGTTACATAGAATATCTATGTATATAGAACAAAAGATTTCGTAGATTACGGAGGTATTTACAAAATATATCAGGCATAGTTTATGGTAACAGATACGCTAAGATATGAATTTTGTCTATACACTGTTCATGCAGTCAATGCAATAAGATGTGTCTAGACTAAGAATGATAAGCAGGTAATTTTCGACAAGAAATGATAAGCAAAACTTTTGACATGCAGACACGGTCGAAGTCCAGACTCACTAATGCATCCTAACGACTTATCAGTTAGACACACTAATGCAGACCTGGTTCGCTAAGACCACCGCTCTGATACCACATGTAGTGCCCCGACCAAATCCATATGGACGAGAACATTACATATGATTACATCGCGAGGTACTTGACCTCTATATGATACATTTTACAAACATTGCATTCGTTTTTAAAAGACAAACTTTCATTTCATCGAAAGTTGACAGGTATGCATACCATTTCATAATATCCAACTATAAATGACCTAATCTGTCATTTACTTAATAATAATCTCTAATGAACTTCAACGACTCGAATGCAACGTCTTTTGAAATATGTCATGAATGACTCCAAGTAATATCCTTAAAATGAGTTAATGTACAGCGGAAGATTTCTTTCAAACCTGAGAATAAACATGCTTTAAAGTATCAACCAAAAGGTTGGTGAGTTCATTAGTTTATAGTAATCATTTCATTTCATCATTTTAATAGACCACAAGATTTTAAGTATTATAAACTCGTGCAGAAGTCCCATTCCAACTGCACAAACAAAATATCATTTATATGAAGAACACCTGGTGAGGATTCCAAAATATATAGTAACCATCTGTGCTGGTCTTTCACCCCACGGCTGAATACATGTGCCTTCAAAATATAGAACCTCTGTGCCGGTCTTTACTCCCCCACGGCTGAACACATGTATATAAAATATAGGCCAACCGGTGCCAAAAATCATTCATATCAACCAACCATCTCATAGCAGGCATTTCGCATCGTACTAGAGATAAAAATCATTCATATCAACAAACCATCTCATAGCAGGCATTTCGCATCGTACTAGAGATAAAAATCATTCATATCAACAAACCATCTCATAGCAGGCATTTCGCATCGTACTAGAGATAAAAATCATTCATATCAACCCCAATCGCAGATAATTCTATCATAGAATGCAGTTAAGGTACTTGTGTCTATTGCGTCAAACATTTATAAAAGCACATGTATTCTCAGTCCCAAAAATGTAAAGAGTAAAAGGGATTCAAATGAAACTCACTTATTGTATTTTGTAGTAAAAATACATATGACGACAATGGACAAGTGTATGGTTGGCCTCGGATTCACGAATCTATATCAAGTATATATATTAACACTTATACTTATAATCAACAACTAAAGTTTTAAGTTATGTTAATTATTGATTTGAATATATATATATATATATATATATATATATATATATATATATATATATATATATATATATATATATATATATATATATATATATATATATATATATATATATATATATATATATATATATATTTTTATGTATTATATACTTCAATGTATAAATATTTTCATACATAAGTATATGAATATCTTATAATATATATATATATTCCTAAAGATGTTTATTTGTTATGATGACATAAAATAAAAAAAAATGATAATTTTAAATAGAATACTTTCATTAATAATTATAATTTTTTTTAAAAATGATAATTTTAATGATTTACTAATAATAATAATAATAATAATAATAATAATAATAATAATAATAATAATAATAATAATAATAATAATAATAATAATAATAATAATAATAATAATAATAATAATAATAATAATAATAATAATAATAATAATAATAATAATAATAATAATAATAATAATAATAATAATAAAAGTAAAATAATACTACCTCACATATGAAAGGTCTCCAAAAAGAAAAATAACTACCTTTGACAGGGGTCGAACCCAAGACCTCTAGCTTACCCATAACACCCCTTAACCATTGCTTCAATTCTATTTTCCTGATTAATAGCCAAACTTTCGTTTATTTAACCCGCTTATTTCTATTTCGGCCCAACAGATTAAATCCTACACGACCCAACTAAAATAATGTCTTATCTTGGTCTAGGAAGAATTACGGCCCAGCAGGCCCATTCATATCAAGACAGCTTCTTTGGTTTTTTTTTTTTTTTTTTAAATTATTTTGTTATTGCCTGGTTTTGAACCCACAACCTCCTGTCCAACAAACCCTCTACTAAACCAATGAGCCATTAATTACTTTCTTGTTTTAACTCGCACTTTTATTTATTTAATATGTCAAAAGCAGTTTATCACTTATAATTGTAATTATAATTCTTATAGTGATTCTTTTAATATTGTTAATGATAATACTAATATTAAGGATAATGATGATAATAATAAAAATACTAATTATATTAACTAAAAAAAAAATCATAGTAACAAAATAATAATAATATTAATAATAATAATATTAATAAAAATAATAATAATAATAATTAATATTAAAAGTAACGTAAAGGGGAGATATACCATAAAAAAAATGCAAGTGGGATCCTGTAAAAACAAAATCACGACTTCTTTGGAGTTGGTATCATCATATTATTGTTGCAGTACATGACAATCATCATCATCATCATCTTCATACCCACATCATCCTAAATATCCATGAATATTATCATCTTTTATCATCATCATACATAACATCACCATACATAACATCTTTCCGATTGCAGGTTTTGAAGTGGGTGTTTGACCGAAACAAAACCCAATACGTACAGCAGAAGGAGTATTATATGATGGTGATGTTCGATGATGGTTTGTATTTGTGTGCTCGGTCATAACAACAGAAGTTGGACAGTGAATGTAACATTTGACAGGAAGAAAATAGCACTAGTTCAATCTAAGTGGTTGATAATCTTGTGTTGGTTTTGATGGGTTTTATGGAAGTGATCGATGGTGAATTGAATAACATGTGGTAGTGGATTTGTAGGGTGACTATGGTGGATGAGTTGGAGTGGTGGTGATCACAACAGTAAACGAGAAAGATAATGGTGGTTGTGTGATGACCCGAGAATTTCCGATCAAATTTAAACTTTAATCTTTATATGTTCCCGACACGATAAGCAAAAATCTGTAATGTTGAGTCACGAAAATTTGAAATCTATATTCATGAAATCAAATATCCTTTGACTATGCTCGATGATTCACGAACCATTAATTGTAAATAGAAATGTATATATATATAAATAAATATATAGGCAAATAGTTATATATTATGAATTACATATATTAATAAATTAGTATGTGATTTAGAAAGAAAACTTAAACTTGATATTTAAAACATGATTAAATATGAAGTAGTGAAATATTTAAATATATAAACATATACACATATATATAGGATTAATATACATAAGTATTAATTGTATGCATATTATAATATATATATATAAAATATAAAAATATTAAATATGGAATATTTGATACTATTTAATATATAATATGTTACATAAATAATAATAGGTAATATTGATATATCCAATTTAAATATAATGATAAATATAGTTGTTATATTAATCTTAGTATTATTATTTCATGATTGTCGATATTAATATTAATATCAGTATCATTAGTATTACTATATAAGATATATAAATATGAAAGTTTGTACATTTAAATTGTTATAACATTATTACTACTAAAGTTATTGTTGTCATCATTAATATCATTTTACTACACTTAGTAATAAATATTATAATTATTATAAATATTATTAGTGTTAATATGATTATTATTATCTTTATCATTAGTGTTATTAATAATATTAGTATAATTAGCATTACTGTTATTAACAACATTATTGTTATACAATTATGATAATTGCTATCATTATCATTAGTAATATTAGTATTACTAGTATATTATTATAAATTGTATTGTATTATTATGTATAATATTAAGATCAGTATTATCATAGTTATAATATTAATATAATCTATAAAAATAAATACATAAGGACATGTACATACATAGTGATATATAGATACAAATAAATATATACAGATATTTATATATGTCGTTATATACAGATATATTTACTAGGAAATTAGTATTATTATTTATTTATCATTATTATTTATTATTTTTATTATTAATGTAAATATTATTAAAACTAATATATTTATTAATTGTATAATCCATAAATAAGGTTAAAGAGGAACAAAATTGTTATACACTTCAACACTGTGAGCAAGCTGTAATATCCTTGTTTCTATCTGATTTGGTTAGAAGTCGGACTCATAAAACAGTTACAAACAAAATCTGTTTAACTTATTCATCTGCTTTCTAATTTTTATTTAATTATTTCTGTCCTTTGGAATATTTTCCTGTCGATCGGTTTTTGACCACATAAATGATGCTAATCAGTGTTGAGTGTTAACAATAAACTCACAATATCGTTTAACAACTACAAATATCTTTTTCAAGGTCTGAATTATCGAAAATCACTTCAAATATTGAAGAACACTCAAGGAAATACTCTGTTAGTGTTCATTATTACCAACAGCTCGATTTTGAAAGAAATTTAAAAATCCTTAAATGCAAAGTTGTTGGTAATCGTTTATATAAACTATCTGCAAGATTTGAAATTTCAATTTTCGATATAGAGATTCAATTTCCGAGTCAAAGATTAAATTTAAAAAGTCAAACATTCGGTTAATCACAAAATTCGACTTCTGGATAGTGATTTAAGTTCAATTAAGAGAACAGATAAATTCTAAATGATTTTTCCAATCTAGTTCGTGTTGAAAGTTTTGTTTAAAAATGTCTTAAAATCGAAAATGGAAATTGAGGTAGGGGTGTTCATCGTGGGACTGTTACAGCAGCAGCTACGGGCTGCTTAATTTTTTTTATTTATTTTTTATTTTTCGAGTCTAGTGATATTCACAATCATAAATCATTTTCTGTTTCAATTACAGATCTTAATTCAAAGTTTAAACTCGATTTAATATGTATTAGTGGGCTCTGATCGATCGTTATTGAGAAGAAGAAGATGATAGACAGATTAGATGGGTTAAAGGAAAATTAAAACCGTATTGAATCAGAATAACATGCCTGGTTCGTTGGTTAGGAGTTAGTGTCGGGTTTCGAGAGGTCGCGGGTTCGAGTCTCACCAAGGACATTTCTTTTTAGACAACATTTTGAAAGGGTATACATCATTACTTTTATAGTTCTATTATCATTATTAATATTAATATTAATTATTATGATTATCATTATTATTATTGTTAGGATTATTATTATTAGCTAATAATTTTATTATTATGATTATAAGTCTTATTATGATTATTATCATTTCATTATTATAATTATTATTATCATTTTTATTATTGTTATTATTATTATTATGATATGATTGTTATTATTATTGTTATTATTATTACTAGTGTTATAGTTATTAGTATTATTATTTTTACTAATAAAAGTTATAGTTACCAAATATGATTATTATCGTAATTATAATTACAATGATGATATTACTAATGTTATTACTAAAAATTATTATCATTACTAGTATTATTATTCAGTAGTATTAGTATTATTAATATGATTAATAGTGATACAAGTATTATTATGATTATGATTATTATTACGAGTGTCATTATGAAAATAAAACAATTTATTATAATATTCATTAATATTAGTATTAATATCATTTTTAGTATTATTAATATTATTAATTATTATTAATAAAATATTATTAAAATGTGTATCATTAGTAGTAATATTATCGATATAAATAAATACAACTTTTATTTATATTAAATATTATTATCTATATAAAAATATACTTATAAGTATATTACATATAAGTATAAATTAATAGGATTAACAACCTTTATATCACTACCCATATATAACAAATTGAATATTTTTAATATATATATATAACTATATAGATAAAAATTATTTTCAAATATATATACAAATTAATAATATATCAAATTATAATTTTTCGATTACGAATATGTGTATTAATAAATATTCAAATGATATAGGTTCGTGAATCCAAGGCCAACCCTGCATTGTTCAGTTGTTTCATATCATCATATGTATTTTTACTACAAAATACAGTATGGTGAGTTTCATTAATCCCTTTTTAAATGCTTTTGCAATATATATTTTTGGGACTGAGAATACATGCGATGTTTTTATAACTGTTTTATGAAATAGACACAAGTAATCGAAACTACACTCTATGGTTGAATTATCGAAATCGAATATGCCCCTTTTCGTCTGGTAATCTAAGAATTAGGGAACAGACACCCTAATTGACGCGAATCCTAAAGATAGATCTATCGGGCCAAACAAGCCCCATCCAAAGTACCGGATGCTTTAGTACTTCGAAATTTATATCATGTCCGAAGGAGGATCCCGGAATGATGGGGATATTCTTATATGCATATTGTGAATGTCGGTTACCAGGTGTTCAATCCATATGAATGATTATTTTTGTCTCTATGCATGGGACGTATGTTTATGAGAAATATGAAATCTTGTGGTCTATTAAAATGATGGAAATGATTATTTATGTTAAACTAATGAACTCACCAACCTTTTGGTTGACACTTGAAAGCATGTTTATTCTCAGGTATAAAAGAAATCTTCCGCTGTGCATTTGCTCATATTAGAGATATTACTTGGAGTCATTCATGACATATTTCAAAAGACGTTGCATTCGAGTCGTTGAGTTCATCAAGATTATTATTAAGTCAATTATAGTTGGATATATTCTGAAATTGTATGCATGCCGTCAATTTTCGTTGTAAAGAAAGAATGTCTTTTAAAATTGAATGCAATGTTTGTAAAATGTGTCATATAGAGGTCAAATACCTCGCGATGTAATCAACTGTTGTGAATCGTTTATAATCGATATGGATTTCGTCCGAATGGATTAGGACGGGTCCTTTCAGGTTGGGTTATGGTGCTCTTGTGGTGGTGATGAGGTGGGTTTGATGGTTGTGGTATGCTCTCGGATTAAAACAGAAAAAATGGGGGACGAGTTGGTGATGGTTGTATGGTGTTGGGTTGCGATGAATAATAAGAAAGAGATAAGAGAGATATGAAGATGGTGGTCATGAGTGGTGGCCGTAAGGTAGTTGAGAGTGGAGATGGAAGGTCTCGGTGATAAGATGGTCGAAGTGTTCCACGATGGTAGGAAAGAAATATAAAAGAAAATAAGGTGATGGCGGGTGTGGTGGTAGTTATGGTGGTTAAGTGGATGTTAGGGTGTTGGTGTGGTGGGGTGGCGGATCATGGGTGGCGATGGCGGTTAAGGTGGTGATAGCTTGGTTGTATGCACAATATGAAAATAGAGGACATCACTAAATGACTCTTGGTTAATATTTTTTTTTATTATATATAATCTGTATTCATATGTATTATGTATATAAAAGATATTGATAGTTTGATAGATAAAGGTACATGATAGGTAGAAGTTAAATGCAATAATACTAAGTGGAATATAATGGACAAGCATAGTAACGCGCAGTAATCTCAATATTCAACACCTACATAGTAAACGAATCCTATATGTATCTATATAATGATATATATAATATAAAGTATTATTATAATAAAGATAAAGATAAGAATAATAATAATAAACAAAATAATAACAAATTACAAAAAAACGTGGAATACAATAGTGAGGTCTAGCCCACAACTTTATATTCAATCAATCCGTGATTTGTTATTTTGTTTTTAACTCGTGTTTATCACGGACTGGTATATCGTGCTCTCTTGTCAGTTGGTGACGAAATAAAGTTCTTTGAAAAACTCCAAATTTTCATATTAAATATATTTATTTATTTTGCTCATTATGGTACAAAATTCAATCATAAATTATCAAATAAAGATTACATTAATTATTCACTCCTAACCCCCAAGTAAAATATAAAAAGTTTTAAAATTTGACAAACAACTTCTAAATATATTAATAATAAGCCTAAAATTTATAAAACTCATTTTCGGATCATCGTTTATTTTAAAATAATATAAGTTCCTTTTTAACCCATTTACTATCAATCGAACGACACTAGAGTGTTATCGTTGTTTACAAAATATATTCGAAACCAAATATATATATTCAATATACTTTATATATATAGATATATTTTTAAATAATAATTATTATAATATCCTATTTTTATTTTTATTAGTTTTTAATAACAACAACATATAATACTTCAAATTATATTTCGAATATACATACACACATATCTATTTACAATTAATTGTTCGTGAATCGTCGGGCATGGTCCAAGGGTAATTGATTACATGAATATAGATTTTAAAACTTTCGAGACTCAATATTACAGATTTTTGCTTATCGTTTCGGAACCATATAAAGATTAAAGTTTAAATTTGGTTGGAAATTCTCGGGTCATCACAGAAATCATATAAAGATTAAGTTTAAATTTAGTCGAAAATTCCCGGGTCATCACAAAAAGCAGCCCATGTCAACACAAACGGGAGACAGCTAATCCAACTGTATGCCCTTACCCTTGTCCAAGCCGGAACCTATAAAATGATAAGCAACGAGAGGGTAAGCAATGCTTAGTGAGTGCAACAATTATACATACATATATATAACCTATCCATTTGCAATCACAATACCAAATACCTCATACGAACTTGTAATTCAATAGCATGTCAACATACCCGTAACACTAACAAGTCGTACATCATCACACCACTTCATTAGCATATACTCAACTCAATATATATATATAATATGCTAAACAAAACAACAATCTCAATATGGTTAACCAATAATGCTATAGTGCTACCGGCTCGTGGTTCACACCATACGCTTTTGAGTCATACTCGTTTATAGTGCTACCGGCTCGTGGTTCACACTCGATGCTACCGGCTCGTGGTTCACATCTTAGTTTATAGTGCTACCGGCTCATGGTTCACACTCGATGCTACCGGCTCGTGGTTCACATCCTATCCCACACATGTTATGGCACTACCGGCTCGGTGGTTCATACCATAATATTCACAAATAAATAAGCTATATACACATACGTATAATTACTCCACTCACCTTGTCACAAGGATGATGATTTAGCACTTCCGAGCTTCAACACAATGTACCTAAACCATTAAGTGCACATTCAATTTCACAACTAGTGGGATTAACCACAATACTCCCACTTGAGCATTTAATGACCCAATTTTCATTAAATGACTCAACTACTCACAACCGCCCATAAATGGCCAAGACTCGACTTTAATCACTAAGACTAGTGAATTAAAGTCTATTAACTTCAATTAACACAAAACTTTGGGTAATCCATACCCATTTCATCTAACTAGGTCGACTAGTACATTTTGACCCATTTTATATCACTTAAACTCACAATCAAGTCAAACTTACCCATTAATACTTCTTTCATAAATCTTAAAGTGTATTAGTGACTAACAACACCAATTGACACTTACAACCTCAAATCACAAGGCCAAAACCCTAGATTGTGGCTATTAGGGTTTCATTACAACAACATAACCCAAACTCACCCATTTTACCCTCAAATAGGTCATACAAATCTCTAGTAACCAAAACCCTTGCCATTAACCAATTAAAACTTAAATCATAAGGTTAGAACTTACTGAGACTACCAACGCGTAGCTAGAGACACAAGGAACAACTTTAATTCTTGCTCCAAAGATCAACCCTCAATCCTTCACTCTCAAATCTCACTTTTAATATAAATGGGTTTTAAGTTTTGGGAGAGAAATTGGAAAGAAAAGAGAAAAGAAATTAAATGAAATGGATAAGTGGTTGGGATTTAATGCTCCCGTCAGATTTATACGCCAAATTACCACTTTGCCCCTTAAAGTCATTTAATTTGAGCTAAAATCGGAATCTGTCCAGCAGATTTGCCGCGGCGCGGCCTAAATGGCGCGGCGCGACGTATCGAAGGAAAAACAACCCCTTTTAACCCAACTTCTGATCCAGATTTGCTTGATATGCCGCGGCGCGGACCCAATTGGTGCGGCGCGGCCTAAGGCTGTATCTGAACAGCTCGACCAACTTAAACAATTTTCGATTTTATTTAATTTGTACATTCCAAACCCGCTTCCTATATTCACCTAGCCTTCAACAATAGTCTCACAAGACTTAACGCTAACCAAACCCATGTTTAAACTTATACATGCACACATTATCAAGTATACATATATGTATATATATATCTACACATATATTCATACATTTACGCATAAGCTAACGAGTTATAAACGTACAAATGATTAAGTAAGTACCTTTCGATACGTACGGGAAAACGGGATGTTACAGTTTGACATCCCACCTCGGGCTAGACGCGCTAGCATTCAACGGGTGTTTAATACTTTGAGGACAAACGCACTCGCCAAGTGAACTTTTAGGGGGTGATATACATACGTTAAGTCTAGTTACCGGGTGCCCACGGTTAAGCATATACTTTTTATACTATTTGAATACGAATTAAACTGCTGGCTTTAAGCACTAAAATCTCGTGGTCTACATTACATTACTGATTACAAACAAACTATATCTCACCAACATTCGTGTTAACTTTTTAAGCGTGTATTTCTCAGGTGCTTAGACGTTGTTGCTTCCGCTATTAGACTTGCTGTCTTGGTGTTATAGACTTATTGTCTTGGTGCTATAGACTTGCTGTTATGGACCTGCTGTGTTAGATTTCCGCTGCATTACTTAGAGATGTCTCAATCATGAAACTTTTATTTTGCATTCGTAACTTATGTTATTTTCAAACAATGGCTTTTTAATGACCTTTGTGTCACATACTTATGTTAGTGATTCTATTCATAGGAAGCACGTTACCTTTTGTAAAACGCTATCTTTTCATGAATGCAAAACGGGTTTTCAAACGGCATATAGTGTTTGACCATGTAATGATCCTGTTGTTGACGATCCGTACATGTTGATTTTGTACGGGGCATCATATTTGGTATCAGAGCATTGGTTGTAGGGAATTAGGTTGTATTAGTGAGTCTAGACCAGGTCGAGTAGAATTCGCTAATAGGACTAATCTACAACTTGCTCGTTTACTTGTTTCTGCAGAACTGCTGCATGCTACTGTGTGATGACCCGTCCAAATCCACTTGGACGAATACATCATTCATTGATTTCATAGTGAGGTTTTGACCTCTATATGATACATTTTGTAAACATTGCATTCTTTTGAAAAGGCACACCATAAATGAATATATTTAAATCCAAGGTTTTCGACATCTGATGATCTCTACGTATAGACAATCACCGTATATAATAGTTTACCATAATACATCCGTTGACAATGCAGTCAAAATAAGACACATGGTGATGATTTTGTGAACGCAAAGTTTTCTAGAATAAAACATGTATGACTCCATGAACATATCTTGTATAACGTATAAGCAAGCAGCGGAAGACTTCTATTAACCTGAGAATAAACATGCTTAAAAGTGTCAATATAACGACCCTGGATTTTCCAACGTTTACTTATTAATATTTAATATTAATACTTGTGATTAAATGAATGTATTGTTTATATACATTTACATGTTACCATACTTGACTTTAAATGCCCGAAACGTCTTTGTGACAAATGAACTTTTCACGAATGATATTTTTAAACATCATTTACATTCATGATTAAGTTTTATTAATCATTTTTAATTAACAAGTGTTACTAGTTAATTACTTAGGCTTTTATTGGATTATTATTTATTTGGACTTGGGCTTATTTATTTAACTTGTTACTTACATACATGCTTGGGCTTTATATTTGTACATGGACTTAGAAGCCCACTCTTCACACTACATGGATTAATAAGCCCATTTTATAAATGCTAGTATTACTTTCAACTTAACTAGATAGTTTAATACACATGGAATCTAGTTACATGATACTTCCCATGAAAGCACACCTATTAACCAACTTTTGAGCCATAACCATGCATGAATTAGTGGATTAATCCCTCCCCACTCTTTCCTTGCAAAACCGTCAACTAGCATGGGTAAAAGGAGAGTTTTGTTTCAAATTTTGTTTACTTACTCACTTACTTCCTCATTTCTCACACACACAAAAAAATACTTGCAACTTTTCTCTCTTTTTCTCTCATCTTGTAAGTAACTTGAACAAACATTTCTCTTCTTCTTTTCTTGTAAAAACCAAAACCCAACACCTATAATCATCATCATTTACTTACTTTGTTACTTGTTCTTTGTTGTTGTTAAATTACTTACTTTGTTAGTTGTTGTTTGTTGTTGTTGTTTACTTGCTAATTATTAAGAATCAAACTTGTTAGTTTGATTCTTCATATCAACTTGTTCTTACAAGACATACAAGAACTAAACACTCTAGTTTATGTTCTACACTTAATGTTGTAAAGATTGTAAGTTCATGTGTTGAAAACCATACTTGTAATTCATGTTGTAAACTTAAAACTTTACATTCTTAAAGATCAAGACTTTGGCTTGAATCTTTAAAGTATGAACAACAATGAACTAGTTACTTGTTTATTTAGTTTATTACTTCATTCTTGCACTTTTAAATTCATGTTTCATGTTGTTGTTGGTCAAGTGTTACTAGTTAACTTTGATCTCATTTTTCTTGAACTAAAGTTAACCTTATAAGTTCAAGAACATGGAAGTATAACTTTTTAGTTATAACTTCATACACTTGTGTTAGATTTAACTTAATAACTTTAGATCTAGACTTTTGGATCTTGGATCTTCAAGATCTAACTAAGAACTATGTTCTACATCTTAAGATCTTGATTAGTTAGTTTACTTTCTAGTTTGAAGTTCAATATTACTTTTATAGTTCATGTATGTGTTAAATCTAAGACTTTGATGTAACTTTGGTTCATCAAACTACATACAACACTTAATTGAGTTGTGCTACATGTCTTAGACTTACACAAGTGTTATGATGGTGAAAACTTGGTTAAGATGATGTAAACACATCAACGAGTTGTACACTTGAAGCTATATGCATCAAGGATGAGAACCGTGATAAGCATCGAGCACCTAAAGCACACTGGAACCTACTGTTTTACTGTTTCTGGGTCTGATCAGTATGACCTGGGCTACTGTAAAGATGATTTTCAGTTAGCTCTGTTCGAGTAGATAACTTTTCATTTAGGACTCGTCTTAATCCAAGTTACGGTTTAGGATTTATGGCCCTCCGATCGTCACTATGTCCTTTTAACATTGTGCTGAAAATTCTGACCTACTCGCACTTAGACCGTCGCCACAGTCAAACAAAGACGAGTTTGCTTCTGTAATTTTTACCACAACTAAAGGACTCATATACGGAGCCATGGTCACTGGTCTCACCATATTTCAGTAGGTATTGAGGTCGTGGCGACTGACCAAAGTCAGCCTATGTTTTAAACTTCTTTCATAAACGAAACTTACTTTGCACCTTTTGTTTGATGATGATTGATGATGACCTTTAAGACCTTATTTACATACATTTAAACCTATTGGGATGATTTACTGACTTAGTACTATTTGACTTAGGTTGAGGACTTTCCTGACCTACGTACTTGCTTATTTCTCAACTCGACTTTACCACTACTTTACCACTGTGAGTTATAGCATCCCTTTTTTAACTTTAACTATTTTGGGAACTGAGAATACATGCGCATTTTACGTTTTACATATACTAGGCACGAGTACTTAAACTTTATATATGTGTGGGTTATACAACGGCATAAACATTCCCTTTAGCTCGGTAACGTTTAGTCATTGGTTTTTGAACCGGTGAACGCGAATCTTAGATATGGATCCATAGGATTTGACATCCCCACTCGGGCTAGTAGCGCTAGCATTTAATGAGTGTTTAATACTTCGTAAACATACGCACTTGCCAAGTGTACTTTCAGGGGGTATAAACGTTAAGTTAGTTACCAAGTGCCCACGGTTAAACATATACTTTATCATACTGTTTTGAAACGCTCTTTGTAGCACTGAAATCTCGTGGCCTACCTTACATACTGTTATACTTAAACTATAGCTCACCAACCTTTGTGTTGACGTTTTTAAGCATATTTTTCTCAGGTGCTTAAGGTTGCTTCCGCTGTGTGCTAGTCTTGCTATAGACACCCGCTTCTTTAGAGATGTCACCGCATGAACTACTCTATCTTGCATTCAAACTTTAATACTTTTGAACTATGATTTGTAACGACCTGAGGGTCACGTACTATTTCTAATTGCTTCTGTTCATTGAAGCATACTTTTGGCTGTTAAACACTGATGTTGGTTAAGACATCACCTTTTATCATGAATGCAAACGTATTTTGAAATAGCATATAGTGTTTAACCTTGTAATGATCCTGTTGTTGATGATTCGTACACTATGGTTTTGTACGGGGCATCACATTTGGTATCGGAGCCAGGTTGTAGGGAATTAGGTTGCATTAGTGAGTCTAAGACCGACCCGAGTAGGATTCACTAATAGGACTAATCTACAACTTGCTAGTTTACTTGTTTCCGCTGAACTTACCGCATGCTGCTGCTTACTTTTACTGCAATATGCCATATGCTACTACATGATTTCACTACTGCATGATATTACTTGCTTTCGATTGCATGCTACTTCTGTATGATTTACTGTTATTGCCATGCTATTTACCGTTATACATGATTTAGACTGTTGGCCTAATACGTGCTTGCTTTATGACTTACTGACATGGAAAATTTATTTTTCCTTGTTCAGATGTCGGATATTCCACCTGCTATCATTTTGGGCAGTTCAGACTCTTCAGCCATTTCACCTGCTACTATTGTTGATCCACCGATCTCGTCGGCGACACACTCTAGTGACCTAGGTGCTTCATCTTCCGGAGCTAGCAGCCATGTACCTGCCCCAGTGATTACTACTGACGGAGCCCAGGACCTCCCGGAGATTCTAGCTCCACTTGCCCCGGTACCTCAGGAGCCACAGTAACATCCCGGTGATGTTGTGATTCCTGCGGAATTTGGAGAAGGTCCATTCCGTAATCAGTATCGTCATTGGTGCCGACGCGCTCCCGACGGATGACTCTTGCCGATCCCGCCTTTTAGATACTGACAGATGATGGCCGCCCGAGGAGAGCCAGTACAGCCACCCATGCAGCCACCTCCACATGATTCTGATGACCCATCATCCGACGACTCATCTACAGATGACTCTAGTGACGATGACTCCGACGAGGAGGACCTTGATGACGCACCTGTTCAGCCACCCTCCACCCCGCCGAAGAAGCGGTACCGTTTCGACGGCACCATTATTCCGGGGATCAACGGAGGTCGAGCATTCACTGACGCATTTGGTCGGCGTCGTAGGGTTACGGCCCGTAAGCGGCTTGTGCCGTATCCTGCAGATCCCTTCATCCGTAAGCCTTACCGCCTCGCAGCCTCTACTTCTGAAGCCGGACCGTCAGCACCACCAGCTCCACCAGCACCACCCATACCGACTGCACCGCCTGCCCCACCCACTCCCTCTGTCGAGGCACTGATGAGGGAGGTGGAGATCCTCCGTGCTCGGGTAACTGAGAAAGAGGACCAGATGTCCCACGTATTGGACATCCTACACCCACCTTCACCGTAGGACTTTTGTAGTAGATTTCATTATGTAATCTAGCTGTAGTTTTATGTTTCACTTATGTATTGTATGAACTTATACAGATGTATGCAACTTATTATTAATAAATGGAACTTTGCGTTATTTAATTCTTGCACGATGTTCTATTTACATTACTGTATGATTCTGTGGTATTTGTACCTAGATGCGTTACTTAATAAACATGTGATGTGTTGATTCCATGTTGGTTACCATTATTACTATTTGAATACTGGATTTTAACTTGAGTCAAAATTTTTGTTTAGAACATCATGGCCAACGGACGATCAATATCAACACCTATCGCAACCCAAATCGAGGAGATGATTGCCGAAAGGGAATGGCCAACGGAAATGCAACCCCAAGCTCCACCGCCACCGCCACCGGTTATTCAACCCATTCGTAATGGGTGCACGTACAAAGAGTTCCAATGCTACAAACCTCATAACTTCAGCGGAACAGAGGGACCGGTTGGTCTCACTAGATGGTTCGATAAATTAGAATCTGTGTTTCGAGTTAGTAACTGCTCGGAAGCGAATAAGACCAAGTTTGCTTCATGCACTCTGTCTGACGGCGCACTAACGTGGTGGAACATGTTGGCTCAAGCAAAGGGTATTGATGAGGCATTTGCTACCCCATGGGAGGAATTCAAAGGGGCCCTGATTGAGGAATATTGCCCTAGGACCGAGATCCAGAAGATGGAGATTGAATTTATGCAGTTAAAGGCTGTTGGGAACGACCTTGATAGTTACAACCGGAGGTTTTTGGAATTAGCCCTGATGTGTCTGATAATGCTAAAAACGAACATATATTTCATAGCATTATTCCTCAAGAAAGACAAGCTTTTAGTTGCAATTGTTCTATTTAAAAGTGATATTCGTTTAAATAATAAAAGGTGAAGACAAAAGACAGATTTGACGAATTGAAGACGCAAACGACCAAAAAGCTCAAAAGTACAAAAGACAATCAAAGAGGTTCCAATTATTAATGAGAAACGTCTCGAAATTACAAGAGTACAAGATTCAAAAAGCAAAGTACAAGATATTAAATTATTCGCAAGGACGTTCGAAAATCTGGAACCAGGACCAGAGTCAACTCTCAACGCTCGACGCAACGGACTAAAAATTACAAGTTAACTATGTATATAAATATAATATAATATATAATTAATTATATTAATTATATATATATTATATTTATAAAATAAATCGTCGAAAAACAAAGAGCCAAAGGTGGGTGAGCTGTAAAAACAAACTCCGCGACTCGCGGAGTTTGAAGAAGGAAAGGGCCGCGAGTCGCGGAGCCCCAAAAACTGAAACTCCCTATAAAATCCAACGAATTCTGATCATTTTTAATATCCAATATATCAATCTCTCTATCTATATACGTAGTATATATTTATATTTATATTTTAATTTTAATTTTAATTTTAATTCTAATAATAAGGGTATGTTAGCGAATGTTGTAAGGGTGTAAGTCGAAATTCTGTCCGTGTAACGCTACGCTATTTTTAATCATTGTAAGTTATGTTCAACCTTTTTAATTTAATGTCTCGTAGCTAAGTTATTATTATGCTTATTTAATCCGAAGTAATCATGATGTTGGGCTAAAAATATTAAAATTGGGTAATTGGGCTTTGTACCATAATTGGGGTTTGGACAAAAGAACGACACTTGTGGAAATTAGACTATGAGCTATTAATGGGCTTTATATTTGTTTAACTAAATGATAGTTTGTTAATTTTAATATAAAGATTTACAATTGGACGTCCATATAAATAACCATATACACTCAATCGGACACGATGGGCGGGGTATTTATATGTACGAATAATCGTTCATTTAACCGGACACGGGAATGGATTAATAGCCACTAGAATTATTAAAACAGGGGTGAAATTATGTACAAGGACACTTGGCATAATTGTTAACAAAGTATTAAAACCTTGGGTTACACTCAGTCGACATCCTGGTGTAATTATTAAACAAAGTATTAAAATCTTGTTACAGTTTAAGTCCCCAATTAGTTGGAATATTTGACTTCGGGTATAAGGATAATTTGACGAGGACACTCGTACTTTATATTTATGACTGATGGACTGTTATGGACAAAAACCAGACGGACATATTAAATAATCCAAGACAAAGGACAATTAACCCATGGGCATAAAACTAAAATCAACACGTCAAACATCATGATTACGGAAGTTTAAATAAGCACAATTCTTTTATTTCATATTTAATTTCCTTTATTTTATATTTAATTGCACTTCTAATTATCGCACTTTTATTTATTGTTATTATATTTAATTGCAATTTTAATTATCGTACTTTTTCTTTTTAATTATCGCAAGTTTATTTTATCGCACTTTTATTTATCGCAATTGCATTATCGTTATTTACTTTACGCTTTAAATTAAGTCTTTTATTTATTTAATATTTTACATTTGGTTTTAACTGCGACTAAAGTTTTAAAATCGACAAACCGGTCATTAAACGGTAAAAACCCCGCTTTATAATAATAATATTACTTATATATATATTTGTATTTTTATAAATTAAACTAATATAGCGTTAAACTTTGATTAAAAGATTTTCCGGTGGAACGAACCGCACTTACTAAAAACTACACTACTGTACGATTAGGTACACTGCCTATAAGTGTTGTAGCAAGGTTTAAGTATATCCATTCAATAAATAAATAAATATCTTGAGTAAAATTGTATCGTATTTAATAGTATTTCCTTGTAAAATTTAAAAGCTATTTTATATACACCTCGCATAACCATCAAGTATTTTTGGCGCCGCTGCCGGGGAACAATCTAGCTTAAAAGCCGGAAGCGCAACGCTAATTAAAAAAAAAAATTTCTTATTAAGTTTTAATTAGTTTTTGTAAAATATATACTTTTTAAAATTTTAAAAAAATTAAAAAATTAAAAACCAAAAAAATATATATATATAAATCTATTTTTAAGATTTTTATAAAATTATAAAGTATTTCTATTTTTATTTTAGTTTTTAAAACATAAGTTTTTATTTAATTTATATAAATATTTTATATATTTATTAAAACAGAAAATTTAAACAGAAAAATAAAAAAATAAAACAAAATATAAACCGGTCAAACGAAAGCTCCTGATCTGAAATTTGATACCCCGCGACTCGCGGAGTTTTTAGCTAGGTGGAACCGCGACTCGCGGAGCCACCCTGACACGAACAGGAAGCCCTAATCTCGCATTTAATACGGTGTAATTATTATTATTATTTTTTTTATATAACCCTAATTAGGTTGTTGTATTAATTTAATTAGTAATTAGTAATTAGTTTTTATTATTATTTTGTTTAATTAGTTTAATTAGTTTATAAAATTAATAGTTTTATAAAATAAATAATATAAAAATAATATTTTTATAAAAATTGTACTTTTTACAAATTTTAGTATATTTTTATATTTTGTTCCTTTTTAATTATTTTAGCGTAATATTTGTATTTTTTGCTCGTATTTAGTTTTAAACTTAGTTTTTGCCATAGTTATTTTTATTTATAGATTTTTAGGCTTTGTCGTAAAATCCCTTAAGTGCTTTTTCTTTAGACTAAGATCTAGGTGCTTTAGAATTTTGCGATGCCTTTTTAAGTTTTAGTACCTTTTTAAGTTATTGCCATTTGGGATATAGTTTTACTTGTAAGCTTTAATATTTTTAGAAGCAACTTTTAATTTTTAGTTTTTAGTGCCTTTTTAAGTTTCAACGCGCTACTTTCTTATTTTTATTTTTAGACGCCTTTTACCTATGTATCAATTATCATTCCAATTAGTAATCTCAATTTGCGATTATAATTTTAAGTTAGTAATAGTAATAAGGTTGGGTTAGTCGAGTGTTTTTAAGTTTTATAAGTCACTCTTTTTTTTTCATTTTTCGACGCCTTTTTCAATTTTTTTTTTCTTTTTCGACCTTTTTCGACGCGCTCTTTTTCTTTCTTATTTCTCGCTATTCTAGTTTTTAGGACATAGATTTTTATTCTACTTCTTATCTAAATTTCTTAAAATTACGAAAATTTATTTTAAGTGGTTAAATTGATAGACATCAAAATTTTCTGGTTCGTAGTAATAGTTGGATTTGTACGTGGACCGGGTTATTGGAGCCAAACAGTCCTCAATTATATTGAGACCAAACGAATCCTGCCCCTCTGCTGCATCTTTTGGCTATTCGAAACGTGGGCAAAATCAGAAAAGTCTATTAATTGGATAACTTATATAATTTTTCTTTCCTTTTTAAAAACTAATAGGATATTCAGTGAATGCACCGTGCAAGACGTTCACCACCTTTTGTACGTTCACCACCTGTAACTCGATCAAGACATCTAGCTAATATTTTCGCCGTTGATAATCCATTTTTTGAACCCGACCTCACAATTGAGAATCCGGAGAATATTCAGGGACGATTCATAGATCCTGAACCATTAAATTTTCCTCCGGAACCACCAATCATTCAAACAGAGATTGTTGAGGAACGAACCATTAAATCAGAATCCTCTAGTGATTCGGATTCAACAAATTCAAACATGGAAAATCTGGAACCTTTAAGTATGGAAGACCGAAAAAGAGCTAAACGCACTGGCCAAGGTCACGCAATTACTCATCCAGACATTAATGCGCCAGATTATGAAATCAAAGGACAAATTCTACATATGGTGACTAATCAATGCCAATTTAGTGGTGCGCCGAAGGAAGATCCAAATGAACATCTTCGTACCTTTAATAGGATCTGCACTCTATTTAAAATCCGAGAAGTGGAGGATGAACAGATATATCTCATGTTATTTCCCTGGACTTTAAAGGGAGAAGCCAAAGATTGGTTGGAATCGTTACCTGAAGGGGCGATCGATACATGGGACGTTTTAGTTGAAAATTTTCTTAAACAATTCTTTCCGGCATCTAAAGCCGTAAGACTTCAAGGAGAAATTGTTACATTCACACAGAAACTGAATGAAACTCTATATAAGGCGTGGACAAGATTTTGAAAGTTATTAAGAGGATGTCCGCAACATGGTTTAGACACCTATCAAATAGTGCAAATATTCTACCAAGGATGCGACATCACTACAAGAAAAGACATCGATATAGCAGCTGGTGGTTCCATTATGAAGAAAACCGAAACTGATGCTTATAAAATTATTGATAACACTGCTTCCTACTCACATGAGTGGCACCAAGAAAAAGATATCGTTAGATCATCTAAAGCAGCTAGAGCCGATTCTAGCCATGACTTAGATTCTATTTTCGCAAAGATAAATGCTGTGGAAAGACGAATGGAAAAGATGACTAAAGATATCCACTCAATACGAATTAGTTGTGAGCAGTGTGGAGGACCACATTTGACAAAAGATTGTCTCAGTATTGAATTAATAATGGAACAAAGAGAGAATATTTCATACATAAACCGAAGGCCTGGAAATAATTATCAGAATAATTATCAACCGCCAAGACCGATTTACAATCAAAATCAGAATTATAACCGAAATATTCCATACAACAACCAACAAGGTCCTAGCAATCAACAAGTATCTAACAATACTTACAACCAGCAAAGACCTAATTTTCAAAACAAACCACCACAAACCGATGATAAAAAGCCGAATTTAGAAGATATGATGACGAAGCTAGTTGAAACTCAAACGCAGTTTTTCACATCTCAGAAACAAAACAATGAACAAAATGCTCAAGCATTTAGAAATCAACAAGCTTCTATTCAAAACTTGGAACAAGAAGTAAGTAACCTAGCAAGGTTAATAGGTGAAAGAAAACCGGGAAGTTTACCTAGTGATACAAATGCAAACCCCCGGAATGAAACAGCTAAAGCCATTACCACAAGAAGTGTACAACACTTAAACCACCTGAAATACCTGTAACTTCTGATGAAGCTATTCCTACTCCACAAGAACCACAACCTGAACAAGATAAGGAAAAAGAACCGGTAGTTGAAAAGGTTAATGAAGATAACACAGTTAAGGCTAAACCTTATGTTAAACCATACCAACCACCACTTCCTTACCCGAGTAAAATGAAAAAAGAGAAACTTGAAGCCGAGCAATCCAAATTCTTGGATATGTTTAAACAGATAAATGTAAATCTTCCTTTCATTGATGTGATTTCAGGAATGCCTAGATATGCTAAATTTCTGAAAGATCTAATCTCGAATAGAAAGAAAATGGAAGAACTCTCAGCTGTTACTATGAATGCTAATTGTTCAGCAGTGCTGTTGAATAAGATACCAGAAAAACTATCTGATCCAGGAAGTTTCACAATTCCATGTTTTCTGGGTAGTCTTAGTTCAATAGAAGCATTGCCAGACTTAGGTGCTAGTATAAATTTAATGCCGTTTTCACTATACACTAAACTAGACCTTGGAGAATTGAAACCAACAAGAATAAGCATACAACTAGCCGATCGATCAATAAAATATCCTAGAGGGATAATGGAGAACATGCTAGTTAAAATTGGTACTTTAGTATTTCCAGTAGATTTTGTTGTTCTGGACATGGAAGAAGATTCTCAAGTTCCTCTCATATTAGGAAGACCATTCTTAAACACGGCTAAAGCAATGATAGACGTGTTTGGTAAGAAATTGACCCTAAGTATAGAGGACGAGAGTGTTACCTTTTTAGTTGATAGAGCAATTTAACAACCGCAATCTGCAGATGATACATGTTATTATATTCAAACTATAGATTCACATGCAGAATTGTTAGAAGAATTTCCAGAATTACAAGGAACAGGAGAATGTTCTTTAGGAGAAGGAACTAAAACAATTGATGAAGTTGAAATGTTAGCTACACTTATAGCTAATGGATATAAACCAACAACAGAAGAAATTCAAATGCTAAAAGAAGAAGACAGATATCGATATAAATCATCAATAGAAGAACCACCGAAATTAGAGTTAAAGCCACTTCCAAACCATTTGGAATACACTTATTTACATGGTGAATCTGAATTACCTGTAATAATATCGTCTTCTCTTACTGAAAATGAAAAATCTCAACTCATTTCTGTGTTGAAAGCTCATAAACCAGCCATTGCATGGAAGATTCATGATATTAAAGGAATAAGTCCTTCGTATTGCACACATAAAATCCTTATGGAAGAAGGTCATAAAACGTATGTGCAACGCCAACGAAGACTAAATCCGAATATGCAAGATGTAGTTAAAAAAGAAATTATTAAACTGCTAGATGCAGGTTTAATTTATCCAATTTCTGATAGTCCATGGGTAAGCCCAGTTCAATGCGTGCCTAAGAAGGGTGGCATGACTGTCATTACAAATGAAAAAAATGAACTTATTCCTACAAGGACTGTAACAGGATGGCGTGTATGTATTGATTATAGAAAATTAAATGACGCCACCAGAAAAGATCACTTTCCCTTACCTTTCATTGATCAAATGTTGGAAAGATTAGCCGGAAATAGTTATTATTGTTTTCTTGATGGATTTTCCGGATATTTTCAAATTCCAATAGCACCCAAAGATCAAGAGAAAACCACGTTCACGTGCCCTTATGGTACTTTTGCTTACAAACACATGCCATTTGGACTTTGCAACGCCCCTGCAACCTTTCAAAGGTGCATGATGGCGATTTTTCACGACATGATAGAAGAATGCATGGAAGTTTTCATGGATGACTTTTCAGTCTTCGGTGATACATTTGAATCATGTCTAGCTAATCTTGAACGAATGCTTATTAGATGCAAACAATCAAATCTAGTACTTAATTGGGAGAAATGCCATTTCATGGTTAAAGAAGGCATCGTTCTTGGTCATAAAATTTCAAAAGAAGGAATTGAAGTGGATAGAGCTAATGTAGATGTAATTGCTAAACTTCCACATCCCACCAATGTTAGAGGAGTTAGGAGTTTTCTAGGGCATACCGGTTTTTACCGACGTTTCATAAAAATTTTTTCTAAAATTGCCACTCCTATGAATAAACTCCTAGAAAAGGATGCTCCATTCATCTTTTCAGATGAATGTATCAAATCTTTTAATATTCTTAAAGAGAAACTTACTAATTCGCCGATTATGATAACACCAAATTAGAATCTACCGTTTGAACTAATGTGCGATGCAAGTGATTTTGCAATGGGAGCTGTTTTAGGACAAAGGATTGAAAAACGATTTCAACCTATATATTATGCTAGTAAGACGTTACAAGGAGCATAAACAAATTATACAACTACTGAAAAAGAACTCATTGCTATTGTCTTTGCTTTTGACAAATTTCGTTCATATCTCGTTCTAGCAAAAACGGTGGTCTATACCGACCATTCTGCTCTTAGATACCTATTTTCGAAACAAGATGCCAAACCAAGATTAATTCGTTGGATCTTACTCTTACAAGAGTTCGATATTGAAATCCGAGATAAAAGAGGAGCAGAAAATCTCGCCGCTGATCATCTTTCTCGTCTTGAAAATCCCGAATTAGAAGTTCTAAATGAATCGGCCATACAAGACAACTTTCCTGATGAATATCTATTGAAGATAGATTATAATGAAATACCATGGTTTGCAGACTATGCAAACTACTTAGTATGTGGATTCCTTGAAAAAGGATTATCGTACCAAAAACGAAAGAAATTCTTCAGTGATATAAAACACTATTTTTGGGAAGATCCACATCTATTTAAAAGTTGTCCAGATGGAATAATACGCCGATGTGTATTCGGAGATGAAGCTAGTAAAATTTTAAACCATTGTCACACAGGACCAACAGGAGGGCATTATGGGCCTTAACTAACAGCAAGAAAAGTTTATGAAGCTGGATTCTATTGGCCTACAATTTACAAAGACGCACACCTTCTTTGCAAATCATGTGATGCTTGTCAAAGGGCCGGAAAAATAAGTCAACGTGATGAAATGCCACAAAATGTCATTCAAGTATGCGAAGTATTTGACATTTGGGGTATTGACTTTATGGGTCCATTTCCAAAATCTCATAATAATCTCTATATTCTCGTAGCCATTGATTATGTATCTAAATGGGCAGAAGCACAAGCTCTCCCAACTAACGATGCACGAGTTGTAGTCAACTTTTTAAAACGTCTTTTTAAAAAGGTTTGGAACACCGAAAGCTTTAATAAGTGATCGGGGAACTCATTTCTGTAATAATCAACTTGAGAAAGTTCTCAAAAGATATGGAGTAACTCATAAAATCTCCACCGCATATCATCCACAAACAAGTGGACAAGTTGAAAATACCAACCGAGTTTTAAAACGTATTCTAGAGAAAACCGTAGGATCAAATCCGAAGGAATGGTCCATTAAATTGGAGGATGCACTCTGGGCTTTTAGAACAGCCTACAAAACTCCAATTGGAACCACACCTTTTAAAATCGTCTACGGAAAAGCATGTCATCTTCCAGTAGAAATTGAACACAAAGCATTTTGGGCTTTGAAGACATGTAATCTTGATTTACATGAAGCTGGACGTCTACGGTTAAGTCAACTAAACGAATTAGAAGAATTATGACATGAAGCATACGAAAATTCATTAATCTATAAGGAAAGAATGAAGAAATGGCATGATAAAAGAATCAGAAGTTCAAAAGAATTTAAAGAAGGAGACAGAGTTCTTCTTTTCAATTCACGATTCAAGCTATTTCCTGGAAAATTGAAATCAAGATGGTCTGGACCATTCATAGTCAAACGAGTTTTTCCATACGGAACGATAGAATTAATAAATTCAAATGGAATTGAATTTAAAGTTAATGGTCACAGAGTTGAACATTACATAGATAGTCTGATGGAAGTCGACAACGAAGTTAATCACAATTTCGATACCACAGCTAACTAAGTGTGGGGAGAATCAAGTCTTTTAAAGGATAATATGTATTTCTGTTAGAGTTAGATTTTTTGTTTTCGTGTAGTTCTCGAAAATGGAACCCGAATGGTCTTTCCTTAGCAGACCCTAAAGAACTAGTCTTCTCCCCCCATTCTGAATTTTTATTTTTTTTGGTTTTTAGGAAATGAAGACTGCCTGTGAACTAAACCATGGTCTAATGCTACACGCTTTGATCACTAAACGTAATAATGACACACATCCGAGTGAAATAGTATCAGTAATCAGAGAAAGATTGGACGGAGTAAGAAAAGAATCCAGATGCGAAGATAATAAGTTACAATTTGGTAAAGGAAAATCAAAATTCGCAGCGAAAAGAAGAGCACGACACCTAGAAAGATGTCACAAATGCGGAAAATGGTCACATGGAGGTAAATGTTCAAATAATTAAACCTATTCAAACACCGAATTTTTTACTTTATGCAGAGACGGACTGTTCATATGTTTAGAAGAAAAAACACTGAATGCTCGAGGTTACGCCTATGTAGCCATGAAAAACCAATTAAACCGACTATCTTATGAATGGGATAGATCATATAACTAAGAATACTATCTCACAGGTAAGTCTGTACAGTTTTTATTTTTTAATTTTTTTAATTTTTAACCTTTTGATAATAAACGCTAATTTGTTCGCTATAAAGTATTAAATTGGTATTGAATAAAATTAGGTTTGGCGACCGAAATTATTGATATCATTCAAAAATTTATTACATCACTGCGAAATTTAACGTTTATTCTTAAGGTAGAAATATCTTTAATCAATCAACCCAAAATATTTCAAAAATTCGTCATGAGTTAAATTAGGTCATGGAACCGAAATTACTTTACCGAAAAGAGGGGCGCATATTTTTGATAATATTTGATTGATTAAAGTGGGATAAAAGATCAAAAAGATTTTTAATTTTATTTTTACCATGTTTTTAAAATTAATATATAAATCTTAAATTAATATTGTGAACTCTGTAAAATCAATATATTTAAGTTTGTCAATATTTGAAAAATTAATATTTTTAATATAAGTTTGTATGTATAAAAAAAAATATAATATAAGTTTGGTATGAATTTTTAATATTATGCATTTTTAATTAAGTTTGGTGTAAATTTTTAATTTTATGCATTTTTAAATTTAAGTTGTGTGAATTTAAAAACAAAAATTTACTTTATGTCGCTAAGTTAAAAATATGATTTTTAAAATTCGTCGTAAGTTGAAGACTAGGTCTTTGAACCGAAATTGCTTTACCCGAGGGAGGGACGAGAACTTTTATTATCATTATTTTTAATCTTATTGAATTAAAGTATGCCAAAAACATTAAAAAACCCAAAAATCTTAGCTTTTAAAACAATCGCTACAAAAAGACAAATTTCAAAATTTTGTCGAAGGACGGACTAGGACATCGATCCGAAACGACCTCGTCCTAAATAACAAGGGAAACAAAATTTTAAAATTAATTACTTAATTGTTTTAATTAGTATAAGATGTTTAAAAAAAAAACAAAAAAAAATACAAACTCCTCGACTCGCGGAGTTTGAAGGGTAAATTTGCAGCGACTTGCGGAGAATGTAAAATCCAGAAAAAAAATATAAGGGACGAACTGATCAGTCCCCAACCCAACACCCACAAAATACTGCAAAAATACACGAAAAAATACTCCCAAATTCACAATTTTTCACCGTTTTTCATCAAATTTTTTACTAAAATCATGTTGAGAAGGATGCTATCAAGGAATTACTTAAGGAAAACGGTAAATTTCTACACCTAAACACCATTTAATCCGAAAATTAGTGTTCTTGAGCAATTTTTTCCCCAATTCGATTTTAATGCTTTTTACTGTAATTATGCTTAAATTGCTTGTGTATTATGCTTTTATAACCTAGATTGATGCTATTTAACATGATTAGATGCCTTAAACTTCAAATTTTGAGTAATCTAGGGTTTGTGTTCTTGAGCAAATTTGGGGCTTTTTGATATAAACAGGTTATGGCCGATTTTTGTCATGAATTATTGCTAAATTAAGTAGTGTAACATGTTTAGGTAGTTAAATGATCCAAACTTTGAGCCTAAGCATGATTTTGAGAATTAAAGTGAACTTTTTCAAGTCTAAAATTCATGAACTTAATTTTTGAGAGATAATGCCATTTAAAACTTGTTTAATTGCTAGTAATGATTATTTTGACATGTTATTTTTGTTGAATGCTTATGAACTTGATGAACATTTTCGTATATGCTTATTTGAAAAAGTGTAGATTTGATAAAAATATGAAAATGAGCTTATGTTTGATATAAATTGAACATGTCATTGTAATTATTTTGATTGATGATTTTGCTGACACTAATGCATATTTGGATGCACAAAAATTGTGTTTGATGTGTTTTGCAGACTGAAAGGGGTGAATCTTCATCCCAAGCTCGCAATGCTCCTGCTGAGAATACGGAACAACAGGAGGTGGATAACTACTACAAACAAGATATACCTCATCCAGTAATGACATTTTCAGATATGCACTTGGAAGATTTGCACCCGAACTTGAGATTTGACAGACGTTGGATAGATTATCCAAAATACCAAAGGGGTTTGCATACTCTTCATTCTAAAGCTGTTGAAGTACCTAGGGTCATAGAATGGGGACCATTAGAAGCTGTAGAATTGGCCGGGCCAATTAGGGAATTACTTACACAGAGGTATGGTAATTCTACTTTTGACGATTAGGTACAATTTTTCAACATGCGTAGACCTGTATATAAAGTATGGTGTGAAGAATTATTGTGTAGTATAGAAATAAATGATCGGGTAGTTAGTTTAACCGATCGATCTTTTATTAGATTTTTGTTAGGAGGTTCGATGCGCCACATGTCTTTACTAGACATGGCTCAGGCTTTACGTATATATACGCCTGAGGAGTTAGCATCTGCCGATTGTAAAGGGTTGATACTAAATGGTAGAAAGATAGACGAAAATTTTGATACGCATGGTGTATGGAGTCAAATGACTAGCCATCACTGATTTAAAGGGGGAAATTACTCTTATTTGGATATAGATAGAGCAGAGTTAAGAGTAATTCATAGGTTTTTAGCCAATTCGATTACACAACGAGGTAAGAACAAGGAAAAGGTAAATGAACAGGATTTGTTTTACCACATGTGTATTCGAGACCCACAAAGCGCTGTAAGTATACCTTATTGTGTGGGTTATTATTTATCAGCTATGGTTAGGGGGATGAGACCGCATAGCATAATAGGAGGTGGTATATTTATTACTTTGATTGCTGACTATCTCGGTGTGGATATAAGTCGGGGGGGAGGGATTATTAGTCGAAGAACCAGAACCCCGCGATACAATAGGTTTAAATGTATACCATGGTGCGAAGGTTTTGAAGAGGCGAATAACGCCGCAGTACGATATAATGGTAGACATCCACAGGTTGAGAGAAACCAACAGCCAGGTAATGTAAGAGGGGGAAATGAAATGATAGAAATGCAAAGGTTTATAGCTTCACAAGAGTACGAAAATGCTAGACATCGAGCATTTGAAGATTGGCAAGTTCATCAAAACCAAATCATAGCTTATTGCCAACAAATAGGTAGAAACTATATTCCTACTCCATCGCCCGTATTTCCTCCCTGGTCTATAGAGATCCAACCACCGTATCCTACGTATAACCCAGCCGAAGCATTTTATAACACATATGGTTATGCATGGAACCCCTACTGGTATCAGTATCATCCCTAGTCTACTTAGTTTTATTTATTTTATAATTTGTAATGTTGATACATTTAATACTTATGTTGGAATTGTATTAGTTTTTATAATTTACAAATTTTTATTTTTAGATTTTAATAATGTTTGAATGTGGGGTAATATACCAAACTTCAAAAATATGTATATATGTTTGCAGTTTATCTTATGTACACAACAGGGTAAAACAACGCATTTTTAAAGACTGGCATTAAGTTCAGCAAAAGCAACTAATTTTGACGACAAGATGCAAAATAAATGTGATATAACAACAAGACGGAATGAACAAATGATATGCACCATTTATCATTCAGCAAACAAACGCCAATATGTTTGGAAACTTTGGTAAAATTTAATCATTTTCACACAAATCACCCTCAATAATTTAAATTGTTACTGATTTCTTGCAAATGAGGGCATTGCAAGATCTTAAGTGTGGGAAGGGGTTAAATTCTTTCGGATTTTAAAATTTTTACTTTATACACTTGGTTACCATTAGAAATACTAGTAAAGTAGTAGTTGTATTAGAATCTAGTGCTCTCTAATAATAAAGAACATCCCTAGTCTTATATACTGACTACCCAATTCTAGTAAAAATTTTCAAAATTTTCAATTAAATGAACTCAAAATCATGTTTATACATATTTATGAACGATAAAACTAGGTTTTAACACCGAAATTATTGTTACCTCGGAAAGGACATAAATTGAGAAACAAACCAAAATGTTAAAATTCATTTAAAATGGAATAGAGGACAATAAAAAGGAAAATAAAAGCCAAGTGTGGGAAAATTTACCAAGATATTTTAAACATATGTCACATATTTCTGTAACAAATAACTGAAAATACTTTTGCTTTGGACTAAACTAAACTTTTTTACCCGATGAAAGAAAAGAAAAGATGGATCTACACGATGAATCAATTCCATCATTAAAAGGAAGTAAAGTCTTCCTAAAAAGAAACGCGTTTCTTGATTTAGGTCAGGAAGTTGTCGTCCAGACCAGCTGTAGGTTGACAAAAAATCTAGAAAAGTCATCACTAAAATCAGCAGGAAATCCACGGACGTCAACATAAAACAGGGTCGCCAAGTGGTCAGATTTATCCTAACCATGAGAAGGATTTATCTCGTAAAATGGGGGGCACCGTGCAAATTAGCTGGATAAGACTAATGAATCAGATCCCCAGAAAGGATAATCTCCTTAAAGATTAAAACTCAGCTTTTAAGACTGATATTACTCAATCCTAGAGATTGACCTTAAAGATTGAGAATTACAAACTCATGGAAATCAATGATATCTAAACTCGAGCTTGAACGAGAAAATATTTTGATCAAATTATAAACCGATTTGTTTTCTGAAAACCCATTTTCAATGCGTTCATTACCATTGAACGTAAAATCCTAGGAATTCACCTGGAATTCATTAGGTCACCTGAACCAAATCGGGTGTCAATCGTAAGAATGGTGGTTGCATAGCATGGTCAAAGACAGGACCTTGTGCCAGACCGAAAAATCATAAGGGAGAGCTTTACTATTGCTCCTACCAAGGATAGTAATTGCGTCCGACACGTTATAGACCATAATTAAAAGCATGTCAGGGGACATTGCATTAACAGTTGCTTGTTCAACGCTTTCCTTTACAACCGGATGGTAGTTTACCGAAAGGTAATATACGGAGCAAGTATACTGGACGTGTTGCTTTCCTAATACAAGGTTAGCAAGTGGGTGGCACAAAACCATAAGTTTTGAACTAAAATTTTCAAATCTGAAACCCACAAAACCCACAAAAACATTTTGCAAACACCGGTGAAGGGTTATTCCGGAAAACTTATCTAGGGTAAAAGCTAGATTAAATTTTCAAAAAGATCAAATGTTTTCATAAAGATCCAATTTTCTTAATGGATCTAAATTTTATAGTCATGTGGGACTGTAAACCACATCGTTACTACCATTGTTTATACCGCCGTATAGAAATCAATGATGTACAAAGTGTGAAGAATAAAGAAGTGATTCTAGTATTTCAAGACTATATTGCTTGAGGACAAGCAACGCTCAAGTGTGGGAATATTTGATAATGCTAAAAACGAACATATATTTCATAGCATTATTCCTCAAGAAAGAAAAGCTTTTAGTTGCAATTGTTCTATTTAAAAGTGATATTCGTTTAAATAATAAAAGGTGAAGACAAAAGACAGATTCGACGAATTGAAGATGCAAACGACCAAAAAGCTCAAAAGTACAAAAGAGAATCAAAGTGGTTCCAATTATTAATGAGAAACGTCTCAAAATTACAAGAGTACAAGATTCAAAACGCAAAGTACAAGATATTAAATTATTCGCAAGGACGTTCGAAAATCCGGAACCGGGACCAGAGTCAACTCTCAACGCTCGACGCAACGGACTAAAAATTACAAGTTAACTATGTATATAAATATAATATAATATATAATTAATTATATTAATTATATATATATATATTATATTTATAAAATAAATTGTCGGCAAACAAAGAGCCAAAACTGGGTGAGCTGTAAAAACAAACTCCGCGACTCACGGAGTTTGAAGAAGGAAAGGGCCGCGAGTCGCGGAGCCCCAAAAACTGAAACTCCCTATAAAATCCAACGAATTCTGATCATTTTTAATATCCAATATATCAATCTCTCTATCTATATACGTAGTATATATTTATATTTATATTTTAATTTTAATTTTAATTTTAATTCTAATAATAAGGGTATGTTAGCGAATGTTGTAAGGGTGTAAGTCAAAATTCTGTCCGTGTAACGCTACGCTATTTTTAATCATTGTAAGTTATGTTCAACCTTTTTAATTTAATGTCTCGTAGCTAAGTTATTATTATGCTTATTTAATCCGAAGTAATCATGATGTTGGGCTAAAAATATTAAAATTGGGTAATTGGGCTTTGTACCATAATTGGGGTTTGGACAAAAGAACGACACTTGTGGAAATTAGACTATGAGCTATTAATGGGCTTTATATTTGTTTAACTAAATGATAGTTTGTTAATTTTAATATAAAGATTTACAATTGAACGTCCATATAAATAACCATATATACTCAATCGGACACGATGGGCGGGGTATTTATATGTACGAATAATCGTTCATTTAACTGGACACGGGAATGGATTAATAGCCACTAGAATTATTAAAACAGGGGTGAAATTATGTACAAGGACACTTGGCATAATTGTTAACAAAGTATTAAAACCTTGGGTTACACTCAGTCGACATCCTGGTGTAATTATTAAACAAAGTATTAAAATCTTGTTACAGTTTAAGTCCCCAATTAGTTGGAATATTTGACTTCGGGTATAAGGATAATTTGACGAGGACACTCGCACTTTATATTTATGACTGATGGACTGTTATGGACAAAAACCAGACGGACATATTAAATAATCCAGGACAAAGGACAATTAACTCATGGGCATAAAACTAAAATCAACACGTCAAACATCATGATTACGGAAGTTTAAATAAGCATAATTCTTTTATTTCATATTTAATTTCCTTTATTTTATATTTAATTGCACTTCTAATTATCGCACTTTTATTTATTGTTATTATATTTAATTGCAATTTTAATTATCGTACTTTTTCTTTTTAATTATCGCAAGTTTATTTTATCGCACTTTTATTTATCGCAATTGCATTATCGTTATTTACTTTACGCTTTAAATTAAGTGTTTTATTTATTTAATATTTTACATTTGGTTTTAACTGCGACTAAAGTTTTAAAATCGACAAACCGGTCATTAAACGGTAAAAACCCCCCTTTATAATAATAATATTACTTATATATATATTTGTATTTTTATAAATTAAACTAATATAGCGTTAAGCTTTGATTAAAAGATTTTCCGGTGGAACGAACCGGACTTACTAAAAACTACACTACTGTACGATTAGGTACACTGCCTATAAGTGTTGTAGCAAGGTTTAAGTATATCCATTCAATAAATAAATAAATATCTTGAGTAAAATTGTATCGTATTTAATAGTATTTCCTTGTAAAATTTAAAAGCTATTTTATATACACCTCGCATAACCATCAAGTATTTTTGGCGCCGCTGCCGGGGAACAATCTAGCTTAAAAGCCGGAAGCGCAACGCTAATTAAAAAAAAAAATTCTTATTAAGTTTTAATTAGTTTTTGTAAAATATATACTTTTTAAAATTTAAAAAAAATTAAAAAATTAAAAACCGAAAAAATATATATATATAAATCTATTTTTAAGATTTTTATAAAATTATAAAGTATTTCTATTTTTATTTTAGTTTTTAAAACATAAGTTTTTATTTAATTTATATAAATATTTTATATATTTATTAAAACAGAAAATTTAAACAGAAAAATAAAAAAATAAAACAAAATATAAACCGGTCAAACGAAAGCTCCTGATCTGAAATTTGATACCCCGCGACTCGCGGAGTTTTTAGCCAGGTGGAACCGCGACTCGCGGAGCCACCCTGACACGAACAGGAAGCCCTAATCTCGCATTTAATACGGTGTAATTATTATTATTATTTTTTTTATATAACCCTAATTAGGTTGTTGTATTAATTTAATTAGTAATAGTTTTATAAAATAAATAATATAAAAATAATATTTTTATAAAAATTGTACTTTTTACAAATTTTAGTATATTTTTATATTTTGTTCCTTTTTAATTATTTTAGCGTATTATTTGTATTTTTCGCTCGTATTTAGTTTTAAACTTAGTTTTTGCCATAGTTATTTTTATTTATAGATTTTTAGGCTTTGTCGTAAAATCCCTTAAGTGCTTTTTCTTTAGACTAAGATCTAGGTGCTTTAGAATTTTGCGATGCCTTTTTAAGTTTTAGTACAATTTTAAGTTATTGCCATTTGGGATATAGTTTTACTTGTAAACTTTAATATTTTTAATAATATTACTTATATATATATATATTTGTATTTTTATAAATTAAACTAATATAGCGTTAAGCTTTGATTAAAAGATTTTCCCTGTGGAACGAACAGGACTTACTAAAAACTACACTACTGTACGATTAGGTACACTGCCTATAAGTGTTGTAGCAAGGTTTAAGTATATCCATTCAATAAATAAATAAATATCTTGAGTAAAATTGTATCGTATTTAATAGTATTTCCTTGTAAAATTTAAAAGCTATTTTATATACACCTCGCATAACTATCAGTGTCCGACAATGGTCACCCCGGAATTCAAGCGTATGGAAAGGTACTTCTGGGGACTTACTAAGAGCATTAAGGGAAATGTCACCTCGTCCAAGCCACCCAATGTCCCGGAAGCGATGTGCATGGCGCATACTTTAATGAATCAAATTATCATCGATGAACTGGAGAAGGCTAAGTCTGAAGCGGGTAGTAGTGAGAAGTGCAAATGGGATAACAACAGGGGAAGGACCTATGATCAGAACCCGGCAAAACGACATGAGGGTTTCAAAGGAAACAACAACGGTAGAAACCCCAATCCGAACACCGACTCAAACCTGAACTACAAGGGAACCTTACCACAATGCAAGCGGTGCTACAAGCACCATACTGGGTATTGTAACGTTGTTTGTGAAAAGTGCCATCGGACTGGGCATATCGGGAAGGACTGCAAGGTCACCACTTTGAATGGGAAGGCGAACACCAATGGACCGAAAAAGTGCTACGAATGCGGACAGACGGGCCATTTCAGAAATGCATGCCCCAACAAAAGAAAAGACGGCGGACCACCCCGTGGTAGAGCTTTCAACGTTAATGCAAGGGATGCACGCGAGAATCCCGACTTGGTGACAGGTATATTCACTATCAACAATCTATTAGCTTCTGTCTTATTTGATACTGGTGCCGATAGAAGTTATGTATGTAGACAATTTTGCGATAAGATTAATTGGTCGTTAGTCCCGTTAAAAGAGAGTATGCTTGTCGAGGTCGCCAATGGAAAAATTGAGAAAGTTGACCATATTAGTCGAGGAGCTATTATCAACATAGCTGGTGCAGATTTCGAAATTGATTTGATACCCATCAAATTGGGAAGTTTTGACGTAATCGTCGGTATGGATTGGTTGACCAGAGTAAGAGCCGATATTATCTGTGGAGATAAAGCTCTTCGTATACCACTAGGAGACGGTGAGCCACTGATCATTTACGGAGAGAGATGTACCTCGAAGCTGAACCTCATTAGTTGATGATAATGCTAAAAACGAACACATATTTCATAGCATTATCCCTCAAGAAAGACAAGATTTTAGTTGCAGTTGTTCTATTTACAAGTGATATTCGTTTAAATAATAAAAGGTGAAGACAAAAGGCAGATTCGACGATTTGAAGACGCAAACGACCAAAAAGCTAAAAAGTACAAAGTACAATCCAAGTGGTTCAATATATTGATGAGAAACGTCTAAAAATTACAAACGTACAAGCCGCAAAACGCAAAGTACAGGATATTAAATTATACGAAAAGGCGTTCGAAAATCCGAAACCGAGACATGAACCAACTTTCAACGCTCGACGCAACGGAGCTGAAAGTACAAGTCAACTATGCACAAGAATATAATATAATATTTAAATAATTTATAATAAGAATAATAATAAATAATAAAAAGTTGTTAATTGAGCATAGTTAAGGGGTTATAAGTGAAAATTTCAAATCAACATTTCCCTATAAAACGAGACTACGGAGAATGAAGAAAGACACACCTTTTTCCAATCTTCTTTCTCTATATATGTAATTTATATATATTTATAATTTTAATTTAAGTTTAATAATAATTGAGTTATTGTAAGAAATGTTTTACGGGTTTTAAAGTCGGAACTCTGTCCGTGTAACGCTACGCGATTATTCACCACTGTAAGATATGTTCTTCCTTTTTAAATTAATGTCTCGTAACTAAGTTATTATTATGCTTATTTGAGCCGAAGTAATCATGATGTTGGACTAAATATTAAAGATTGGGTTATTGGATTTTGTACCATAATTAGGGTATGGACAAAAGACCGACACTTGTGGACATTGGACCATGGACCATTAATAGATGGGGGGTATTGTCTAATCGAATGACAACTCTTTGGAGTCTGTCGAACCTATCTTCAAATTAGTTAATCTAATAATTATTAAATGATTATGCATGTCCTATTTAGTGACGTTTATACGACATCTTTTACAATCATGTAATTAATCAATTGGGTTGGGTAATTTATTATTCATTCTGGCCAAGTGGGTAAATTAATAATCATAGACTAATTAAAACAGGGGTGGATTACATACAAGGGTAATTGGTGTAATTGTTAACAAAGTATTAAGACCTTGGATTACACAGTCGATAACCTGGTGTAATTATTAACAAAGTATTAAGACCTTGTTATAGTTCGAATCCCCAATTATTTGGAATATTTGACTTCGGGTATAAGGTTAATTTGACGATCATTTTATAATTATGACCGATGAACTATTATGGGCAAAAACCAGATAGGTATCAAATAAATCCAGGACAAAGGAAAATTAACTCAGCATAATAAATTAAAATCAAAACGTCAAACATCATGATTACGGAAGTTTAAATAAGCATAATTCTTTTATTGTATTTCTCATCGTACTATCATTTACTCGCAATTTTATTTATTGTCAGTTTAATATTGTTATTTATTTTACGCACTTTAATTATCGTCATTTATCTGTACGCTTAAAATATAAAATTGACAAACCGGTCATTAAACGGTAAATTCCCCCAAAGTTACCTATAATTACTATATCTAGTTTAACTACTTAATTAACTAATTTGACCTAGTAAGACACCCAATAATAGTGTCCACAGATCGACCTCCCGGACTTTACCTTCGCTATATTATTACACGATAGGTATACTTGCCTTTTGTGTTTTAGTTTAATTTAGATGATTTCCTGTAGTAAATAAATATAAAACAGATAGCCATTTCATACACACCCTCTAGAACACATCAAGTTTTTGGCGCCGCTGCCGGGGACACTTTTTGTGTCTTCACGGGGTATTTAAATTTTTTTTTTTTAGTTTTTGATTGATTAAAGATATATTAATTTAAATATAATAATTTAATAAATATAATAATATAATAATATTGAAATAAAATATAATAATATAATAATATTGAAATAAAATATAATAATATAATAATATTGAAATAAAATATAATAATATAATAATAATTTTGAAACAAATTTGAATCGTAAAGTTTTAAAAAGTCGTATTTATTAAATACTTCAGGGGTATATTATGTAACTTAAATTAATAATTTCTATCATGTCACTTTCATGTGAATAGTAAATTAATTAATTTCATTTCAATTACTATTCATGAATAGTAAATGAGTTAAAAAAAAGTTTTTTAAAAAAAAATTATTAATTTCGTGAAAAAAAAAGAAAAAAAAATTTTTTTTAAAAAAATTTAAAATCCTTAAAAAAGAAATATTAAAATCATAAAAAATTTTAAAAATTTTAAAAATATACATATATATATATATATATATTTTTAAGATTTTGTCTATAAAATTAAAAAAATATATATTTATTTTAAATTTTATTACCTTAAATTTTTAGACTCTAGTTACAACTTTTAGTATTAAGTTTAGTTTTGCCATAGTTATTTTTATACTTTTAGATTTTTAGGCTTTGCCGTAAAATCTCTTAAGTGCTTTTTCTTTAGACTAAGATTTAGGTGGCTTAAAATTTTGCGACGCCGTGTTAAAATTTTAGTATCATTTTAAGTAATTGGCGTTTTTCATTTAGAATCCCTTTTAAGTTTCGACGCGCTACTTTATTATTTTTATTTTTCGACCTTTTATTTTTTCGACGTTTTTCGACGCAATCTTTTTCTTTTTTATTTCTCGACTCTCTAGTTTTTAGGACATAGAATTTTCTATTTCTTCTCTAAAATTTCAAACAAAAAATTATTTTAAGCGATTAAATTGATAGACATCTAAATTTTCTGGTTCGTAGTAATAGTTGGATTTGTTAGTGGCGAGTTGTGGGCTTCCAATTTAAAGGGTCCTGGCTACCTGCTGCATCTATTGGCTATTCGAAACGTGGGCAAAATAAGAAATCTATTAATTTGATAACTTATATAATTTTTATTTTTATAACTAATAGGATATTCAGTGAATGCACCGAGCAAAACGTTCACCACCTTTCATACGTTCACCACCTGTAACTCGATCAAGGCATCTAGCCAATATTGTTGCCGTTGATTTTTCTTTAGAATCATCATCTAGTCGAACAAGTTCTCCAACTCAAATTTCTGATAATCCATTTTTTTGAACCCGACTTCACAACTGAGAATCCGGAGGATATTCAAGGACAATTTCAAGATCCTGAACCACTAATCATTCCTCTTGAACCACAAATAGTTAAATCAGAATCTTCTAGTGATTCGAATTCAACAAATTCAATTATGGAAGTAACAGAACCTCAAAGTATGGAAGACCGAATGAGAGCCACACGCACGGGCCAAGGTCACGCCATTAATCAGCCAGATGTTAGAGCATCAGATTTTGAAATCAAAGGACAAATCCTACACATGATCACCAATCAGTGCCAATTTGGTGGTACAACAAAAGAAGATCCAAACGAACATCTTCGAACTTTTAATAGGATTTGTAATCTATTTAAAATCCGAGAAGTTGAGGATGAAACTATTTATCTTATGGTGTTCCCATGGACTTTAAAAGGAGAAGCCAAAGATTGGTTAGAATCGTTACCTGAAGGAACGATTGACTCATGGGATATTTTAGTTGAGAAATTTCTTCAAAGATTCTTTCCGGCATCTAAAGCCTTGAGACTTCAAGGAGAAATTGCCACGTTCGTGCAAAAGCCAAATGAAACATTATATAAGGCATGGACAAGATTCGGAAGGATGTTAAGAGGATGTCCTCAACACGGTTTAGATACTTTTCAAATAGTGAAAATTTTCTATAAAGGCGTCGACATCGCCACACGAAAAGACATCGACACAGCAGCTGGTGGTTCCATTATGAAGAAAACCGCAACCGAAGCTCACAAGATCATTGATAACACATCATCCCACTCTCATGATTGGCATCAGGAAAATGATATTTTTCATTCATCTAAAGAGGCTAGAGCCGATTCTAGCCATAACTTTGATTCTGTTTCTGCAAAATTAGATGCTTTCTAGAGACGAATGGAAAAGATGACTAAAGATATTCACGCAATACGAATCAGTTGTGAGCAATGCGGTGGACCACACTTAACGAAAGATTGTAATGTTGAGCAAACGATGGAACAACGACAGAATGTTTCCTACATAAACCAAAGGCCGGGAAATAATTATCAAAATAATTATCAACCGCCAAGGCCAAACTTTAATCGAAATCAAAACATTCTTTACAATCCAAATGGACCCAATAATAACTCATACAACCAACAAGGTCCGAATAGCCAACCAACTCAAAACAACACTTTCAATCAACAAAGACCTGGCTTGTATAAACCACCACAACAAACCGAAGAGAAAAAGTCAAATCTGAAAGAAGTGGTATTTAAGCTAGTTGAATCTCAAACACAATTTATTGAAACTCAAACCCAAATGAATGATAGGTTTGATCAGTCATTTAGAACTCAACAAGCTTCCATTTTGAATCTAGAAAAACAAGTAGGTACTCTTATTAGATTGATGAGTGAAAGGGAACAAGGAAAGCTACCGAGTAATAATGAAGTAAATCCTTGGAATGAAAATGTTAACATGGTATCAACAAATTCTGAAAAACCAACACCAGGAGATGGGAAAGTTTTAGATGTGAGTAACAATGAAGAAGTTACAACACCACCACCACCCGAGTATGTAAAGCCAGTGGTGGCACCATACAAAACACCCATCCCATTTCCAAGAAAAGGAGTTGAGTATGAGCAAGTAATAGGTAATAAAGTTTGTGATACCTCTGGAATGAAGAAGAAGAATAAGAAAGTGCAAGAAACAAAAACCGTAGAAGTAAACCCGGTGAAGACAGTTCCACCAAAACCTCCACCTAGGGTAGGTGATCCGGGTGAATTTATTGTTCCTTGTCTACTAAGTGACTGTGTCATGTATGATGCACTAGCAGATTTAGGTGCAAGTGTGAGTGTTATGCCTCTTTCATTATATAAGAGATTAGGAGTAGGTGAGTTAAGTCCAACGGATATGAGTGTTCGACTCCTTGATCAAACCATTAAGCACCCAGTTGGAATTGCTGACAACCTACCCGTTCAAGTAGGTAATTTAACCTTTCTAGTCGAATTCATTGTCATTGACATAGAAGAGGACCCAAATATTCCTCTAATTTTAGGTCGACCATTCTTAGCGTCAACCGGGGCGTTATTTGATGTAAGAAATGGTAGAATGACACTTAGTAATGATGAGAAATCGAGCACCTTTATGATTCGAAAGTCTAAATCTCCACCAACCAAAACCGTTGAACCAACAAAAACGATTGGTAAGAACCATGTTGTTTTACCAACTCCAATGGTAGTGCTCAACAATAATAAAACGCCTAAGTGTGGGGAAAATGAAGTAACACCTAATGATGACCTGATAACAAAGAACCCCGTTGTTGATACGAAATTAAATGATCCCGTTATTAATAGTTCAATGAAGAAACTTATTAAACGAATTCGCGATGCTAGAACCAAGGGGAACTTTAAGTTATGTAACCGGTTAGTATCCAATCTGTCGCCTAAAGAAAAGGCGAAATTAGTTGAATTTGTGGATATTACACAAGAATCCGACCAATGGCTTAAAGCAAAAGTCACAGATATGCAAGTTGATTATGGTCCAAGAAAAATTGACGATGAAGTTAATCACAATTTTGACACCACAGCTACCTAAATGTGGGGAGATTCAAAATGTTCTAAAAATAAAATGCTGTCTAGAGTTAGTTGTTCTGTTCTCGTGTAGTTCCGAGAATGGAATCTGATTGGTCTTTTCCACTAGCAGACACTAAAGAACTAGTTTTCTCCCCCCATTATGAATTTTTTTTTTGTTTTGTAGGTTTTATATGAAATTAATATGCTTTTTAAATTTAAGTTTTGTGTGATTTTAAAAACAAAAATTTACTTTATTTAATTAAGTTTAAAAAAAATAATTTCTAAAATTCATCGTGAGTTAAACACTAGGTCATTGAACCGAAATTGCTTTACCCGTGAGCGGGACGACAAATTTTGTTATCATTATTTTTAATTTTATTAATTTAAATTATGCAAAAAAAATATTAGATTTTATAAATTTTTGAAAGTGGGGTAATATACCAAACTTCAAAAATATGTATATATGTTTGTAGTTTATCTTATGTACAAAACAGGGTAAAACAACGCATTTTCAAAGACTGTCATTAAGTTCATCAAAAGCTACTAATTTTGACGACAAGACGCAAAATATCAAATGTGAAATAACAACAATATGTTTGCAAACTCGGTAATTTTAATCATTTTTCTACACTAATCACCCTCATGAATTTAAATTTTTACTGATTTCTTGCAAATGAGGGCATTGCAAGATCTCAAGTGTGGGGAAGGGTTATAAATTCTCTCGGGTTTACACTTGGTTTAATTGCCAAATTTTGTGAAAATTTGAAAAATTTTCAACTAAATGAATTCAAAATCATGTTTATACATATTTATGAACGATAAAACTAGGTGATACTACCGAAATTATTGTTACCTTGGAAAGGACATAAATTGAGAAACAACCCAAAACACTTGAATTCATTTAAAATGGAATAGAGGGGAATAAAAAGGCAAAGAAAGAAAGAAATAAAAGCTGAGTGTGGGAAGAATTCACCAAGTTCTTTAAAACATATATCACATATCTATACAAGCTTATTGCAGGTACTTTTGTTTTGGACTAAACTAATCAGTTTTACCCGATTTAGTGTAATATATTCGAAAGAAAGATGGATCTACACGATGAATCAATTCCATCATTAAAAGGAAGTAAAGTCTTCTGAAAAAGACACGCGCTTCTTGATTTAGGTCAAGAAGTTGTCGTCCAGACCAGCTGTAGGTTGACGAAAAATCTAGAAAAGTCATCTCTAAAATCAGCAGGAAATCCACGGACCTCAGCATCAAACAGGGTCGCCATGTGGTCAGACTTATCCTAACCATGAGAGAATCTGTCTAGTAAAATGGGGAGGGCGCCGTGCAAATTAGCTTGATAAGACTAATGAATCAGACCCCCAGTAAGGATAATCTCCTTAAAGATTAAAAATCAGCTTTTAAGCCTGATATTACTCAATCCTTGAGATTGACTTTAAAGATTGAGAATTACAAACTCATGGAATTCGATGATATCTAAACTCGAGCTTGAACGAGAAAATATTTTGATCAAAACTACAAACCGATTTATTTTCTGAAAACCTATTTTCAATGCGTTCATTACCATTGAACGTAAAATCCTAGGAAATCACCTGGAATTCATTAGATCACCTGAACCAAATCAGGTGTCAACTGTAAGAACGGTGGTTGCATAGCATGGTCGAAGACAGGACCTTGTGCCAGACCATAAAAATTTTAGGATGATCTTTACTATTGCTCCTACAAAGGATAGTAATAGCATCCGACACGTTTTAGACCATGACTAAATGCATGTCATTAGACATTGCCTTAACAGTTTCTTGTTCATTGCTTTCCTTTACAACCGGACGGTAGTTTTCCGAAAGGTAATATACGGGACAAGTAAACTGGACGTGTTGCTTTCCTAATACAAGGTTAGCAAGTGGGTGACACAAAACCGTAAAGTTTTGAGCTAAAATTTTAAAATCCGAAACCCACAAAACCCACAATAACATTTTGCAACACCGGTGAAGGGTTATTCCGGAAAACTTATCTAGGATAAAAACTAGATTGAATTTTCAAAAGATCAAATGTTTTCATAAAGATCTAATTTTGTAATGACCCAGATTTTTCCGATCGTTCTATACTTATAAGATCAATATTTACATAAATTAAACCTTACCAACATGATAAGCAATCTAAATTGTTGAGACTTATGTTTTTGAAAAGAGTTTTACACAACGTTTGACCGTCCAATTTGACCGACGATATCACGAACTATATAACATACGATAATTATACGTTTGTGTATATATATGTATTTATATATATTTAACATGATCTAAGGATGGTTTAACATCTCATTGTGTACTAATAACAATGAGTTATAAGTATACTTTGAAACTACTAATTTAAATTTTCAAAACGATAACTATACGTAACGTTCATTGACATATATACTTATAACTTATAATACTTATACAAGTATCGTATAAATATGTATTTAATCACTTTTAAAGGGTTTTTATACATAAAACAATATAAGTATATTTACAAAAGATAGCTATATTTGAATCCTCGTTCTATTTTCTCAAGATTTTTATACGTATATCTTGGGTATATGCACCCGTATCATACCCAGCATCTATACGTATTTACTATTGGTATATACAAATCAAATCAACATCTAAATTAGCCATATTACTACCCTAGATATGAGATAATTAGAAATTGGAAGTAAGCATGACTAATTACACAAAATAACAAACTAAAATTTTGTTTTGTCTCCCCCATTTTCACGTTTTATATGGCCATCACCATACCATGTTTAGCTCACCATTCTTACTCCTAAATTACTCTCTAATTCACCTAATTCCAAGCCTTAATGAACCTACTTCAATTCAGCAAGTTACCATGAAGATCTAGCTTCAAAAACAAGCCTTAATCATCATAAGAAAACCAAACAAGATACTACTTTCATTTCAAGTTTATATTCTAAGTTTACTTCCAACCTTTCAATCCCACTTCACCACTCTTTTGATTCTAAGATTATTTCATATCTTTTCAGTAACTTTGTCCAAGTAACTTGAGGTAGTAACCTTGTTCATAATCTTATTCTATTCATATTTATATAGGTATCTTATTTTGTGTTATAAAATTTTAATAACAAGAACATAGTTTGAATAATTTCAAACTTGTTCGCAAACTAAATAGATCCTTCTAACTTGACTTTCAAAACATTTCAAGACCTGTAATATATCATAATGATATGCTAACTTAACAAGATACAACTTTTTTTTACAAAGAACACCTTAAAACTGAATCTACGTCGTCGGAGTGCAACCGGGGCTGTTTTGGGTTGGATAATTAAAAACCATTTTAAACATTGAATTGGAAGTTCATATCTTGGAAAAATGATATTTCTTATGAATATGTTAACACATAAAAATTTCATGGTTTAACTCAAAGTGTAAATATTTTTATCTAAATATTGTTTTCATGACAAAAATGATTACTTTCATAAGATTTACCTAAAGTTTGAACTATAACCTACGATTCTGAATGTAAACCAAGGTATTTACAGTTCATATTCTTAAAATTTGACTCGATCCATGGAAGTGGCAAGTTGAACCAACAAAAACGGAGTTGTAATGAAGAAACTATGACTAAAACAAGATTGGGTATTCGAAGCTAGTTTAGCTACGAAAATATTTGGAGAAAAAGTAAATTAATCATATCTTTTCTAATTAATATGATATTTTATATATAATTACTTATGATTTGATTTTATATATTTCAAGACCACCCGTAAACAACACGAGAAGATTAATCATAAGACCTCATGATTGTACGCAACACGTCATTTGACAACACGGTACTTTATGTACGCAACACGTCATTTGACAACATGGTACCATGGGTCGAGATTAATTCTGATCAATACGAATACAATGGGGTCTTTATTTATTTTATTGAGCAACTAATTGTGGACCACTAACATCGGACTGCTAACTAGGGACTAAGAAAATATTAAAAGTATATATATATATATATATATATATATATATATATATATATATATATATATATATATATATATATATATATATATATATATATATATATATATATATATATATATATATATCGATTACTTGAAAAGAAAATATGTTGATATATTATATATATGGTTAGGTTCGTGATATCTATCGGAGACCAAGTCGAGCTAAATACCTTCAAGGCAAAAGTGAGTATATAGTCCCACTTTTAAACTCTAAATATTTCGGGATGAGAATACATGCATTTTATGATTTACGTTATAGACACAAGTGATCAAAAATATATTTTACGTTGGGTTGTACCACTGGCATATTTTCCTGTAGCTTGGTAACTACTATTTACATGCGGTATTGTAAACGCGAATCCTGTTGATAGATCTATCGTGCCTGACAACCCCAACCGGACTGGACGACCAGTATTCAAAAGTTGCACAGTACTTCATTTCGGTGACTACACTTGGTACAGTGTAGTAAGATTTGATAATAAAGGGAATATGCGACTTTGATTAAATGTTAAGTATGGTTATCAAGTGCTCAACAACTTAGAATATTTTTATTAAAACGTTTATATATGAAATCTTGTGGTCTATATTTATAACGCTGCCGGCATTAAACCTATATCTCACCAACTTTATGTTGACGTTTTAAGCATGTTTATTCTCAGGTGATAACTAAAAGCTTCCGCTGCATCATGTTGAATTTAAGCAAGATCTTGAGTATGCATATTTGTGTCAAAAATAAAACTGCATATCGGAGGATTTGTAATGTAAAATATGTTGGAAATCGTATTGTTATCATCACATGTAATGTTTGTAAGGCTAAGATTATCACTAAACGATAATTATTATTATGTTGTTTAAACCTTGTGTTTAAATAAAAGTTATGGTTTGTATTGTAAAAACGAATGCAGTTTTCTTTGAAAAATGTCGCATATCGAGGTCAATACCTCGCGATTAAATCATATGTTATTATATTTGTCCTTATGGTTTAGGACGGGTTATGACATGTGGTATCAGAGCGTTGGTCTTAGAGAACCAGAAAATTTGCATTAGTGTGTCTTATCGAGTTTGTTAGGATGCATTAGTGAGTCTGGACTTTGACCGTGTTTGATTTAGAAAACTATTTCTTATCCTTGTTGGTTAAAAATTAATATGTAAATATTATGTGGTACTAATGTGCTAGTTGTTATGTGATAGATGTCTGGCTTAGAAATTGTTATCACATTCAGCGACTCCGAACCAGAATCTTCAGATGGTGTTCCAGTCATTAACCTATCCGATGATGAAAACGACACCTTTGGGGAAGACTCACAATTTTCGGTTGAATCAATTGAAGAGGAATCAGAAAGTGATCCTGTGGAGGAAGAAATACAGGAAATTACGAAAGGCAAGTTCGAAAGAGGAAAGAAACGAAAGGCTACTGAATTGGAAAATCCAAATCCCGAGTTTAGTGAGGATGTTGTGGCACCAACTCCACCAGACACTTCCTCCCCTATTCCCGCTATTCCTATTAGTTCTATCTCGGCATCCTGTTCTTCAGCCCCTCAGCCAAAATGCAGGGAGACAGTCAAGATAACCTTTAAGCGATTTCTTTGAACACAAACGTTTTGGGTTAAATGATGCACTGTTGTTTTAAACCATGGGATCATATAACATTTTGTATAATATTACTAGTGTGGTTTGTTTAATGTTTGATGTAAGATAAGCATATGTAAAATAGTGAAGTGTGAAATGCAATAATTTTCCATGGTTGAGTATTATTTGGGTGGTAGTAATTGATTTTCGTACTAAGATATTAAGTATGAACTTTAATGGGTAGGTACTACCCTAGATATAATTATAAAATGCTAATAAGAAGAAAAGGCTTTTATAATAATAACTGGTTCATATTATTAATAAGCTACGATGTACTGTAAATACATACTACATCTATAATATTCCATGTGAATAATTATTTTTTTCATTCTTATTGAAGATTATGGCGCAATTGAACCGAATGACGGAATAAGAAATCGAGGAACTCATCAATCAGCGAGTGAACGACAGAATGTTATGGGTCGAGGTTGCGAGAGGTGCTGCAGTTAACCCAAATCCTCGTGTGGGATGTACTTACAAAACTTTTCAAGGTTACAAGCCCTCATCATTTAGTGGAACAGAAGGACCGGTCAGTTTAACCCGGTGGATCGAAAAGATTGAGTCTGTGTTTAAAATCAGTGGTTGTATTGAGAAGAACATGACCAAGTATGCATCGTGCACCTTACAAGATAGTGCACTCACGTGGTGGAAAAACAATGTGAAGGCCGTAGGAGGAGATGTAACTTATGATACTCCCTGGGAAGAATTCAAAACAATGCTAATCAACGAGTATTGTCCAAGGAATGAGGTTAGGAAGTTGGAAGCTGAGTAACGAAGCCTGAAATTTGTTGGTACTGAACTCACCAACTACAATCAGCGATTCATGGAATTAGCTTTGCTATGTCCCGAATTGGTACCAATCGAAGAACGGAAGATAGAACTGTACAAAGATGGTTTGCCTAAAAATGTCAAGGCAAATGTTACAGCATCGAAACCCAAGACTATTCAAGAAGCCATCACCATGGCAAACGAGTTGATGGACCAGATTATTCTGGATAAGAACACCGATGTCAAGACATCAGAAAACAAAAGAAAGTGAGAAGGTAATCAACAATCCAACAAGAAATAAGAAACCACGCAAGGTGCGGGTAGTGGTTCAAGCTCTGGTTACAAAGGACGAAATCCTTTATGTAACAGATGCCACAAACATCACTCTGGTTATTGTAATATGGTATGCAATAATTGTAATCGAAGGGGTCATCTTGCTAAAGATTGTCGGATTCCTGTTACAAATACAAATGGCACCAAGACTCCTGCCACCAATGCAAATAGAATTGCCTTGGCCACTGTTACTTGTTATGGGTGTAGGAAACAGGGTCATTATAAGAGCCAGTACCCGAATCCAGAGAATAATAACGGATCTGCACGTGGAAGAGCATTTATTATTAATGCTAGAGAGGCGTGTGAAGACCCGGAGCTTGTTACGGGTACATTTATCATTAATAACTTATCAGCATCTATTATATTTGATACTGGTGCCGATAGAAGTTACGTGTGTAGAGACTTTTACGCTAAATTGAATTGTTCATCATTATCTCTAGATGCTAAGTACATGATTGAGTTAGCTAATGGTAATCTAATTAAAGCCGATAAAATTTGCCGTGATTGTAAAATAAATTTAGCCGGAGAAACATTCAAGATTGATTTGATACCCATAGAATTAGGAAGTTTTGACGTAATTATCGGCATGGACTGGATGTCCAAAGTAGGAGTCGAAGTGGTGTGTTCTGAAAACGCAATTCGTATTCCTCGAAAGGATAAGTCAATGATAATGATTTACGGAGATAAAGGTAACCCAAACCTAAATCTCATTAGCTGTTTGAAAGCTCGAAAGTGCTTAGAAAAGGGATGTTATGCGATCCTAGCACATGTAAAGAAAGTTGAAGAAAAGGAGAAGAATATTAACGATGTAAATGTAGTAAGAGACTTTCCCAATGTATTTCCGGAAAAATTACCGGGACTACCTCCTTTCAGGTCTATAGAATTTCAAATAGATCTTGTACCAGGAGCTGCACCGGTTGCTCATTCTCCATATATACATGCACCGTCCGAGTTAAAAGAACTTCAGAGTCAGTTAAAAGAATTACTGGACCGATGATTCATACGACCAAGTACTTCACCGTGGGGAGCTCCAATTTTATTTGTTAAAAAGAAAGATGGATCTTTTAGGATGTGTATAGATTATCGTGAATTAAATAAGTTAACTATCAAGAATCGGTATCCACTACCGAGAATTGACGACTTATTTGATCAACTACAAGGATCATGTGTGTACTCGAAAATCGACTTAAGATCGGGCTATCATCTGTAGTGACCCGAACTTTTCCGAACCTTTCTATGATTATATGTTTAATGAAAACTATATTTACATGATTAAATGTTTCCAACATGTTAAGCAATCAAACTTGTTAAGACTTAGTTAATTGAAACGGAAATTTTGTAAACGTCTGATTACCCAGTTTGACCAATAATTCACGAACGCTATAAGTTGTATATGACATGATGATACATAAATGAATAAATATATATGTTTAACATGATATAATGATCATCAAGTATCTCATTAAAAATAGTAACAATAAGTTATATACTTAAAAAGGAGACTATTGACGTATGAAACTCGAAACGATACATATAACGATTATCGTTATAACCACGTCTTACTAAATATATATGGAGCATATTAATACATTGTTATATTATATATAACATGATAATATGATAATTAAATATATCATTAAGTGTATTAACAATGAACTACATAAGTAAAAACAAGACTACAAACTTAAGGATTTTGAAACGAGACATATATGTAACGATTATCGTTGTAACGACATTTAAATGTATATATCATATTAAGATATATTAATATATCATAATATCATGATAATATAATAATTTAAAATCTCATTTGATATTATAAACTTTGGGTTAACAACATTTAACAAGATCGTTAACCTAAAGGTCTCAAAACAACACTTACATGTAACGACTAACGATGACTTAACGACCTCAGTTAAAATGTATATACATGTAGTGTTTTAATATGTATTCATACACTTTTGAAAGACTTCAAGACACTTATCAAAATACTTCTACTTAACAAAAATGCTTACAATTACATCCTCGTTCAGTTTCATCAACAATTCTACTCGTATGCACCCGTATTCGTACTCGTACAATACACAGCTTTTAGAGATACTTGATGATATATTCAATGATAAGCTCTTAGAAGCCCATGTGAGTCACCTAACACATGTGGGAACCATCATTTGGCAACTAGCATGAAATATCTCATAAAATTACAAAAATATGAGTAATCATTCATGACTTATTTACATGAAAACAAAATTACATATCCTTTATATCTAATCCATACACCAACGACCAAAAACACCTACAAACACTTTCATTCTTCAATTTTCTTCATCTAATTGATCTCTCTCAAGTTCTAACTTCAAGTTCTAAGTGTTCTTCATAAATTCTACAAGTTCTAGTTACATAAAATCAAGAATACTTTCAAGTTTGCTAGCTCACTTCCAATCTTGTAAGGTGATCATCCAACCTCAAGAAATCTTTGTTTCTTACAGTAGGTTATCATTCTAATACAAGGTAATAATCATATTCAAACTTTGGTTCAATTTCTATAACTATAACAATCTTATTTCAAGTGATGATCTTACTTGAACTTGTTTTCGTGTCATGATTTTGCTTCAAGAACTTCGAGCCATCCAAGGATCCATTGAAGCTAGATCCATTTTTCTCTTTTCCAGTAGGTTTATCCAAGGAACTTAAGGTAGTAATGATGTTCATAACATCATTCGATTCATACATAAAAAGCTATCATATTCGAAGTGGTAAACTAGTAATCACTAGAACATAGTTTAGTTAATTCTAAACTTGTTCGCAAATAAAGCTAATCCTTCTAACTACACTTTTAAAATCAACTATACACATGATCTATATCTATATGATATGCTAACTTAATTATTTAAAACCCGGAAACACGATAAACACCATAAAATCGGATTTACGCCGTCGTAGTTACAACCGGGGGCTGTTTTGGTTTTGGATAATTAAAAACTATGAAAAACTTTGATTTAAAAGCTATACTTCTGAGAAAATGATTTTTATTATGGACATGAAACTATATCCAAAAATCATGGTTAAACTCAAAGTAAAAGTATGTTTTCCAAAATAGTCATCAAGATGTCGTTTTTTCGACGGAAATGACTACCTCTTTAGTAATTGACATGTAACTTAAATTTCCGACTATAAACCTATACTTTTCTATTTAGATTCTTAAATTAGAGTTCAATATGAAACCATAGCAATTTGATTCACTTAAAACGGATTTAAAATGAAGAAGTTATGGGTAAAACAAGATTGGATAATTTTTCTCATTTTAGCTACGTGAAAATTGGTAACAAATCTATTCCAATCATAACTTAATCAACTTGTATTGTATATTATGTAATCTTGAGATACCATAGACACGTATACAATGTTTCGACCTATCATGTCGACACATCTATATATATTTCGGAACAACCATAGACACTCTATATGTGAATGTTGGAGTTAGCTATACAGGGTTGAGGTTGATTCCAAAATATATATAGTTTGAGTTGTGATCAATACTGAGATATGTATACACTGGGTCGTGGATTGATTCAAGATAATATATATCGATTTATTTCTGTACATCTAACTGTGAACAACTAGTTGTAGGTTACTAACGAGGACAGCTGACTTAATAAACTTAAAACATCAAAATGTATTAAAAGTGTTGTAAATATATTTTGAACATACTTTGATATATATGTACATATTTGTTATAGGTTCGTGAATCAACCAGTGGCCAAGTCTTACTTCCCGACGAAGTAAAAAATCTGTGAAAGTGAGTTATAGTCCCACTTTTAAAATCTAATATTTTTGGGATGAGAATACATGCAGGTTTTATAAATGATTTACAAAATAGACACAAGTACGTGAAACTACATTCTATGGTTGAATTATCGAAATCGAATATGCCCCTTTTTATTAAGTCTGGTAATCTAAGAATTAGGGAACAGACACCTTAATTGACGCGAATCCTAAAGATAGATCTATTGGGCCTAACAAACCCCATCCAAAGAACCAGATGCTTTAGTACTTCGAAATTTAAATCATATCCGAAGGGTGTCCCGGAATGATGGGGATATTCTTAAATATGCATCTTGTTAATGTCGGTTACCAGGTGTTCACCATATGAATGATTTTTTTATCTCTATGTATGGGATGTGTATTAAAATATGAAATCTTGTGGTCTATTATTATGATTTAATAATATATAGGTTAAACCTATAACTCACCAACATTTTTGTTGACGTTTTATGTATGTTTATTTTCATGTGATTATTAAGAGCTTCCTCTACCGATACTTAAATAAGGACGAGATTTGGAGTCCATGCTTGCATGATATTGTGTAAAAACTGCATTCAAGAAACTTATTTCGTCGTAACCTATTTGTATTGTAAACCATTATGTAATGGTCGTGTGTAAATAGGATATTTTAGATTATTATTATTTGATAATCTACGTAAAGCTTTTTAAACCTTTATTAATGAAATAAAGGTTATGGTTTGTTTTAAAATGAATGCAGTCTTTGAAGAGGTCAAAACCTCGCAACAAAATCAATTAATATGGAACGTTTTTAATCAATAAGAACGGGACATTTCAGTTGGTATCCGAGCGTTGGTCTTAGAGAACCAAAATTTTGCATTAGTGTGTCTTATCGAGTTTGTTAGGATGTATTAGTGAGTCTGGACTTCGGCCGTGTTTAATTGAAAAATGATTGCTTAACAAATTTTGTTGGAAACTATATATTTTTAACATGTGAATATTATGTGATATATTAATCTCTTAACGTATTTGATATTATGTGATAGATGTCTACCTCTAGAACAAGTCACATTAACTCACCTAATAATAATGAAGAGTCAAATGTAAATTGGAATGATTCGTGGACTGATTCACAAGTTCCCGAAGATGAACCGGAAGAAGCGTCAGAACCGGAAGAAGAATCGGAACCGGAAGAAGAATCGGAACCGGAAGAAGAAATAGAACCGGTGGGGGAAATAATAAAACGGTTAAGTAAAAGAAAATCCTCAACCAACCGACCAAGGTTAATTATGGTCAATGGTGTTTCCGCCAAGGAAGCAAAATATTGGGAGGATTACTAATTCTCCGATGAATCGGATTCCGACGAGAATTCCGATGATGTTATAGAAATTACCCCAATTGAATTTAAAAAGGCAAAAGAAAATAATAAGGGAAAGGGCATACAAATAGAGAAATCTAATTCCAACCCCGATGAACTTTATATGTATCGTCAACCCCCGAAGTCCTTAAGTTGTGACAATAACCCGGGAACCTCTAAACCACCAGGTTTTTCTAAACCAATGTGGAAAACGACGGCTCGTATTAGGGAAACATCATATATCCCTAGAAACTTGGCAAAACGAACCAAAACCGAAGAAGAAGAAACGAGCGAGTCGGAATAAGATAGTTGTATTCGTGTGGTGTAATATATGTAATATAGTGTGCTTATACTTTATGATATATGTAAAAATTGCTTGTATTAATAAGTAATTTTTTTTTTTATGAATCTAACTCTTGTCTATTTTACAGTATAAAAACACAAAATGGATAGACAACCCAATATTTTAAGAGACCTACCCGGAGACATGATTGATGAAATCTTGTCTAGAGTCGGTCAGAATTCCTCGGCACAACTATTTAAGGCGAGATCAGTTTGTAAGACATTCGAAGAATGTTCCAAGAATGTCTTGGTTTATAAAAGGCTTTCATTCGAAAGATGGGGGATATCACATTGGGAAATCCAAAAGTTACGATGTGTTTACTTTGACGCATATATTGCGGGGAACCCAAATCCTATTTTACGCAACGGGTTAAGAAATTATTTTGACTCAATATATCCGAATATTGGACTTCGTGATTTAGAAAAAGTGGCTAACATGCAACATAAAGAAGCATGTTATGCTTACGGGTTAGTAATGATCGCTTGATAATATATAAAAGGGGGTTTACCGTTTAATGACCGATTTGTCGATTTATATTTTAAGCGAAGCGTATAGTAAATGATGATATTTAAATAACAATATAAAATAAATAGCAATAATTAAAATGACAATAAATAAAAGTACGAGGAAAAATGAAATAAAATATATTATGCTTATTTAAACTTCCGTAACCATGATGTTTGACGTTTTGATTTCAATTTATTGTCCTGGGTTAATTGTCCTTTGTCCTGGATGTATTTAAAACCTATCTGGTTTTTGTCCATAATAGTTCATCGGTCATAATTATAAACTGCTCGGCAAATTTAACCTTATACCCGAAGTCAAATATTCCAACTAACTGGGGATTCGAACTGTAACAAGGTCTTAATACTTTGCTTAATGAATACACCAGGTTATCGACTGTGTGTAAACCAAGGTTTTAATATTTTGTTAACAATTACACCAATTACCCTTGAATGTAATCCACCCCTGTTTTAATGAGTCCATTGACTATTAATCTATCCCCGTGTCCGGTCAAATGAACAATAATTCGTACTTATAAATATCCCGCCCATCTTGTCCGATTAAGCGTATGTGGTTATATATAGATACGTCAAATCATAACCTTTATATTAAATTAACGAGGTATCGTTAATTTAATATAAAGCCCATTAATAGCCCATAGTCTAATTTCCACAAGTGTCGTTCTTTTGTCCAAACCCCAATTATGGTACAAAACCCAATTACCCCATCTCTAATATTTAGCTTAACATCATGATTACTTCGGCTCAAATAAGCATAATAATAACTTAAGTACGAGACATTAATTTAAAAAGGAGAACATAGCTTACATTGATTATTTATCGCGTAGTGTTACACGGACAGAGCTCCGACTTTAAAACCCGTAAAATAACCTTTACATAACCCGAACTAATCTAATATAACACTAATCTATATTTTATATATATATATATATATATATATATATATATATATATATATATATATATATATATATATATATATATATATTATATTTATTTATATTATACTAGGGAGTATTATTATTATTATTCTCTTTTTACTCGCAGAATTCGTGACCTTTTATAGGAGTTTTGATTTCTGACAGCTCCGCGAGTCGTGGAGTTTTTAGCCTTCAAACTCCGCGAGTCGTGGAGTTTGAAAATCCAGCTCAGGATCATTTGTCTCATAGCTTGTCGACATAATTTTTAAATATATATAATATATAAATAATTTATATAATTATTTAAATATTATATTATATTCTTGTGCATAGTTGACTTGTAATTTTTGGTCCGTTGCGTCGGGCGTTGATAGTTGACTCATGTCCCGGTTCCGGATTTTCGAACGTCCTTGCGTACAATTTAATATCTTGTACTTTGCATTTTGTAACTTGTACTCTTGTCATTTTTAGACGTTTTTCATCAATAAATTGAACCTTTTGAATTGTATCTTGAACATTTGAGCTTTTTGGACGTTTGTGTCTTCAAATCTTCGTTTTCGCCTTTTGTCTTCGCACTTATTTATTTAAACAATTACAATGAAAATATAATACAATTACATATGAAAACCTATTATTTAGGAGGGATATTGCTATGAAATATATGTTCCTTTTTAGCCTTATCAAACATCCCCACACTTGAGCGTTGCTTGTCCTCAAGCAATACAGAACTTGAAATAAAAACATACATGAATCACTTTTTTATTCATCACACTTTGTACATCAGTGATTTTGATATGGTGGTATAAACAATGATAGTAACGATAGAACCATGGTTAAAGGTGGGTGTGTCATCCACAGTTGCCTCGGGTTTAGGTCAACGACACTTGCAATCAAATAGCCGATTTACTTTCGGTTTCCAAAGCAAAGTGCACATTTGAAAGGCGGTTTACAGTCCCACATGACTATGAAAATGTAGATCCTTAAGGAAATTGGATCTTTATGAAAATATTTGATCTTTTGAAAATTCAATCTAGCTTTTACCCTAGATAAGTTTTCCGGAATAACCCTTCACCGGTGTTTGCAAAATATTTTTGTGGGTTTTGTGGGTTTCAGATTTGAAAATTTTAGCTCACAACTTATGGTTTTGTGTCACCCACTTGCTAACCTTGTATTAGGAAAGCAACACGTCCAGTATACTTGCTCCGTATATTACCTTTCGATAAACTACCGTCCGGTTGTAAAGGAAAGCGATGAACAAGCAACTGTTAAGGCAATGTCCCGTGACTTGCTTTTGATTATGGTCTATAAACGTGTCGGATGCTAGTACTATCCTTTGTAGGAGCAATAGTAAAGATCATCCTATAATTTTTCGGTCTGGCACAAGGTCCTGTCTTCGACCATGCTATGCAACCACCGTTCTTACGGTTGACACCCGATTTGGTTCAGGTGACCTAATGAATTCCAGGTGAATTCCTAGGATTTTACGTTCAATGGTAATGAACGCATTGAAAATGGGTTTTCAGAAAACAAATTGGTTTATAATTTTGATCAAAATATTTTCTCGTTCAAGCTCGAGTTTAGATATCATTGAATTCCATGAGTTTGTAATTCTCAATCTTTAAGGTCAATCTCTAGGATTGAGTAATATCAGTCTTAAAAGCTGATTTTTAATCTTTAAGGAGATTATCCTTTCTGGGGATCTGATTCATTAGTCTTATCAAGCTAATTTGCACGGTGCCCTCCCCATTTTATGAGACAGACCCTCTCATGGTTAGGATAAGTCTGACCACTTGGCGACCCTGTTTGATGCTGAGGTCCGTGGATTTCCTGCTGATTTTAGTGATGACTTTTCTAGATTTTTCATCAACCTACAACTGGTCTGGACGACAACTTCTTGACCTAAATCAAGAAGCGCGTGTCTTTTTCGGAAGACTTTACTTCCTTTTAATGATGGAATTGATTCATCGTGTAGATCCATCTTTTCTTTTCTTTCATCGGGTAAAATAGTTAATTTAGTCCAAAACAAAAGCACCTGCAATAAACTTTACAGAAACATGTGATAGATAGTTTTTAATTGAATAACTTGGCACATTCTCCCCACACTTAGTTTCTTTCTTTGCCTTTTTATTCTCCTTTATTCCATTTTAAATGAATTCAATCGTTTTAGGGTGTTTCTCAATTTATGTCCTTTCCGAGGTAACGATAATTTCGGTATTAACACCTAGTTTTCACCGTTCATAAATATATATAAACATGATTTTAAATTCATTTAGTTTAAAATTTTTGTGATTTTCATAAAATTTAGAAAATAAGCCAAGCATAAACCCGAGAGAATTTATAACCCTTCCCCACACTTGAGATCATGCAATGCCCTCATTTGCATGAAATCAGACTCTAATTATAAATTCATGAGGGTGATTAGTGTAGAAAAGTGATTGAAAATACCCAGTTTGTAATTATAAAGCTCGTCGAATGATAGATGGCGCGGCTCATCGTTCATTCCTTCTTGTTTTATCACACATATTTTTCTTCAAAAACGGTTGCTTTTCTGAACTGTTTGCTAATCTTTAAAAATGCGTCTTTTACCCTAATTTATTATGCATGTTTATTAACGAGTTATGCACTAACCCGAACCCCTAATTTAACGTTAAGTGGGGTTAAACTTCCCCACACTTAGCTGACGACATGTGAAGTCAGTAGAATAAGTTCCACGAATTAAAATAGTGAGCCAGTTATTCACATCTCGGGTGGTATAAAATATATTAATGGGTTTAAAGTTTAGACCCACCCGATCGTCACTACTTAATTCTTTTTTAAGTGTAGCTTTTAGTAAATGGATATGTCTCTTTTCTGGTTCATGGTCAAATGGATCGATATACACCGACATACATATTATAGGGTGGACAATTTCTAACGTTTCCTTCCTTTTATTCTCAAGATCAAAGTTTTCACATCTATTACCCAATTGGGTGAAATCCGAGGTGTCATTATCTATTACAGCTCGTAGTTCATTTTCGGTAGATGACTCGTCTATTGAGAATATTGGGTTGGAAGGTTGTGGAATGGTGAATTTCGGGATTGGAGTAGATTCTTCTTCATTAACGGTACTTATCAGTCCCTCCATTTTGGTCTCGGGGGTAAAATTTTCAACGTTATCGTTTTCCCAAGAGTACAAATTTGTTACCCTTACTTCTTCTTTATCCATTGATGGATCGATGATTTCGTCGGTAGAGGCTAATGTGTCGATATGTTGTGAAATTGGTAAGACTGAATAAAAAGTATCATCGGGATAGTTGGTGATTTCGGAGCTCTCGAATTTATCAAAATTCGATGATATGAGATTTTCTTGCACAATACTCCTCAGATCAACAGGTGTGTAGTCTGATAGAGTTTCAGCTTGCCAGTTTACAAACTCTCTCATTTGTTCATTTTGAGCATTGAGTTCTTCGAGTTTGATTTTCATATTGTCTAATAAATTTTCAGACACGTAATTTTCCTCGTCTACTGGTTGTTGAGTTTGGATATATTCTTGGGAATAATCCCAATTTGAATTGTATTCTTCATAATCATTCCATTCAGGTTCCGTGGGTGCGTAATTTTTCATAGGAACGTAATAATAACATTCCCATGTTGAGTGATAATCTCCACAGATTTCACAACCAGTTATTGTTTCGTCATTCGTGATCCAAGATTGACCGAACGAATTGTCATCAACACTCGTTTGAGAGTATTGATTTAATTGATTTTGGATATCAAAAAGAGTTTCCATAGCCTTGTTTTCAAAATTTTCCATTTTATTGCGATGGCCAAATTTTAGCTACAATATGGTGCATTTACTAATTATCCTATTAGTTATAAAAATAGAAAAACTTATATAAGTTGTCCAATTAATAGACTTTTCTGCTTTTGCCCACGTTTCAAATAGCCAAAAGATGCAGTAGGGAGCCAGAACCCTTTAAATCGGAAGCTCACAACTCAGCCACTAACAAATTCAACTATTACTACGAAGCAGAAAATTGTCAACGTCCATTAATTTAACCACTTAAATAATTTTTCTTTCTGTTTGAGATATTAGATAAGAAATAGAGAAGATTTCTAAGTCCTAAAAACTAAAGCGTCGAGAAATAAGAAAGAAAAAGAATGCGCGTCGAAAAACGTCGAAAAATAAAAATAAGAAAATAGCGCGTCGTAACTTAAAAAGGAATTAAAAACTAAGAATTAAAAGTTGCGTCTAAAAATATTAAAGCTTAAAAGAAAAACTATATCCCAAATGGTAATAACTTAAAAAGGTACTAAAATATAAAAACGGCGTCGCAAAATTCTAAAGCACCTAAATCTTAGTCTAAAGAAAAAGCACTTAAGGGATTTTACGGCAAAGCCTAAAAATCTAGAAGTAAAAATAACTATGGCAAAAACTAAGTTTAAAACTAAATATGAGCTAAAAATACAAATATTACGCTAAAACGATTAAAAAGGGACAAAATATAAAAATATACAAAAAGTTGTAAAAAGTACAATTTTTATAAAAATATTATTTTTATATTATTTATTTATTAAAACTATTAATTTTACATATAATAAAACTAATTAAAATTTAAAATACAATTTAATTAAAAAAAAACTTAAACTAATTATAATAATTAAACTAATTAGGGTTTATTAATAATAATAATAATAAAATCCGTAATTAATGTGAAATTAGGGTTCTGTCACGTGTGTCAGAGTGTCTCCGCGAGTCGCGGTATTTCAAGCAGCAAACCCCGCGAGTCGTGGGGTTCCAAAATTCAACTCTGGTACAGTTTTTAATTCGACGTGTTTTTTTTTATTTTTTTTATTTTTCTGTTTTAAAATCTAAATATTTATATAATAAAAACTTATATTTAAAAACTAAAATAAAAATAGAACTACTTTATAATTTTATAAATAAAAATCGTAAAACTAGATTTATATATATATTTTATTTTTTTATTTTTTTCGGTTTTTTTTTATTTGATATTGTTTTTCTAAAAATATATTTATACAAATATATATTAAAAATATAGCGTTTTGCCAAGTTCCCCGGCAGCGGTGCCAAAAACTTGATGTCGTGCGAGGTGTACGTGAAATACTAAATATTTTTACTACGAAATGCGTTACAAATTACACAAGTTTTAATTATTTATTTACAGATGGGATATACCTAAACCTTGCTACAACACTATAGGCAGTGTACCTAATCGTAGAGTAGTATAGTTTTTAGTAAGTCCGGTTCATTCCACAGGGAGCGGGCTTATTGCACACTATATTTTTAAACAACTATATTTGTACAAAATATATATAATTATATATAATAATATATAAAAGGGGGTTTACCGTTTAATGACCGGTTTGTCGATTTATATTTTAAGCGAAGCATATAGTAAATGACGATATTTAAATAACAATATAAAATAAATAACAATAATTAAAATGACAATAAATAAAAGTACGAGGAAAAATGAAATAAAATATATTATGCTTATTTAAACTTCCGTAACCATGATGTTTGACGTTTTGATTTTAATTTATTGTCCTGGGTTAATTGTCCTTTGTCCTGGATGTAATTTGAAACCTATCTGGTTTTTGTCCATAATAGTTCATCGGTCATAATTATAAACTGCTCGGCAAATTTAACCTTATACCCGAAGTCAAATATTCCAACTAACTGGGGATTCGAACTGTAACAAGGTCTTAATACTTTACTTAATGAATACACCAGGTTATCGACTGTGTGTAAACCAAGGTTTTAATATTTTGTTAACAATTACACCAATTACCCTTGAATGTAATCCACCCCTGTTTTAATGAGTCCATTGACTATTAATCCATCCCCGTGTCCGGTCAAATGAACAATAATTTGTACTTATAAATATCCCGCCCATCTTGTCCGATTAAGCGTATGTGGTTATATATAGATACGTCAAATCATAACCTTTATATTAAATTAATGAGGTATCGTTAATTTAATATAAAGCCCATTAATAGCCCATAGTCTAATTTCCACAAGTGTCGTTCTTTTGTCCAAACCCCAATTATGGTACAAAACCCAATTACCCCATCTCTAATATTTAGCTTAACATCATGATTACTTCGGCTCAAATAAGCATAATAATAACTTAAGTACGAGACATTAATTTAAAAAGGAGAACATAGCTTACATTGATTATTTATCGCGTAGTGTTACACGAACAGAGCTCCGACTTTAAAACCCGTAAAATAACCTTTACATAACCCGAACTAATCTAATATAACACTAATCTATATTATATATATATATATATATATATATATATATATATATATATATATATATATATATATATTATATTTATTTATATTATACTAGGGAGTATTATTATTATTATTCTCTTTTTACTCGCAGAATTCGTGACCTTTTATAGGAGTTTTGATTTCTGACAGCTCCGCGAGTCGTGGAGTTTTTAGCCTTCAAACTCCGCGAGTAGCGGAGTTTGAAAATCCAGCTCAGGATCATTTGTCTCATAGCTTGTCGACATAATTTTTAAATATATATAATATATAAATAATTTATATAATTATTTAAATATTATATTATATTCTTGTGCATAGTTGACTTGTAATTTTTGGTCCGTTGCGTTGGGCGTTGATAGTTGACTCATGTCCCGGTTCCGGATTTTCGAACGTCCTTGCGTACAATTTATTATCTTGTACTTTGCGTTTTGTAACTTGTACTCTTGTCATTTTTAGACGTTTTTCATCAATAAATTGAACCTTTTGAATTGTATCTTGAACATTTGAGCTTTTTGGACGTTTGTGTCTTCAAATCTTCGTTTTCGCCTTTTGTCTTCGCACTTATTTATTTAAACAATTACAATGAAAATATAATACAATTACATATGAAAACCTATTATTTAGGAGGGATATTGCTATGAAATATATGTTCCTTTTTAGCCTTATCAAACATCCCCACACTTGAGCGTTGCTTGTCCTCAAGCAATACAGAACTTGAAATAAAAACATACATGAATCACTTTTTTATTCATCACACTTTGTACATCAGTGATTTTGATATGGTGGTATAAACAATGACAGTAACGATAGAACCATGGTTAAAGGTGGGTGTGTCATCCACAGTTGCCTCGGGTTTAGGTCAACGACACTTGCAATCAAATAGCCGATTTACTTTCGGTTTCCAAAGCAAAGTGCACATTTGAAAGGCGGTTTACAGTCCCACATGACTATGAAAATGTAGATCCTTAAGGAAATTGGATCTTTATGAAAATATTTGATCTTTTGAAAATTCAATCTAGCTTTTACCTTAGATAAGTTTTCCGGAATAACCCTTCACCGGTGTTTGCAAAATATTTTTGTGGGTTTTGTGGGTTTCAGATTTGAAAATTTTAGCTCAAAACTTATGGTTTTGTGTCACCCACTTGCTAACCTTGTATTAGGAAAGCAACACGTCCAGTATACTTGCTTCGTATATTACCTTTCGATAAACTACCGTCCGGTTGTAAAGGAAAGCGATGAACAAGCAACTGTTAAGGCAATGTCCCGTGACTTGCTTTTGATTATGGTCTATAAACGTGTCGGATGCTAGTACTATCCTTTGTAGGAGCAATAGTAAAGATCATCCTATAATTTTTCGGTCTGGCACAAGGTCCTGTCTTCGACCATGCTATGCAACCACCGTTCTTACGGTTGACACCCGATTTGGTTCAGGTGACCTAATGAATTCTAGGTGAATTCCTAGGATTTTATGTTCAACGGTAATGAACGCATTGAAAATGGGTTTTCAGAAAACAAATTGGTTTATAATTTTGATCAAAATATTTTCTCGTTCAAGCTCGAGTTTAGATATCATTGAATTCCATGAGTTTGTAATTCTCAATCTTTAAGGTCAATCTCTAGGATTGAGTAATATCAGTCTTAAAAGCTGATTTTTAATCTTTAAGGAGATTATCCTTTCTGGGGATCTGATTCATTAGTCTTATCAAGCTAATTTGCACGGTGCCCTCCCCATTTTACGAGACAGACCCTCTCATGGTTAGGATAAGTCTGACCACTTGGCGACCCTGTTTGATGCTGAGGTCCGTGGATTTCCTGCTGATTTTAGTGATGACTTTTCTAGATTTTTCGTCAACCTACAACTGGTCTGGACGACAACTTCTTGACCTAAATCAAGAAGCGCGTGTCTTTTTCGGAAGACTTTACTTCCTTTTAATGATGGAATTGATTCATCGTGTAGATCCATCTTTTCTTTTCTTTCATCGGGTAAAATAGTTAATTTAGTCCAAAACAAAAGCACCTGCAATAAACTTTACAGAAACATGTGATAGATAGTTTTTAATTGAATAACTTGGCACATTCTCCCCACACTTAGTTTCTTTCTTTGCCTTTTTATTCTCCTTTATTCCATTTTAAATGAATTCAATCGTTTTAGGGTGTTTCTCAATTTATGTCCTTTCCGAGGTAACGATAATTTCGGTATTAACACCTAGTTTTCACCGTTCACAAATATATATAAACATGATTTTAAATTCATTTAGTTTAAAATTTTTCAAATTTTCATAAAATTTAGAAAATAAGCCAAGTATAAACCCGAGAGAATTTATAACCCTTCCCCACACTTGAGATCATGCAATGCCCTCATTTGCATGAAATCAGACTCTAATTATAAATTCATGAGGGTGATTAGTGTAGAAAAGTGATTGAAAATACCCAGTTTGTAATTATAAAGCTCGTCGAATGATAGATGGCGCGGCTCATCGTTCATTCCTTCTTGTTTTATCACACATATTTTTCTTCAAAAACGGTTGCTTTTCTGAACTGTTTGCTAATCTTTAAAAATGCGTCTTTTACCCTAATTTATTATGCATGTTTATTAACGAGTTATGCACTAACCCGAACCCCTAATTTAACGTTAAGTGGGGTTAAACTTCCCCACACTTAGCTGACGACATGTGAAGTCAGTAGAATAAGTTCCACGAATTAAAATAGTGAGCCAGTTATTCACATCTCGGGTGGTATAAAATATATTAATGGGTTTAAAGTTTAGACCCACCCGATCGTCACTACTTAATTCTTTTTTAAGTGTAGCTTTTAGTAAATGGATATGTCTCTTTTCTGGTTCTTGGTCAAATGGATCGATATACACCGACATACATATTATAGGGTGGACAATTTCTAACGTTTCCTTCCTTTTATTCTCAAGATCAAAGTTTTCACCTCTATTACCCAATTGGGTGAAATCCGAGGTGTCATTATCTATTACAGCTCGTAGTTCATTTTCGGTAGATGACTCGTCTATTGAGAATATTGGGTTGGAAGGTTGTGGAATGGTGAATTTCGGGATTGGAGTAGATTCTTCTTCATTAACGGTACTTATCAGTCCCTCCATTTTGGTCTCGGGGGTAAAATTTTCAACGTTATCATTTTCCCAAGAGTACAAATTTGTTACCCTTACTTCTTCTTTATCCATTGATGGATCGATGATTTTGTCGGTAGAGGCTAATGTGTCGATATGTTGTGAAATTGGTAAGACTGAATAAAAAGTATCATCGGGATAGTTGGTGATTTCAGGAGCTCTCGAATTCATCAAAATTCGATGATATGAGATTTTCTTGCACAATACTCCTCAGATCAACAGGTGTGTAGTCTGATAGAGTTTCAGCTTTCCAGTTTACAAACTCTCTCATTTGTTCATTTTGAGCATTGAGTTCTTCGAGTTTGATTTTCATATTGTCTAATAAATTTTCAGACACGTAATTTTCCTCGTCTACTGGTTGTTGAGTTTGGATATATTCTTGGGAATAATCCCAATTTGAATTGTATTCTTCATAATCATTCCATTCAAGTTCCGTGGGTGCGTAATTTTTCATAGGAACGTAATAATAACATTCCCATGTTGAGTGATAATCTCCACAGATTTCACAACCAGTTATTGTTTCGTCATTCGTGATCCAAGATTGACCGAACGAATTGTCATCAACACTCGTTTGAGAGTATTGATTTAATTGATTTTGGATATCAAAAAGAGTTTCCATAGCCTTGTTTTCAAAATTTTCCATTTTATTGCGATGGCCAAATTTTAGCTACAATGTGGTGCATTTACTAATTATCCTATTAGTTATAAAAATAGAAAAACTTATATAAGTTGTCCAATTAATAGACTTTTCTGCTTTTGCCCACGTTTCGAATAGCCAAAAGATGCAGCAGGGAGCCAGAACCCTTTAAATCGGAAGCTCACAACTCGGCCACTAACAAATCCAACTATTACTACGAAGCAGAAAATTGTCAACGTCCATTAATTTAACCACTTAAATAATTTTTCTTTCTGTATGAGATATTAGATAAGAAATAGAGAAGATTTCTAAGTCCTAAAAACTAAAGCGTCGAGAAATAAGAAAGAAAAAGAATGCGCGTCGAAAAACGTCGAAAAATAAAAATAAGAAAATAGCGCGTCGTAACTTAAAAAGGAATTAAAAACTAAGAATTAAAAGTTGCGTCTAAAAATATTAAAGCTTAAAAGAAAAACTATATCCCAAATGGTAATAACTTAAAAAGGTACTAAAATATAAAAACGGCGTTGCAAAATTCTAAAGCACCTAAATCTTAGTCTAAAGAAAAAGCACTTAAGGGATTTTACGGCAAAGCCTAAAAATCTAGAAGTAAAAATAACTATGGCAAAAACTAAGTTTAAAACTAAATATGAGCTAAAAATACAAATATTACGCTAAAACGATTAAAAAGGGACAAAATATAAAAATATACAAAAAGTTGTAAAAAGTACAATTTTTATAAAAATATTATTTTTATATTATTTATTTATTAAAACTATTAATTTTACATATAATAAAACTAATTAAAATTTAAAAGACAATTTAATTAAAAAAAACTTAAACTAATTATAATAATTAAACTAATTAGGGTTTATTAATAATAATAATAATAATAAAATTCGTAATTAATGTGAAATTAGGGTTCTGTCACGTGTGTCAGAGTGTCTCCGCGAGTCGTGGTATTTCAAGCAGCAAACCCCGTTAGTCGCGGGGTTCCAAAATTCAACTCTGGTACAGTTTTTAATTCGATGTGTTTTTTTATTTTTTTTTATTTTTCTGTTTTAAAATCTAAATATTTATATAATAAAAACTTATATTTAAAAACTAAAATAAAAATAGAACTACTTTATAATTTTATAAATAAAAATCGTAAAACTAGATTTATATATATATTTTATTTTATTTTTTTCGGTTTTTTTTTATTTGATATTGTTTTTCTAAAAATATATTTATACAAATATATATTAAAAATATAGCGTTTGGCCAAGTTCCCCGGCAGCGGCGCCAAAAACTTGATGTCGTGCGAGGTGTACGTGAAATACTAAATATTTTTACTACGAAATGCGTTACAAATTACACAAGTTTTAATTATTTATTTACAGATGGGATATACCTAAACCTTGCTACAACACTATAGGCAGTGTACCTAATCGTAGAGTAGTATAGTTTTTAGTAAGTTCGGTTCGTTCCACAGGGAGCGGGCTTATTGCACACTATATTTTTAAACAACTATATTTGTACAAAATATATATAATTATATATAATAATATATAAAAGGGGGTTTACCCTTTAATGACCGGTTTGTCGATTTATATTTTAAGCGAAGCGTATAGTAAATGACGATATTTAAATAACAATATAAAATAAATAACAATAATTATAATGACAATAAATAAAAGTACGAGGAAAAATGAAATAAAATATATTATGCTTATTTAAACTTCCGAAACCATGATGTTTGACGTTTTGATTTTAATTTATTGTCCTGGGTTAATTGTCCTTTGTCCTGGATGTATTTGAAACCTATCTGGTTTTTGTCCATAATAGTTCATCGGTCATAATTATAAACTGCTCGGCAAATTTAACCTTATACCCGAAGTCAAATATTCCAACTAACTGGGGATTCAAACTGTAACAAGGTCTTAATACTTTGCTTAATGAATACACCAGGTTATCGACTGTGTATAAACCAATATTTTAATATTTTGTTAACAATTACACCAATTACCCTTGAATGTAATCCACCCCTATTTTAATGAGTCCATTGACTATTAATCCATCCCCGTGTCCGGTCAAATGAACAATAATTCGTACTTATAAATATCCCGCCCATCTTGTCCGATTAAGCGTATGTGGTTATATATAGATACGTCAAATCATAACCTTTATATTAAATTAACGAGGTATCGTTAATTTAATATAAAGCCCATTAATAGCCCATAGTCTAATTTCCACAAGTGTCGTTCTTTTGTCCAAACCCCAATTATGGTACAAAACCCAATTACCACATCTCTAATATTTAGCTTAACATCATGATTACTTCGGCTCAAATAAGCATAATAATAACTTAAGTACGAGACATTAATTTAAAAAGGAGAACATAGCTTACATTGATTATTTATCGCGTAGTGTTACACGGACAGAGCTCCGACTTTAAAACCCGTAAAATAACCTTTACATAACCCGAACTAATCTAATATAACACTAATATATATATATATATATATATATATATATATATATATATATATATATATATATATATATATATATATATTATATTATATTTATTTATATTATACTAGGGAGTATTATTATTATTATTCTTTTTTTACTCGCAGAATTCGTGACCTTTTATAGGAGTTTTGATTTCTGACAGCTCCGCGAGTCGTGGAGTTTTTAGCCTTCAAACTCCGCGAGTCGCGGAGTTTGAAAATCCAGCTCAGGATCATTTGTCTCATAGCTTGTCGACATAATTTTTAAATATATATAATATATAAATAATTTATATAATTATTTAAATATTATATTATATTCTTGTGCATAGTTGACTTATAATTTTTGGTCCGTTGCGTCGGGCGTTGATAGTTGACTCATGTCCCGGTTTCGGATTTTCGAAAGTCCTTGCGTACAATTTAATATCTTGTACTTTGCGTTTTGTAACTTGTACTCTTGTCATTTTTAGACGTTTTTCATCAATAAATTGAACCTTTTGAATTGTATCTTGAACATTTGAGCTTTTTGGACGTTTGTGTCTTCAAATCTTCGTTTTCGTCTTTTATCTTCGCACTTATTTATTTAAACAATTACAATGAAAATATAATACAATTACAAATGAAAACCTATTATTTAGGAGGGATATTGCTATGAAATATATGTTCCTTTTTAGCCTTATCAAACATCCTCACACTTGAGCGTTGCTTGTCCTCAAGCAATTCAGAACTTGAAATAAAAACATACATGAATCACTTTTTTATTCATCACACTTTGTACATCAATGATTTTGATATGGTGTAAAATACTATTAAATTTTTCCCCGGCAGCGGCGCCAAAAACTTGATGTCGTGCGAGGAGTATTTTTAAGTGTGGGGATGTTTGATAAGGCTAAAAAGGAACATATATTTCATAGCAATATCCCTCCTAAATAATAGGTTTTCATATGTAATTGTATTATATTTTCATTGTAATTGTTTAAATAAATAAGTGCGAAGACAAAAGGCGAAAACGAAGATTTGAAGACACAAACGTCCAAAAAGCTCAAATGTTCAAGATACAATTCAAAAGGTTCAATTTATTGATGAAAAACGTCTAAAAATGACAAGAGTACAAGTTACAAAACGCAAAGTACAAGATATTAAATTGTACGCAAGGACGTTCGAAAATCCGGAACCGGGACATGAGTCAACTATCAACGCCCAACGCAACGGACCAAAAATTACAAGTCAACTATGCACAAGAATATAATATAATATTTAAATAATTATATAAATTATTTATATATTATATATATTTAAAAATTATATCGACAAGCTATGAGACAAATGATCCTGAGCTGGATTTTCAAACTCCGCGACTCGCGGAGTTTGAAGGCTAAAAACTCCATGACTCGCGGAGCTGTCAGAAATCAAAACTCCTATAAAAGGTCACGAATTCTGCGAGTAAAAAAAGAATAATAATAATAATACTCCCTAGTATAATATAAATAAATAAATATATATATATATATATATATATATATATATATATATATAATATAGATTAGTGTTATATTAGATTAGTTCGGGTTATGTAAAGGTTATTTTACGGGTTTTAAAGTCGGAGCTCTGTCCGTGTAACACTACGCGATAAATAATCAATGTAAGCTATGTTCTCCTTTTTAAATTAATGTCTCGTACTTAAGTTATTATTATGCTTATTTGAGCCGAAGTAATCATGATGTTAAGCTAAATATTAGAGATGGGGTAATTGGGTTTTGTACCATAATTAGGGTTTGGACAAAAGAACGACACTTGTGGAAATTAGACTATGGGCTATTAATGGGCTTTATATTAAATTAACGATACCTCGTTAATTTAATATAAAGGTTATGATTTGACGTATCTATATATAACCACATACGCTTAATCGGACAAGATGGGCGGGATATTTATAAGTACGAATTATTGTTCATTTGACCAGACACGGGGATGGATTAATAGTCAATGGACTCATTAAAACAGGGGTGGATTACATTCAAGGGTAATTGGTGTAATTGTTAACAAAATATTAAAACCTTGGTTTACACACAGTCGATAACCTGGTGTATTCATTAAGCAAAGTATTAAGACCTTGTTACAGTTCGAATCCCCAGTTAGTTGGAATATTTGACTTCGGGTATAAGGTTAAATTTGTCGAGCAGTTTATAATTATGACCGATGAACTATTATGAACAAAAACCAGATAGGTTTCAAATACATCCAGGACAAAGGACAATTAACCCAGGACAATAAATTAAAATCAAAACGTCAAACATCATGGTTACGGAAGTTTAAATAAGCATAATATATTTTATTTCATTTTTCCTCGTACTTTTATTTATTGTCATTTTAATTATTGTTATTTATTTTATATTGTTATTTAAATATCATCATTTACTATACGCTTCGCTTAAAATATAAATCGACAAACCGGTCATTAAACGGTAAACCCCCTTTTATATATTATTATATATAATTATATATATTTTGTACAAATATAGTTGTTTAAAAATATAGTGTGCAATAAGCCCGCTCCCTGTGGAACGAACCGGACTTACTAAAAACTATACTACTCTACGATTAGGTACACTGCCTATAGTGTTGTAGCAAGGTTTAGGTATATCCCATCTGTAAATAAATAATTAAAACTTGTGTAATTTGTAACGCATTTCGTAGTAAAAATATTTAGTATTTCACGTACACCTCGCACGACATCAAGTTTTTGCTAACCTTGTATTAGGAAAGCAACACGTCCAGTATACTTGCTCGGTTGTAAAGGAAAACGATGAACAAGCAACTGTTAAGGCAATGTCCCGTGACTTGCTTTTGATTATGGTCTATAAACGTGTCGGATGCTAGTACTATCCTTTGTAGGAGCAATAGTAAAGATCATCCTATGATTTTTCGGTCTGGCACAAGGTCCTGTCTTCGACCATGCTATGCAACCACCGTTCTTACGGTTGACATCCGATTTGGTTCAGGTGACCTAATGAATTCCAGGTGAATTCCTAGGATTTTACGTTCAATGGTAATGAACGCATTGAAAATGGGTTTTCAGAAAACAAATTGGTTTATAATTTTGATCAAAATATTTTCTCGTTCAAGCTCGAGTTTAGATATCATTGAATTCCATGAGTTTGTAATTCTCAATCTTTAAGGTCAATCTCTAGGATTGAGTAATATCAGTCTTAAAAGCTGATTTTTAATCTTTAAGGAGATTATCCTTTCTGGGGATCTGATTCATTAGTCTTATCAAGCTAATTTGCACGGTGCCCTCCCCATTTTACGAGACAGACCCTCTCATGGTTAGGATAAGTCTGACCACTTGGCGACCCTGTTTGATGCTGAGGTCCGTGGATTTCCTGCTAATTTTAGTGATGACTTTTCTAGATTTTTCGTCAACCTACAACTGGTCTGGACGACAACTTCTTGACCTAAATCAAGAAGCGCGTGTCTTTTTCGGAAGACTTTACTTCCTTTTAATGATGGAATTGATTCATCGTGTAGATCCATCTTTTCTTTTCTTTCATCGGGTAAAATAGTTAATTTAGTCCAAAACAAAAGCACCTGCAATAAACTTTACAGAAACATGTGATAGATAGTTTTTAATTGAATAACTTGGCACATTCTCCCCACACTTAGTTTCTTTCTTTGCCTTTTTATTCTCCTTTATTCCATTTTAAATGAATTCAATCGTTTTAGGGTGTTTCTCAATTTATGTCCTTTCCGAGGTAACGATAATTTCGGTATTAACACCTAGTTTTCACCGTTCATAAATATATATAAACATGATTTTAAATTCATTTAGTTTAAAATTTTTCAAATTTTCATAAAATTTAGAAAATAAGCCAAGTATAAACCCGATAGAATTTATAACCCTTCCCCACACTTGAGATCATGCAATGCCCTCATTTGCATGAAATCAGACTCTAATTATAAATTCATGAGGGTGATTAGTGTAGAAAAGTGATTGAAAATACCCAGTTTGTAATTATAAAGCTCGTCGAATGATAGATGGCGCGGCTCATCGTTCATTCCTTCTTGTTTTATCACACATATTTTTCTTCAAAAACGGTTGCTTTTCTGAACTGTTTGCTAATCTTTAAAAATGCGTCTTTTACCCTAATTTATTATGCATGTTTATTAACGAGTTATGCACTAACCCGAACCCCTAATTTAATGTTAAGTGGGGTTAAACTTCCCCACACTTAGCTGACGACATGTGAAGTCAGTAGAATAAGTTCCACGAATTAAAATAGTGAGCCAGTTATTCACATCTCGGGTGGTAAAAAATATATTAATGGGTTTAAAGTTTAGACCCACCCGATCGTCACTACTTAATTCTTTTTTAAGTGTAGCTTTTAGTAAATGGATATGTCTCTTTTCTGGTTCTTGGTCAAATGGATCGATATACACCGACATACATATTATAGGGTGGACAATTTCTAACGTTTCCTTCCTTTTATTCTCAAGATCAAAGTTTTCACCTCTATTACCCAATTGGTTAAAATCCGAGGTGTCATTATTTATTACAGCTCGTAGTTCATTTTCGGTAGATGACTCGTCTATTGAGAATATTGGGTTGGAAGGTTGTGGAATGGTGAATTTCGGGATTGGAGTAGATTCTTCTTCATTAACGGTACTTATCAGTCCCTCCATTTTGGTCTCGGGGGTAAAATTTTCAACGTTATCGTTTTCCCAAGAGTACAAATTTGTTACCCTTACTTCTTCTTTATCCATTGATGGATCGATGATTTCGTCGGTAGAGGCTAATGTGTCGATATGTTGTGAAATTGGTAAGACTGAATAAAAAGTATCATCGGTATAGTTGGTGATTTCGGAGCTCTCGAATTCATCAAAATTCGATGATATGAGATTTTCTTGCACAATACTCCTCAGATCAACAGGTGTGTAGTCTGATAGAGTTTCAGCTTGCCAGTTTACAAACTCTCTCATTTGTTCATTTTGAGCATTGAGTTCTTCGAGTTTGATTTTCATATTGTCTAATAAATTTTCAGACACGTAATTTTCCTCGTCTACTGGTTGTTGAGTTTGGATATATTCTTGGGAATAATCCCAATTTGAATTGTATTCTTCATAATCATTCCATTCAGGTTCCGTGGGTGCGTAATTTTTCATAGGAACGTAATAATAACATTCCCATGTTGAGTGATAATCTCCACAGATTTCACAACCAGTTATTGTTTCGTCATTCGTGATCCAAGATTGACCGAACGAATTGTCATCAACACTCGTTTGAGAGTATTGATTTAATTGATTTTGGATATCAAAAAGAGTTTCCATAGCCTTGTTTTCAAAATTTTCCATTTTATTGCGATGGCCAAATTTTAGCTATAATGTGGTGCATTTACTAATTATTCTATTAGTTATAAAAATAGAAAAACTTATATAAGTTGTCCAATTAATAGACTTTTCTGCTTTTGCCCACGTTTCGAATAGCCAAAAGATGCATCAGGGAGCCAGAACCCTTTAAATCGGAAGCTCACAACTCAGCCACTAACAAATCCAACTATTACTACGAAGCAGAAAATTGTCAACGTCCATTAATTTAACCACTTAAATAATTTTTCTTTCTGTTTGAGATATTAGATAAGAAATAGAGAAGATTTCTAAGTCCTAAAAACTAAAGCGTCGAGAAATAAGAAAGAAAAAGAATGCGCGTCGAAAAACGTCGAAAAATAAAAATAAGAAAATAGCGCGTCGTAACTTAAAAAGGAATTAAAAACTAAGAATTAAAAGTTGCGTCTAAAAATATTAAAGCTTAAAAGAAAAACTATATCCCAAATGGTAATAACTTAAAAAGGTACTAAAATATAAAAACGGCGTCGCAAAATTCTAAAGCACCTAAATCTTAGTCTAAAGAAAAAGCACTTAAGGGATTTTACGGCAAAGCCTAAAAATCTAGAAGTAAAAATAACTATGGCAAAAACTAAGTTTAAAACTAAATATGAGCTAAAAATACAAATATTACGCTAAAACGATTAAAAAGGGACAAAATATAAAAATATACAAAAAGTTGTAAAAAGTACAATTTTTATAAAAATATTATTTTTATATTATTTATTTATTAAAACTATTAATTTTATATTATTTACTGTACATCAGTGATTTTGTACAAAAACTTGATGTCGTGCGAGGTGTACGTGAAATACTAAATATTTTTACTACGAAATGCGTTACAAATTACACAAGTTTTAATTATTTATTTACAGATGGGATATACCTAAACCTTGCTACAACACTATAGGCAGTGTACCTAATCGTAGAGTAGTATAGTTTTTAGTAAGTCCGGTTCGTTCCACAGGGAGCGGGCTTATTGCACACTATATTTTTAAACAACTATATTTGTACAAAATATATATAATTATATATAATAATATATAAAAGGGGGTTTACCGTTTAATGACCGGTTTGTCGATTTATATTTTAAGCGAAGCGTATAGTAAATGACGATATTTAAATAACAATATAAAATAAATAACAATAATTAAAATGACAATAAATAAAAGTACAAGGAAAAATGAAATAAAATATATTATGCTTATTTAAACTTCCGTAACCATGATGTTTGACGTTTTGATTTTAATTTATTGTCCTGGGTTAATTGTCCTTTGTCCTGGATGTATTTGAAACCTATCTGGTTTTTGTCCATAATAGTTCATCTGTCATAATTATAAACTGCTCGGCAAATTTAACCTTATACCCGAAGTCAAATATTCCAACTAACTGGGGATTCGAACTGTAACAAGGTCTTAATACTTTGCTTAATGAATACACCAGGTTATCGACTGTGTGTAAACCAAGGTTTTAATATTTTGTTAACAATTACACCAATTACCCTTGAATGTAATCCACCCCTGTTTTAATGAGTCCATTGACTATTAATCCATCCCCGTGTCCGGTCAAATGAACAATAATTCGTACTTATAAATATCCCGCCCATCTTGTCCGATTAAGCGTATGTGGTTATATATAGATACGTCAAATCATAACCTTTATATTAAATTAACGAGGTATCGTTAATTTAATATAAAGCCCATTAATAGCCCATAGTCTAATTTCCACAAGTGTCGTTCTTTTGTCCAAACCCCAATTATGGTACAAAACCCAATTACCCCATCTCTAATATTTAGCTTAACATCATGATTACTTCGGCTCAAATAAGCATAATAATAACTTAAGTACGAGACATTAATTTAAAAAGGAGAACATAGCTTACATTGATTATTTATCGCGTAGTGTTACACGGACAGAGCTCCGACTTTAAAACCCGTAAAATAACCTTTACATAACCCGAACTAATCTAATATAACACTAATCTATTTTATATATATATATATATATATATATAATATATATATATATATTATATTTATTTATATATATATATATATATATATATATATATTATATTTATTTATATTATACTAGGGAGTATTATTATTATTATTCTTTTTTTACTCGCAGAATTCGTGACCTTTTATAGGAGTTTTGATTTCTGACAGCTCCGCGAGTCGTGGAGTTTTTAGCCTTCAAACTCCGCGAGTCGCGGAGTTTGAAAATCCAGCTCAGGATCATTTGTCTCATAGCTTGTCGACATAATTTTTAAATATATATAATATATAAATAATTTATATAATTATTTAAATATTATATTATATTCTTGTGCATAGTTGACTTGTAATTTTTGGTTCGTTGCGTCGGGCGTTGATAGTTGACTCATGTCCCGGTTCCGGATTTTCGAACGTCCTTGCGTACAATTTAATATCTTGTACTTTGCGTTTTGTAACTTGTACTCTTGTCATTTTTAGACGTTTTTCATCAATAAAATGAACCTTTTGAATTGTATCTTGAACATTTGAGCTTTTTGGACGTTTGTGTCTTCAAATCTTCGTTTTCGCCTTTTGTCTTCGCACTTATTTATTTAAACAATTACAATGAAAATATAATACAATTACATATGAAAACCTATTATTTAGGAGGGATATTGCTATGAAATATATGTTCCTTTTTAGCCTTATCAAAAATCCATCCATCTCTCTATCTATATCGTATATATTTATATTTATATTTATATTTTAATTTTAATTTTAATTTTAATTTTAATCCTAATAATAAGGGTATGTTAGTGAATGTTATAAGGGTGTAAGTCGAAATTCTGTCCGTGTAACGCTACGCTATTTTTAATCATTGTAAGTTATGTTCAACCTTTTTATATTAATGTCTCGTAGCTAAGTTATTATTATGCTTATTTAATCCGAAGTAATCATGATGTTGGGCTAATTACTAAAATTGGGTAATTGGGCTTTGTACCATAATTGGGGTTTGGACAAAAGAACGACACTTGTGAAAATTAGACTATGGGCTATTAATGGGTTTTATATTAACTAAACAATACCTTGTTAATTTAATACACAAACTTATAATTTGATGTATTTATATATAACCACATACGCTTGACTGGGTACGGTGGGCGGGATATCTATAAATACCAATAATTATTCATTTTACCGGATACGGAACTGGATTAATAGTTAATAAACTTGTTGAAACAGGGGTGAATTACATTCAAGGGTAATTGGTGTAATTGTTAACAAAGTAGTAAAACCTTGGTTTACACGCAGTCGATAACCTGATGTATTCATTAAACAAAGTATTAAAACCTTGTTACAATTCGAATCCCCAATTAGTTGGAATATTTGACTTCGGGAATAAGAATAATTTGACGAAGGCTTTCGCTCTTTATATTTATGACTGATGGACTATTATGGACAAATCCGTATGGACATCAATAAATTTAAAATATATGTTCCAAAATGGAGGGACTGATAAGTACCGTTAATGAAGAAGAATCTACTCCAATCCCGAAATTCACCATTCCACAACCTTTCAACCCAATATTCTCAATAGACGAGTCATCTACCGAAAATGAACTACGAGCTGTAATAGATAATGACACCTCGGATTTCACCCAATTGGGTAATAGAGGTGAAAACTTTGATCTTGAGAATAAAAGGAAGGAAACGTTAGAAATTGTCCACCCTATAATATGTATGTCGGTGTATATCGATCCATTTGACCAAGAACCAGAAAAGAGACATATCCATTTACTAAAAGCTACACTTAAAAAAGAATTAAGTAGTGACGATCGGGTGGGTCTAAACTTTAAACCCATTAATATATTTTATACCACCCGAGATGTGAATAACTGGCTCACTATTTTAATTCGTGGAACTTATTCTACTGACTTCACATGTCGTCAGCTAAGTGTGGGGAAGTTTAACCCCACTTAACGTTAAATTAGGGGTTCGGGTTAGTGCATAACTCGTTAATAAACATGCATAATAAATTAGGGTAAAAGACGCATTTTTAAAGATTAGCAAACAGTTCAGAAAAGCAACCGTTTTTGAAGAAAAATATGTGTGATAAAACAAGAAGGAATGAACGATGAGCTGCGCCATCTATCATTCGACGAGCTTTATAATTACAAACTGGGTATTTTCAATCACTTTTCTACACTAATCACCCTCATGAATTTATAATTAGAGTCTGATTTCATGCAAATGAGGGCATTGCATGATCTCAAGTGTGGGGAAGGGTTATAAATTCTCTCGGGTTTATACTTGGCTTATTTTCTAAATTTTATGAAAATTTGAAAAATTTTAAACTAAATGAATTTAAAATCATGTTTATATATATTTATGAACGGTGAAAACTAGGTGTTAATACCGAAATTATCGTTACCTCGGAAAGGACATAAATTGAGAAACACCCTAAAACGATTGAATTCATTTAAAATGGAATAAAGGAGAATAAAAAGGCAAAGAAAGAAACTAAGTGTGGGGAGAATGTGCCAAGTTATTCAATTAAAAACTATCTATCACATGTTTCTGTTAAGTTTATTGCAGGTGCTTTTGTTTTGGACTAAATTAACTATTTTACCCGATGAAAGAAAAGAAAAGATGGATCTACACGATGAATCAATTCCATCATTAAAAGGAAGTAAAGTCTTCCGAAAAAGACACGCGCTTCTTGATTTAGGTCAAGAAGTTGTCGTCCAGACCAGTTGTAGGTTGACGAAAAATCTAGAAAAGTCATCACTAAAATCAGCAGGAAATCCACGGACCTCAGCATCAAACGGGGTCACCAAGTGGTCAGACTTATCCTAACCATGAGAGGGTCTGTCTCGTAAAATGGGGAGGGCACCGTGCAAATTAGCTTGATAAGACTAATGAATCAGATCCCCAGAAAGGATAATCTCCTTAAAGATTAAAAATCAGCTTTTAAGACTGATATTACTCAATCCTAGAGATTGACCTTAAAGATTGAGAATTACAAACTCATGGAATTCAATGATATCTAAACTCGAGCTTGAACGAGAAAATATTTTGATCAAAATTATAAAACAATTTGTTTTCTGAAAACCCATTTTCAATGCGTTCATTACCATTGAACGTAAAATCCTAGGAATTCACCTGGAATTCATTAGGTCACCTGAACCAAATCGGGTGTCAACCGTAAGAACGGTGGTTGCATAGCATGGTCGAAGACAGGACCTTGTGCCAGACCGAAAAATCATAGGATGATCTTTACTATTGCTCCTATAAAGGATAGTACTAGCATCCGACACATTTATAGACCATAATCAAAAGCAAGTCACGGGACATTGCCTTAACAGTTGCTTGTTCATCGCTTTCCTTTACAACCGGACGGTAGTTTATCGAAAGGTAATATACGGAGCAAGTATACTGGACGTGTTGCTTTCCTAATACAAGGTTAGCAAGTGGGTGACACAAAACCATAAGTTTTGAGCTAAAATTTTCAAATCTGAAAACCACAAAACCCACAAAAATATTTTGCAAACACCGGTGAAGGGTTATTCCGGAAAACTTATCTAGGGTAAAAGCTAGATTGAATTTTCAAAAGATCAAATATTTTCATAAAGATCCAATTTCCTTAAGGATCTACATTTTCATAGTCATGTGGGACTGTAAACCGCCTTTCAAATGTGCACTTTTCTTTGGAAACCAAAAGTAAATCGGCTATTTGATTGCAAGTGTCGTTGACCTAAACCCGAGGCAACTGTGGATGACACACCCACCTTTAACCATGGTTCTATCGTTACTATCATTGTTTATACCACCATATCAAAATCACTGATGTACAAAGTGTGATGAATAAAAAAGTGATTCATGTATGTTTTTATTTCAAGTTCTGTATTGCTTGAGGACAAGCAACGCTCAAGTGTGGGGATGTTTGATAAGACTAAAAAGGAACATATATTTCATAGCAATATCCCTCCTAAATAATAGGTTTTCATATGTAATTGTATTATATTTTCATTGTAATTGTTTAAATAAATAAGTGCGAAGACAAAAGGCGAAAACGAAGATTTGAAGACACAAACGTCCAAAAAGCTCAAATGTTCAAGATACAATTCAAAAGGTTCAATTTATTGATGAAAAAAGTCTAAAAATGACAAGAGTACAAGTTACAAAACGCAAAGTACAAGATATTAAATTGTACGCAAGGACGTTCGAAAATCCGGAACCGGGACATGAGTCAACTATCAACGCCCGACGCAACGGACCAAAAATTACAAGTCAACTATGCACAAGAATATAATATAATATTTAAATAATTATATAAATTATTTATATATTATATATATTTAAAAATTATGTCGACAAGCTATGAGACAAATGATCCTGAGCTGGATTTACAAACTCCGCGACTCGCGGAGTTTGAAGGCTAAAAACTCCACGACTCGCTGAGCTGTCAGAAATCAAAACTCCTATAAAAGGTCACGAATTCTGCGAGTAAAAAAAGAATTTTTATATATCTATAAAAGGTCATGTTTATATATATTTATGAACGGTGAAAACTAGGTGTTAATACCGAAATTATCGTTACCTCGGAAAGGACATAAATTGAGAAACACCCTAAAACGATTGAATTCAAATTTTCATAAAATTTAGAAAATAAGCCAAGTATAAACCCGAGAGAATTTATAACCCTTCCCCACACTTGAGATCATGCAATGCCCTCATTTGCATGAAATCAGACTCTAATTATAAATTCATGAGGGTGATTAGTGTAGAAAAGTGATTGAAAATACCCAGTTTGTAATTATAAAGCTCATCGAATGATAGATGGCGCGGCTCATCGTTCATTCCTTCTTGTTTTATCACACATATTTTTCTTCAAAAACGGTTGCTTTTCTGAACTGTTTGCTAATCTTTAAAAATGCGTCTTTTACCCTAATTTATTATGCATGTTTATTAACGAGTTATGCACTAACCCGAACCACTAATTTAACGTTAAGTGGGGTTAAACTTCCCCACACTTAGCTGACGACATGTGAAGTCAGTAGAATAAGTTCCACGAATTAAAATAGTGAGCCAGTTATTCACATCTCGGGTGGTATAAAATATATTAATGGGTTTAAAGTTTAGACCCACCCGATCGTCACTACTTAATTCTTTTTTAAGTGTAGCTTTTAGTAAATGGATATGTCTCTTTTCTGGTTCTTGGTCAAATGGATCGATATACACCGACATACATATTATAGGGTGGACAATTTCTAACGTTTCCTTCCTTTTATTCTCAAGATCAAAGTTTTCACCTCTATTACCCAATTGGGTGAAATCCGAGGTGTCATTATCTATTACAGCTCGTAGTTCATTTTCGGTAGATGACTCTTCTATTGAGAATATTGGGTTGGAAGGTTGTGGAATGGTGAATTTCGGGATTGGAGTAGATTCTTCTTCATTAACGTTACTTATCAGTCCCTCCATTTTGGTCTCGGGGGTAAAATTTTCAACGTTATCGTTTTCCCAAGAGTACAAATTTGTTACCCTTACTTCTTCTTTATCCATTGATGGATCGATGATTTCGTCGGTAGAGGCTAATGTGTCGATATGTTGTGAAATTGGTAAGACTGAATAAAAAGTATCATCGGGATAGTTGGTGATTTCGGAGCTCTCGAATTCATCAAAATTCGATGATATGAGATTTTCTTGCACAATACTCCTCAGATCAACAGGTGTGTAGTCTGATAGAGTTTCAGCTTGCCAGTTTACAAACTCTCTCATTTGTTCATTTTGAGCATTGAGTTCTTCGAGTTTGATTTTCATATTGTCTAATAAATTTTCAGACACGTAATTTTCCTCGTCTACTGGTTGTTGAGTTTGGATATATTCTTGGGAATAATCCCAATTTGAATTGTATTCTTCATAATCATTCCATTCAGGTTCCGTGGGTGCGTAATTTTTCATAGGAACGTAATAATAACATTCCCATATTGAGTGATAATCTCCACAGATTTCACAACCAGTTATTGTTTCGTCATTCGTGATCCATGATTGACCGAACGAATTGTTATCAACACTCGTTTGAGAGTATTGATTTAATTGATTTTGGATATCAAAAAGAGTTTCCATAGCCTTGTTTTCAAAATTTTCCATTTTATTGCGATGGCCAAATTTTAGCTACAATGTGGTGCATTTACTAATTATCCTATTAGTTATAAAAATAGAAAAACTTATATAAGTTGTCCAATTAATAGACTTTTATGCTTTTGCCCACGTTTCGAATAGCCAAAAGATGCAGCAGGGAGCCAGAACCCTTTAAATCGGAAGCTCACAACTCAGCCACTAACAAATTCAACTATTACTACGAAGCAGAAAATTGTCAACGTCCATTAATTTAACCACTTAAATAATTTTTCTTTCTATTTGAGATATTAGATAAGAAATAGAGAAGATTTCTAAATCCTAAAAACTAAAGCGTCGAGAAATAAGAAAGAAAAAGAATGCGCGTCGAAAAACGTCGAAAAATAAAAATAAGAAAATAGCGCGTCGTAACTTAAAAAGGAATTAAAAACTAAGAATTAAAAGTTGCGTCTAAAAATATTAAAGCTTAAAAGAAAAACTATATCCCAAATGGTAATAACTTAAAAAGGTACTAAAATATAAAAACGGCGTCGCAAAATTCTAAAGCATCTAAATCTTAGTCTAAAGAAAAAGCACTTAAGGGATTTTACGGCAAAGCCTAAAAATCTAGAAGTAAAAATAACTATGGCAAAAACTAAGTTTAAAACTAAATATGAGCTAAAAATACAAATATTACGCTAAAACGATTAAAAAGGGACAAAATATAAAAATATACAAAAAGTTGTAAAAAGTACAATTTTTATAAAAATATTATTTTTATATTATTTATTTATTAAAACTATTAATTTTACATATAATAAAACTAATTAAAATTTAAAATACAATTTAATTAAAAAAAAACTTAAACTAATTATAATAATTAAACTAATTAGGGTTTATTAATAATAATAATAATAAAATCCGTAATTAATGTGAAATTAGGGTTCTGTCACGTGTGTCAGAGTGTCTCCGCGAGTCGCGGTATTTCAAGCAGCAAACCCCGCGAGTCGCGGGGTTCCAAAATTCAACTCTGGTACAGTTTTTAATTCGACGTGTTTTTTTTTTTATATTTTTCTGTTTTAAAATCTAAATATTTATATAATAAAAACTTATATTTAAAAACTAAAATAAAAATAGAACTACTTTATAATTTTATAAATAAAAATCGTAAAACTAGATTTATATATATATATATATATATATATTTTCGGTTTTTTTTTATTTATTTGATATTGTTTTTCTAAAAATACATTTATACAAATATATATTAAAAATATAGCGTTTTGCCAAGTTCTCCAGCAGCGGCGCCAAAAACTTGATGTCGTGCGAGGTGTACGTGAAATAATAAATATTTTTACTACGAAATGCGTTACAAATTACACAAGTTTTAATTATTTATTTACAGATGGGATATACCTAAACCTTGCTACAACACTATAGGCAGTGTACCTAATCGTAGAGTAGTATAGTTTTTAGTAAGTCCGGTTCGTTCCACAGGGAGCGGGCTTATTGCACACTATATTTTTAAACAACTATATTTGTACAAAATATATATAATTATATATAATAATATATAAAAGGGGGTTTACCTTTTAATGACCGGTTTGTCGATTTATATTTTAAGCGAAGCGTTTAGTAAATGACGATATTTAAATAACAATATAAAATAAATAACAATAATTAAAATGACAATAAATAAAAGTACGAGGAAAAATGAAATAAAATATATTATGCTTATTTAAACTTCCGTAACCATGATGTTTGACGTTTTGATTTTAATTTATTGTCCTGGGTTAATTGTCCTTTGTCCTGGATGTATTTGAAACCTATCTGGTTTTTGTCCATAATAGTTCATCGGTCATAATTATAAACTGCTCGGCAAATTTAACCTTATACCCGAAGTCAAATATTCCAACTAACTGGGGATTCGAACTGTAACAAGGTCTTAATACTTTGCTTAATGAATACACCAGGTTATCGACTGTGTGTAAACCAAGGTTTTAATATTTTGTTAACAATTACACCAATTACCCTTGAATGTAATCCACCCCTGTTTTAATGAGTCCATTGACTATTAATCCATCCCCGTGTCTGGTCAAATGAACAATAATTCGTACTTATAAATATCCCGCCCATCTTGTCCGATTAAGCGTATGTGGTTATATATAGATACGTCAAATCATAACCTTTATATTAAATTAACGAGGTATCGTTAATTTAATATAAAGCCCATTAATAGCCCATAGTCTAATTTCCACAAGTGTCGTTCTTTTGTCCAAACCCCAATTATGGTACAAAACCCAATTACCCCATCTCTAATATTTAGCTTAACATCATGATTACTTCGGCTCAAATAAGCATAATAATAACTTAAGTACGAGACATTAATTTAAAAAGGAGAACATAGCTTACATTGATTATTTATCGCGTAGTGTTACACGGACAGAGCTCCAACTTTAAAACCCGTAAAATAACCTTTACATAACCCGAACTAATCTAATATAACACTAATCTATATATATATATATATATATATATATATATATATATATATATATATATATATATATATATATATATATATATATATATATATATATTATATTTATTTATATTATACTAGGGAGTATTATTATTATTATTCTTTTTTTACTCGCAGAATTCGTGACCTTTTATAGGAGTTTTGATTTCTGACAGCTCCGCGAATCGTGGAGTTTTTAGCCTTCAAACTCCGCGAGTCGCGGAGTTTGAAAATCCAGCTCAGGATCATTTGTCTCATAGCTTGTCGACATAATTTTTAAATATATATAATATATAAATAATTTATATAATTATTTAAATATTATATTATATTCTTGTGCATAGTTGACTTGTAATTTTTGGTCCGTTGCGTCGGGCGTTGATAGTTGACTCATGTCCCGGTTCCGGATTTTCGAACGTCCTTGCGTACAATTTAATATCTTGTACTTTGCGTTTTGTAACTTGTACTCTTGTCATTTTTAGACGTTTTTCATCAATAAATTGAACCTTTTGAATTGTATCTTGAACATTTGAGCTTTTTGGACGTTTGTGTCTTCAAATCTTCGTTTTCGCCTTTTGTCTTCGCACTTATTTATTTAAACAATTACAATGAAAATATAATACAATTACATATGAAAACCTATTATTTAGGAGGGATATTGCTATGAAATGCGTTACAAATTACACAAGTTTTAATTATTTATTTACAGATGAGATATACCTAAACCTTGCTACAACACTATAGGCAGTGTACCTAATCGTAGAGTAGTATAGTTTTTAGTAAGTCCGGTTCGTTCCACAGGGAGCGGGCTTATTGCACACTATATTTTTAAACAACTATATTTGTACAAAATATATATAATTATATATAATAATATATAAAAGGGGGTTTACCGTTTAATGACCGGTTTGTCGATTTATATTTTAAGCGAAGCGTATAGTAAATGACGATATTTAAATAACAATATAAAATAAATAACAATAATTAAAATGACAATAAATAAAAGTACGAGGAAAAATGAAATAAAATATATTATGCTTATTTAAACTTCCGTAACCATGATGTTTGACGTTTTGATTTTAATTTATTGTCCTGGGTTAATTGTCCTTTGTCCTGGATGTATTTGAAACCTATCTGGTTTTTGTCCATAATAGTTCATCGGTCATAATTATAAACTGCTCGGCAAATTTAACCTTATACCCGAAGTCAAATATTCCAACTAACTGGGGATTCGAACTGTAACAAGGTCTTAATACTTTGCTTAATGAATACACCAGGTTATCGACTGTGTGTAAACCAAGGTTTTAATATTTTGTTAACAATTACACCAATTACCCTTGAATGTAATCCACCCCTGTTTTAATGAGTCCATTGACTATTAATCCATCCCCGTGTCCGGTCAAATGAACAATAATTCGTACTTATAAATATCCCGCCCATCTTGTCCGATTAAGCATATGTGGTTATATATAGATACGTCAAATCATAACCTTTATATTAAATTAACGAGGTATCGTTAATTTAATATAAAGCCCATTAATAGCCCATAGTCTAATTTCCACAAGTGTCGTTCTTTTGTCCAAACCCCAATTATGGTACAAAACCCAATTACCCCATCTCTAATATTTAGCTTAACATCATGATTACTTCGGCTCAAATAAGCATAATAATAACTTAAGTACGAGACATTAATTTAAAAAGGAGAACATAGCTTACATTGATTATTTATCGCGTAGTGTTACACGGACAGAGCTCCGACTTTAAAACCCGTAAAATAACCTTTACATAACCCGAACTAATCTAATATAACACTAATCTATATTATATATATATATATATATATATATATATATATATTATATTTATTTATATTATACTAGGGAGTATTATTATTATTATTCTTTTTTTACTCGCAGAATTCGTGACCTTTTATAGGAGTTTTGATTTCTGACAGCTCCGCGAGTCATGGAGTTTTTAGCCTTCAAACTCCGCGAGTCGCGGAGTTTGAAAATCCAGCTCAGGATCATTTGTCTCATAGCTTGTCGACATAATTTTTAAATATATATAATATATAAATAATTTATATAATTATTTAAATATTATATTATATTCTTGTGCATAGTTGACTTGTAATTTTTGGTCCGTTGCGTCGAGCGTTGATAGTTGACTCATGTCCCGGTTCCGGATTTTCGAACGTCCTTGCGTACAATTTAATATCTTGTACTTTGCGTTTTGTAACTTGTACTCTTGTCATTTTTAGACGTTTTTCATCAATAAATTGAACCTTTTGAATTGTATCTTGAACATTTGAGCTTTTTGGACGTTTGTGTCTTCAAATCTTCGTTTTCGCCTTTTGTCTTCGCACTTATTTATTTAAACAATTACAATGAAAATATAATACAATTACATATGAAAACCTATTATTTAGGAGGGATATTGCTATGAAATATATGTTCCTTTTTAGCCTTATCAAACATCCCCACACTTGAGCGTTGCTTGTCCTCAAGCAATACAGAACTTGAAATAAAAACATACATGAATCACTTTTTTATTCATCACACTTTGTACATCAGTGATTTTGATATGGTGGTATAAACAATGATAGTAACGATAGAACCATGGTTAAAGGTGGGTGTGTCATCCACAGTTTCCACGGGTTTAGGTCAACGACACTTGCAATCAAATAGCCGATTTACTTTCGGTTTCCAAAGCAAAGTGCACATTTGAAAGGCGGTTTACAGTCCCACATGACTATGAAAATGTAGATCCTTAAGGAAATTGGATCTTTATGAAAATATTTGATCTTTTGAAAATTCAATCTAGCTTTTACCCTAGATAAGTTTTCTGGAATAACCCTTCACCGGTGTTTGCAAAATATTTTTTTGGATTTTGTGGGTTTCAGATTTGAAAATTTTAGCTCAAAACTTATGGCTTTGTGTCACCCACTTGCTAACCTTGTATTAGGAAAGCAACACGTCCAGTATACTTGCTCCGTATATTACCTTTCGATAAACTACCATCCGGTTGTAAAGGAAAGCGATGAACAAGCAACTGTTAAGGCAATGTCCCGTGACTTGCTTTTGATTATGGTCTATAAACGTGTCGGATGCTAGTACTATCCTTTGTAGGAGCAATAGTAAAGATCATCCTATGATTTTTCGGTCTGGCACAAGGTCCTGTCTTCGACCATGCTATGCAACCACCGTTCTTACGGTTGACACCCGATTTGGTTCAGGTGACCTAATGAATTCAAGGTGAATTCCTAGGATTTTACGTTCAATGGTAATGAACGCATGAAAATGGGTTTTCAGAAAACAAATTGGTTTATAATTTTGATCAAAATATTTTCTCGTTCAAGCTCGAGTTTAGATATCATTGAATTCCATGAGTTTGTAATTCTCAATCTTTAAGGTCAATCTCTAGGATTGAGTAATATCAGTCTTAAAAGCTGATTTTTAATCTTTAAGGAGATTCTCCTTTCTGGGGATCTGATTCATTAGTCTTATCAAGCTAATTTGCACGGTGTCCTCCCCATTTTACGAGACAGACCCTCTCATGGTTAGGATAAGTCTGACCACTTGGCGACCCTGTTTGATGCTGAGGTCCGTGGATTTCCTGCTGATTTTAGTGATGACTTTTCAAGATTTTTCGTCAACCTACAACTGGTCTGGACGACAACTTCTTGACCTAAATCAAGAAGCGCGTGTCTTTTTCGGAAGACTTTACTTCCTTTTAATGATGGAATTGATTCATCGTGTAGATCCATCTTTTCTTTTCTTTCATCGGGTAAAATAGTTAATTTAGTCCAAAACAAAAGCACCTGCAATAAACTTTACAGAAACATGTGATAGATAGTTTTTAATTGAATAACTTGGCACATTCTCCCCACACTTAGTTTCTTTCTTTGCCTTTTTATTCTCCTTTATTCCATTTTAAATGAATTCAATCGTTTTAGGGTGTTTCTCAATTTATGTCCTTTCCGAGGTAACGATAATTTCGGTATTAACACCTAGTTTTCGCCGTTCATAAATATATATAAACATGATTTTAAATTCATTTAGTTTAAAATTTTTCAAATTTTCATAAAATTTAGAAAATAAGCCAAGTATAAACCCGAGAGAATTTATAACCCTTCCCCACACTTGAGATCATGCAATGCCCTCATTTGCATGAAATCAGACTCTAATTATAAATTCATGAGGGTGATTAGTGTAGAAAAGTGATTGAAAATACCCAGTTTGTAATTATAAAGCTCGTCAAATGATAGATGGCGCGGCTCATTGTTTGTAACGACCCGACCAAAACCGTTATTGACGGCGTCGTTAACTTAGGTCCAGTTGCGTGGTCGTAGTCCCTATATGAGACTCGTTTGACCAAAATTATGTCGCGTTCATTTGAAAGGTACAAAGTTTAGTTTAACAAACGGATCGACAATAAGTTTAAGTTTACAAAGTTATAAAGTATGAATGAAATAACTTGCGACATAATTAGTTTGAAACCACAGTTGCTATAAATAGCGTAAGTAAGTAGACAAAAGTTTGAATCCAAAAATGCTATCCCTAGCGTATGCATGCATGGTAGACTCCAATCAAGTAATCAAAGAGTGCGGAAGCATGTATCAAGTAGCCAAGTATGAACCTGAGAAAACATGTAGAAAACTGTCAACGCAAAAACGTTGGTGAAATCATAGGTTTAAGTAAGTAAGTGAGTAAAAGTAAAGTAAGTCGAACCACAAGATTTGCAAAGTTGAATAATAGTACATTCTAAAAGTTAATATTCACGAGCACCCAATTATCAAAGCTTAACATTCCATCCATTGTATACCCCATCCATAGTGCTAGAACAAACACTGATTCTCGAAAATATATTTCATCCGTAGACGGTAGCGAACCGTCAAAGATGAGGGTTGTCAACCCATATGGCCATATAACATAAGTTCTCGCTTACACCATCTGATGTAACTAATGATAATCGGATTGAGGATTTTCGTTCTAAACTCGTATGTAGAATGTTTGTTTTCCCGTTCTTGTGTTCACTTAGTTCAAAAGAATCGTTTATGTTTTCTCATCCCAAAAGTACGTTCAAAAGAGAAAAAAGTGGGACTATGATCTCACCTCGAGTGCACGAGTATAAAGGTACTTCAACAAGTAAACGTGTGCATGAAAGTTGCTTAGCCTTGACCTAAACAAGTAAGTTATATCAATTAACCGGTTACGACACAAGGTCGGGTGAAATGTGTTCAATTAGTCCTATGGCTCGTTACGACTCGATTAAGTATAGCATGTGAATCACGTTGTCAAGTTTCATACAAGAAACATGTATAAAAGCATGTTAGAATGATTGTATAAAAGTTTGGTTAAGTTTGACTAAAAGTCAAACTTGGTCAAAGTCAAAGTCAACGGGGTCGGGTCGGGTATCCGACAATTTTCCCAAGACGAGAAGTCATATAAGAGCCTAATAGTCAAGTTTCATGTTAAACGGAGTTTTAGTTAAGCGGAAACATTTTTGTGACATTTAAAAACAAAAGAGAGTGGCCTGGGGCTTTTGCGCGGCGCGCACTGGGTTGCGCGGCGCGCACCCAAGTGCAATTTCTGGTCAGAACTCAACCAAGAAGGCAAACATCTGGGATCTCTGATTCTGCGTGGCGCGCGGGTAAATGCGCGGCGCGCAATACCTGGGAATCATGCAGTTTGCAGAAAAATGGTCCAAGTCACGAACCAAAATACAATATAACACATTTCATGCACCGAAAACACTTAAAATGCATAACCTATATCATTAGAAAGGTAATTTGACAAGGAAAACAACTAAGCACATTTCATCAAGCAATTCATCACTAACAACAACCAAAAACCGCATTAAACGTTCATAATCAAAGTTTCAAGTTCTAAAACGTATTTTATGATTCGGGAACTTTTAACATACAAATGATATGACGTTTTGAAGGTAATAACGCATACATTGCAACTAGACGCATATTCCAAGTTTCAATAAACATTTACTACGTCAAAATCACTAGCCACGTTATCGTTTCAAAATCAATTTCGACACAAATGAGACTTATGATTTACTAATCAAACGCTAGCATACATCACACCATTTCGAAGCTATTTACGCATACAATTTAACTAGTTAACTAGCATACATTCAAACAAGTGTCTCAACTAGCATTCAACCGCATCAAGTTCCTACCAAAACGATAATCGATTCACCAAAAACACATTTCATGTTATTGAGCTAGTTTTTCATCATCCAACATATCAAAACGAAGCTAATGAAGTAACTAACACTTTTAACACATACACTTTATCTTATAACATCATTTGAGCAACCAAAACTCAAGATTAAGCTAGACCCATTTGGGTGTTCATGTCATATTTTCAAAACACGAAGAACGAGCATACAAATTACATACACGACATCCCTACGAGCCATAGACACTAATTAACCACTTGACAAGTCTAAAAACGAATTTAACAAGTTAGGGTTTCATGAGAAATTCTTACCCCGTGCCATGAGACTAGTATCAAATCGAAGAGGATGAAACGAGGATTCCAAAAGTACAATTTGTTTTGATGCTTGCTCCATGATTCGGTTTTAGATGATGAATTTGTGTTTGAGGGTTTTGTGTTCATAAAAGGGAAGTAGAGAGAAAAAGGGAGGAAGAAGGTGAAAGTGTTGGTGAAAATGAATGGATGAGATGGGGTTTGACTAGTTGACCTAGTCACTAGTTAGGCCCCTTTGCAACTTTGGTCCCTCGAGTTTCAAAGCGGGTGCGGGAATTAACCAAACGAATATTTTAAAAACGCTCGTGTAAACGGGTGACGTTAAAATTAAATAACGAGGGATGTTATTTTAAAAAAAAAGACGGTGTTAAAATAAATTTAACGGAAAAACGCGGGATGTTACATTATCCACACCTCAAAAGAAATTTCGTCCCGAAATTTAGTTGGAAGTAGTAGTTGTTGAATCTTCCCCGAGGTCTTGCGTTGTAAAAATTTACGAATAAGTGAAGGTACGTCTTTGGGCATTTCAACGAACTTGAAGGTCGGGGTCGTATGTTGTTTGAAGGTTTTTGTTTCACGATTCATGGTTTCAACCGGTTCTCCTAGGAAGTGAAGTTTATCGTCGATAGTAAGCTCATCAAAGAAGATAACAAGTTCTTGTTTCGCAAAACACGTCTTTAAGTTAATTCATCGAATGTAGGATAAACGGAGACTCAAAATGAGTCGGAAAATCTAAACGGCTAGCAACGGGTCCAAAACACCCCAAGAATTCAAAAGGATTAAAATATCGCGGATTTAGCTTTCTACGTTCTCCGAAACGGATTACACCTTTCCAAGGTGCGACTCTTAACGTGACGCGGTTTCCCACGTGGAATTTGAAATGTTTACGTCTAACATCGGCATAGTTCTTTTGGCGAATACGATCCTCCTTGAGCCTTTCTTGGAATTGAAAAATTTTCCGGTTGTTTCATGAATGATTTCGGGTCCGGTGGTTCGCTTGTCACCTACTTCGGTTCAACAAATTAAGAAAACGACGATTACGGCTATACGGGTCCTCGAAAAGTGTGACGTTAAGACTTGAATGATAACCATCGTTGTAAGAGAATTTGGTTAAAGGCAAAAACTTTTCTCAAGTAAATTTGAAGTTGATAACACAAATTCGTATTACGGTTTCCAAGGTTTGAATCGTATGTTTGCTCGGTCCGTCGGGTTGTGGTTGATGTGCGGTACTCATGTCTAAACGTGGTCCCGAGACTTTTTGTGAGGCACTCCAAAATCTAGAAGTGAAACGAGGATCTCGATCTGAAACGAGGTACATCTCTTTAAGGTATATTTGAAAGAGTTTGTTAGGAATGGAAAACGTTAGCTAGGAAAAGTTTCTCAAGACATTCGCGTCGCGGAAGATTCATCGGTTTCCAAAAACGTTCGTCGGGGCAAGTTCTCCTCGGTTTCTGAAAGAAAAACGTTCGTCGGAACTATTCACCCTCGAGGTGAATACTAGTATAACGTGGAGAGTCCCTCCCTCCATTGAGAGTTTATAATAAAGATTTCCTGAACCGGAAGTACGAGTGTGGTGAGAGAGAAGTTTCCGCCTCAGTGCGAGCATAACGAGTAAATTGTAATTAGTCAATAAGACTGTGCGAGGACGAGCTAGTATACACGTGTAACATACGGTTGAAGCCGAGAGGAATCAGTAATTCATTCGGAAGCATAAATACAGTTCGACAAAAGTCGAAGGTGTGTCCCCGGTATGGTTGTTATCAATATTCTCGGAGTTTTCAGATGTCCAAACATGAAAGGATGAAGTCATGTACATGGCACATGGTGGTGTTTAGGTTGATCGAGTCTAACCACCATCACGTGTCACTAGAACTTTGGTATGTCTTACCGTAATATAACCACGTTGATCGAGTGTCGTTATATTACGCTAACTCATACCTCCATTCCCACATCACTCTATAGATTCAAGTTCGTGTAATCGTGAAGTTTAAAATAAACAAAGTGTAACGACGTCTCTAACGTGACTCGTATTGAATCGAAAGAATTAGTGCAACTATAAAGAAGCGTTCCCCGAGGGAAGTGTATAAATGATTGTTCACGTCAATGTGGTTCGAGTCAGACAATAAGGTATTCAGGTATGAAAAGAGTAACGAGTCATGATAACGAGTAGCACGCAACCGTAGTGATAAATGTTGATGACGATACTTACCTAGAGTAGTGATGGTAGTAACACCAAAAAGTAGATAGTAAGAAACACCAGTGGGAAACCGATAGTAAGTTGAAACGGTGGCAAATGACAATCCGGGAGACAGAGTTCCCGAACAAGTGTGACTAATGAAGTCGTCGGCATCCATACGTGTATGAATCATGAATTTACGTGTGTTACCAAAAAGTGGCAGAATACGAGTTCGTATGATGAAGGTTGGGTACCATTAAAAAGTTTGCCTAAGAATGATTCAAGTATAATGCACAAGTAGTCAAGTAAGTGCTATCTATAGCAAATGTATGTCAGAATGCAAATGCTAACTATCCGGTTGTAGTCTAGACTCACTAATGCGTCCTAACGACTCTGTTAGACACACTAATGCACGTCCTAGTTCCCTACAACCAACGCTCTGATACCACTTGTAACGACCCGACCAAAACCGTTATTGACGGCGTCGTTAACTTAGGTCCCGTTGCGTGGTCGTAGTCCCTATATGAGACTCGTTTGACCAAAATTATGTCGCGTTCATTTGAAAGGTACAAAGTTTAGTTTAACAAACGGATCGACAATAAGTTTAAGTTTACAAAGTTATAAAGTATGAATGAAATAACTTGCGACATAATTAGTTTGAAACCACAGTTGCTATAAATAGCGTAAGTAAGTAGACAAAAGTTTGAATCCAAAAATGCTATCCCTAGCGTATGCATGCATGGTAGACTCCAATCAAGTAATCAAAGAGTGCGGAAGCATGTATCAAGTAGCCAAGTATGAACCTGAGAAAACATGTAGAAAACTGTCAACGCAAAAACGTTGGTGAAATCATAGGTTTAAGTAAGTAAGTGAGTAAAAGTAAAGTAAGTCGAACCACAAGATTTGCAAAGTTGAATAATAGTACATTCTAAAAGTTAATATTCACGAGCACCCAATTATCAAAGCTTAACATTCCATCCATTGTATACCCCATCCATAGTGCTAGAACAAACACTGATTCTCGAAAATATATTTCATCCGTAGACGGTAGCGAACCGTCAAAGATGAGGGTTGTCAACCCATATGGCCATATAACATAAGTTCTCGCTTACACCATCTGATGTAACTAATGATAATCGGATTGAGGATTTTCGTTCTAAACTCGTATGTAGAATGTTTGTTTTCCCGTTCTTGTGTTCACTTAGTTCAAAAGAATCGTTTATGTTTTCTCATCCCAAAAGTACGTTCAAAAGAGTAAAAAGTGGGACTATGATCTCACCTCGAGTGCAGGAGTATAAAGGTACTTCAACAAGTAAACGTGTGCATGAAAGTTGCTTAGCCTTGACCTAAACAAGTAAGTTATATCAATTAACCGGTTACGACACAAGGTCGGGTGAAATGTGTTCAATTAGTCCTATGGCTCGTTACGACTCGATTAAGTATAGCATGTGAATCACGTTGTCAAGTTTCATACAAGAAACAAGTATAAAAGCATGTTAGAATGATTGTATAAAAGTTTGGTTAAGTTTGACTAAAAGTCAAACTTGGTCAAAGTCAAAGTCAACGGGGTCGGGTCGGGTATCCGACAATTTTCCCAAGACGAGAAGTCATATAAGAGCCTAATAGTCAAGTTTCATGTTAAACGGAGTTTTAGTTAAGCGGAAACATTTTTGTGACATTTAAAAACAAAAGAGAGTGGCCTGGGGCTTTTGCGCGGCGCGCACTGGGTTGCGCGGCGCGCACCCAAGTGCAATTTCTGGTCAGAACTCAACCAAGAAGGCAAACATCTGGGATCTCTGATTCTGCGCGGCGCGCGGGTAAATGCGCGGCGCGCAATACCTGGGAATCATGCAGTTTGCAGAAAAATGGTCCAAGTCACGAACCAAAATACAATATAACACATTTCATGCACCGAAAACACTTAAAACGCATAACCTATATCATTAGAAAGGTAATTTGACAAGGAAAACAACTAAGCACATTTCATCAAGCAATTCATCACTAACAACAACCAAAAACCGCATTAAACGTTCATAATCAAAGTTTCAAGTTCTAAAACGCATTTTATGATTCGGGAACTTTTAACATACAAATGATATGCCGTTTTGAAGGTAATAACGCATACATTGCAACTAGACGCATATTCCAAGTTTCAATAAACATTTACTACGTCAAAATCACTAGCCACGTTATCGTTTCAAAATCAATTTCGACACAAATGAGACTTATGATTCACTAATCAAACGCTAGCATACATCACACCATTTCGAAGCTATTTACGCATACAATTTAACTAGTTAACTAGCATACATTCAAACAAGTGTCTCAACTAGCATTCAACCGCATCAAGTTCCTACCAAAACGATAATCGATTCACCAAAAACACATTTCATGTTATTGAGCTAGTTTTTCATCATCCAACATATCAAAACGAAGCTAATGAAGTAACTAACACTTTTAACACATACACTTTATCTTATAACATCATTTGAGCAACCAAAACTCAAGATTAAGCTAGACCCATTTGGGTGTTCATGTCATATTTTCAAAACACGAAGAACGAGCATACAAATTACATACACGACATCCCTACGAGCCATAGACACTAATTAACCACTTGACAAGTCTAAAAACGAATTTAACAAGTTAGGGTTTCATGAGAAATTCTTACCCCATGCCATGAGACTAGTATCAAATCGAAGAGGATGAAACGAGGATTCCAAAAGTACAATTTGTTTTGATGTTTGCTCCATGATTCGGTTTTAGATGATGAATTTGTGTTTGAGGGTTTTGTGTTCATAAAAGGGAAGTAGAGAGAAAAAGGGAGTAATAAGGTGAAAGTGTTGGTGAAAATGAATGGATGAGATGGGGTTTGACTAGTTGACCTAGTCACTAGTTAGGCCCCTTTGCAACTTTGGTCCCTCGAGTTTCAAAGCGGGTGCGGGAATTAACCAAACGAATATTTTAAAAACGCTCGTGTAAACGGGTGACGTTAAAATTAAATAACGAGGGATGTTATTTAAAAAAAAAAAAGACGGTGTTAAAATAAATTTAACGGAAAAACGCGGGATGTTACATCGTTCATTCCTTCTTGTTTTATCACACATATTTTTCTTCAAAAACGGTTGCTTTTATGAACAGTTTGCTAATCTTTAAAAATGCGTCTTTTACCCTAATTTATTATGCATGTTTATTAACGAGTTATGCACTAACCCGAACCCCTAATTTAACGTTAAGTGGGGTTAAACTTCCCCACACTTAGCTGACGACATGTGAAGTCAGTAGAATAAGTTCCACGAATTAAAATAGTGAGCCAGTTATTCACATCTCGGGTGGTATAAAATATATTAATGGGTTTAAAGTTTAGACCCACCCGATCGTCACTACTTAATTCTTTTTTAAGTGTAGCTTTTAGTAAATGGATATGTCTCTTTTCTGGTTCTTGGTCAAATGGATCGATATACACCGACATACATATTATAGGGTGGACAATTTCTAACGTTTCCTTCCTTTTATTCTCAAGATCAAAGTTTTCACCTCTATTACCCAATTGGGTGAAATCCGAGGTGTCATTATCTATTACAGCTCGTAGTTCATTTTCGGTAGATGACTCGTCTATTGAGAATATTGGGTTGGAAGGTTGTGGAATGGTGAATTTCGGGATTGGAGTAGATTCTTCTTCATTAACGGTACTTATCAGTCCCTCCATTTTGGTCTCGGGGGTAAAATTTTCAACGTTATCATTTTCCCAAGAGTACAAATTTGTTACCCTTACTTCTTCTTTATCCATTGATGGATCGATGATTTCGTCGGTAGAGGCTAATGTGTCGATATGTTGTGAAATTGGTAAGACTGAATAAAAAGTATCATCGGGATAGTTGGTGATTTCGGAGCTCTCGAATTCATCAAAATTCGATGATATGAGATTTTCTTGCACAATACTCCTCAGATCAACAGGTGTGTAGTCTGATAGAGTTTCAGCTTGCCAGTTTACAAACTCTCTCATTTGTTCATTTTGAGCATTGAGTTCTTCGAGTTTGATTTTCATATTGTCTAATAAATTTTCAGACACGTAATTTTCCTCGTCTACTGGTTGTTGAGTTTGGATATATTCTTGGGAATAATCCCAATTTGAATTGTATTCTTCATAATCATTCCATTCAGGTTCCGTGGGTGCGTAATTTTTCATAGGAACGTAATAATAACATTCCCATGTTGAGTGATAATCTCCACAGATTTCACAACCAGTTATTGTTTCATCATTCGTGATCCAAGATTGACCGAACGAATTGTCATCAACACTCGTTTGAGAGTATTGATTTAATTGATTTTGGATATCAAAAAGAGTTTCCATAGCCTTGTTTTCAAAATTTTCCATTTTATTGCGATGGCCAAATTTTAGCTACAATGTGGTGCATTTACTAATTATCATATTAGTTATAAAAATAGGAAAACTTATATAAGTTGTCCAATTAATAGACTTTTCTGCTTTTGCCCACGTTTCGAATAGCCAAAAGATGCAGCAGGGAGCCAGAACCCTTTTAATCGGAAGCTCACAACTCAGCCACTAACAAATCCAACTATTACTACGAAGCAGAAAATTGTCAACGTCCATTAATTTAACCACTTAAATAATTTTTCTTTCTGTTTGAGATATTAGATAAGAAATAGAGAAAATTTCTAAGTCCTAAAAACTAAAGCGTCGAGAAATAAGAAAGAAAAAGAATGCGCGTCGAAAAACGTCGAAAAATAAAAATAAGAAAATAGCGCGTCGTAACTTAAAAAGGAAATAAAAACTAAGAATTAAAAGTTGCGTCTAAAAATATTAAAGCTTAAAATAAAAACTATATCCCAAATGGTAATAACTTAAAAAGGTACTAAAATATAAAAACGGCGTCGCAAAATTCTAAAGCACCTAAATCTTAGTCTAAAGAAAAAGCACTTAAGGGATTTTACGGCAAAGCCTAAAAATCTAGAAATAAAAATAACTATGGCAAAAACTAAGTTTAAAACTAAATATGAGCTAAAAATACAAATATTACGCTAAAACGATTAAAAAGGGACAAAATATAAAAATATACAAAAAGTTGTAAAAAGTACAATTTTTATAAAAATATTATTTTTATATTATTTATTTATTAAAACTATTAATTTTACATATAATAAAACTAATTAAAATTTAAAATACAATTTAATTATAAAAAAACTTAAACTAATTATAATAATTAAACTAATTAGGGTTTATTAATAATAATAATAAAATCCGTAATTAATGTGAAATTAGGGTTCTATCACGTGTGTCAGAGTGTCTCCGCGAGTCGCGGTATTTCAAGCAGCAAACCCCGCGAGTCGCGGGGTTCCAAAATTCAACTCTGGTACAGTTTTTAATTCGACGTGTTTTTTTTTTATATTTTTCTGTTTTAAAATCTAAATATTTATATAATAAAAACTTATATTTAAAAACTAAAATAAAAATAGAACTACTTTATAATTTTATAAATAAAAATCGTAAAACTAGATTTATATATATATTTTATTTTTATTTTTTTTTCGGTTTTTTTTTTTCAAAAACTTGATGTCGTGCGAGGTGTACGTGAAATACTAAATATTTTTACTACGAAATGCGTTACAAATTACACAAGTTTTAATTATTTATTTACAGATGGGATATACCTAAACCTTGCTACAACACTATAGGCAGTGTACCTAATCGTAGAGTAGTATAGTTTTTAGTAAGTCTGGTTCGTTCCACAGGGAGCGGGCTTATTGCACACTATATTTTTAAACAACTATATTTGTACAAAATATATATAATTATATATAATAATATATAAAAGGGGGTTTACCGTTTAATGACCGGTTTGTCGATTTATATTTTAAGCGAAGCGTATAGTAAATGACGATATTTAAATAACAATATAAAATAAATAACAATAATTAAAATGACAATAAATAAAAGTACGAGGAAAAATGAAATAAAATATATTATGCTTATTTAAACTTCCGTAACCATGATGTTTGACGTTTTGATTTTAATTTATTGTCCTGGGTTAATTGTCCTTTGTCCTGGATGTATTTGAAACCTATCTGGTTTTTGTCCATAATAGTTCATCGGTCATAATTATAAACTGCTCGGCAAATTTAACCTTATACCCGAAGTCAAATATTCCAACTAACTGGGGATTCGAATTGTAACAAGGTCTTAATACTTTGCTTAATGAATACACCAGGTTATCGACTGTGTGTAAACCAAGGTTTTAATATTTTCTTAACAATTACACCAATTACCCTTGAATGTAATCCACCCCTGTTTTAATGAGTCCATTGACTATTAATCCATCCCCGTGTCCGGTCAAATGAACAATAATTCGTACTTATAAATATCCCGCCCATCTTGTCCGATTAAGCGTATGTGGTTATATATAGATACGTCAAATCATAACCTTTATATTAAATTAACGAGGTATCGTTAATTTAATATAAAGCCCATTAATAGTCCATAGACTAATTTCCACAAGTGTCGTTCTTTTGTCCAAACCCCAATTATGGTACAAAACCCAATTACCCCATCTCTAATATTTAGCTTAACATCATGATTACTTCGGCTCAAATAAGCATAATAATAACTTAAGTACGAGACATTAATTTAAAAAGGAGAACATAGCTTACATTGATTATTTATCGCGTAGTGTTACACGGACAGAGCTCCGACTTTAAAACCCGTAAAATAACCTTTACATAACCCGAACTAATCTAATATAACACTAATCTATATTATATATATATATATATATATATATATATATATATATATATATATATACATATATATATATATATATATATATATATATATATACATATATATATATATATATATATATATACATATATATATATATATATATATATATATATATATATATATATATATATATATATATATATATATATATATTATATTTATTTATATTATACTAGGGAGTATTATTATTATTATTCTTTTTTTACTCGCAGAATTCGTGACCTTTTATAGGAGTTTTGATTTCTGACAGCTCCGCGAGTCGTGGAGTTTTTAGCCTTCAAACTCTGCGAGTCGCGGAGTTTGAAAATCCAGCTCAGGATCATTTGTCTCATAGCTTGTCGACATAATTTTTAAATATATATAATATATAAATAATTTATATAATTATTTAAATATTATATTATATTCTTGTGCATAGTTGACTTGTAATTTTTGGTCCGTTGCGTCGGGCGTTGATAGTTGACTCATGTCCCGGTTCTGGATTTTCGAACGTCCTTGCGTCCAATTTAATATCTTGTACTTTGCGTTTTGTAACTTGTACTCTTGTCATTTTTAGACGTTTTTCATCAATAAATTGAACCTTTTGAATTGTATCTTGAACATTTGAGCTTTTTGGACGTTTGTGTCTTCAAATCTTCGTTTTCGCCTTTTGTCTTCGCACTTATTTATTTAAACAATTACAATGAAAATATAATACAATTACATATGAAAACCTATTATTTAGGAGGGATATTGCTATGAAATATATGTTCCTTTTTAGCCTTATCAAACATCCCCACACTTGAGCGTTGCTTGTCCTCAAGCAATACAGAACTTGAAATAAAAACATACATGAATCACTTTTTTATTCATCACACTTTGTACATCAGTGATTTTGATATGGTGGTATAAACAATGATAGTAACGAGAGAACCATGGTTAAAGGTGGGTGTGTCATCCACAGTTGCCTCGAGTTTAGGTCAACGACACTTGCAATCAAATAGCCGATTTACTTTCGGTTTCCAAAGCAAAGTGCACATTTGAAAGGCGGTTTACAGTCCCACATGACTATGAAAATGTAGATTCTTAAGGAAATTGGATCTTTATGAAAATATTTGATCTTTTGAAAATTCAATCTAGCTTTTACCCTAGATAAGTTTTCCGGAATAACCCTTCACCGGTGTTTGCAAAATATTTTTGTGGGTTTTGTGGGTTTCAGATTTGAAAATTTTAGCTCAAAACTTATGGTTTTGTGTCACCCACTTGCTAACCTTGTATTAGGAAAGCAACACGTCCAGTATACTTGCTCTGTATATTACCTTTCGATAAACTACCGTCCGGTTGTAAAGGAAAGCGATGAACAAGCAACTGTTAAGGCAATGTCCCGTGACTTGCTTTTGATTATGGTCTATAAACGTGTCGGATGCTAGTACTATCCTTTGTAGGAGCAATAGTAAAGATCATCCTATGATTTTTCGGTCTGGCACAAGGTCCTGTCTTCGACCATGCTATGCAACCACCGTTCTTACGGTTGACACCCGATTTGGTTCAGGTGACCTAATGAATTCCAGGTGAATTCCTAGGATTTTATGTTCAATGGTAATGAACGCATTGAAAATGGGTTTTCAGAAAACAAATTGGTTTATAATTTTGATCAAAATATTTTCTCGTTCAAGCTCGAGTTTAGATATCATTGAATTCCATGAGTTTGTAATTCTCAATCTTTAAGGTCAATCTCTAGGATTGAGTAATATCAGTCTTAAAAGCTGATTTTTAATCTTTAAGGAGATTATCCTTTCTGGGGATCTGATTCATTAGTCTTATCAAGCTAATTTGCACGGTGCCCTCCCCATTTTACGAGACAGACCCTCTCATGGTTAGGATAAGTCTGACCACTTGGCGACCCTGTTTGATGCTGAGGTCCGTGGATTTCCTGCAGATTTTAGTGATGACTTTTCTAGATTTTTTGTCAACCTACAACTGGTCTGGACGACAACTTCTTGACCTAAATCAAGAAGCGCGTGTCTTTTTCGGAAGACTTTACTTCCTTTTAATGATGGAATTGATTCATCGTGTAGATCCATCTTTTCTTTTCTTTCATCGGGTAAAATAGTTAATTTAGTCCAAAACAAAAGCACCTGCAATAAACTTTACAGAAACATGTGATAGATAGTTTTTAATTGAATAACTTGGCACATTCTCCCCACACTTAGTTTCTTTCTTTGCCTTTTTATTCTCCTTTATTCAATTTTAAATGAATTCAATCGTTTTAGGGTGTTTCTCAATTTATGTCCTTTCCGAGGTAACGATAATTTCGGTATTAACACCTAGTTTTCACCGTTCATAAATATATATAAACATGATTTTAAATTCATTTAGTTTAAAAATTTTCAAATTTTCATAAAATTTAGAAAATAAGCCAAGTATAAACCCGAGAGAATTTATAACCCTTCCCCACACTTGAGATCATGCAATGCCCTCATTTGCATGAAATCAGACTCTAATTATAAATTCATGAGGGTGATTAGTGTAGAAAAGTGATTGAAAATACCCAGTTTGTAATTATAAAGCTCGTCGAATGATAGATGGCGCGGCTCATCGTTCATTCCTTCTTGTTTTATCACACATATTTTTCTTCAAAAACGGTTGCTTTTCTGAACTGTTTGCTAATCTTTAAAAATGATTCTTTTACCCTAATTTATTATGCATGTTTATTAACGAGTTATGCACTAACCCGAACCCCTAATTTAACGTTAAGTGGGGTTAAACTTCCCCACCCTTAGCTGACAACATGTGAAGTCAGTAGAATAAGTTCCATGAATTAAAATAGTGAGCCAGTTATTCACATCTCGGGTGGTATAAAATATATTAATGGGTTTAAAGTTTAGACCCACCCGATCATCACTACTTAATTCTTTTTTAAGTGTAGCTTTTAGTAAATGGATATGTCTCTTTTCTGGTTCTTGGTCACATGGATCGATATACACCGACATACATATTATAGGGTGGACAATTTCTAACGTTTCCTTCCTTTTATTCTCAAGATCAAAGTTTTCACCTCTATTACCCAATTGGGTGAAATCCGAGGTGTCATTATCTATTACAGCTCGTAGTTCATTTTCGGTAGATGACTCGTCTATTGAGAATATTGGGTTGGAAGGTTGTGGAATGGTGAATTTCGGGATTGGAGTAGATTCTTCTTCATTAACGGTACTTATCAGTCCCTCCATTTTGGTCTCGGGGGTAAAATTTTCAACGTTATCGTTTTCCCAAGAGTACAAATTTGTTACCCTTACTTCTTCTTTATCCATTGATGGATCGATGATTTCGTCGGTAGAGGCTAATGTGTTGATATGTTGTGAAATTGGTAAGACTGAATAAAAAGTATCATCGGGATAGTTGGTGATTTCGGAGCTCTCGAATTCATCAAAATTCGATGATATGAGATTTTCTTGCACAATACTCCTCAGATCAACAGGTTTGTAGTCTGATAGAGTTTCAGCTTGCCAGTTTACAAACTCTCTCATTTATTCATTTTGAGCATTGAGTTCTTCGAGTTTGATTTTCATATTGTCTAATAAATTTTCAGACACGTAATTTTCCTCGTCTACTGGTTGTTGAGTTTGGATATATTCTTGGGAATAATCCCAATTTGAATTGTATTCTTCATAATCATTCCATTCAGGTTCCGTGGGTGCGTAATTTTTCATAGGAACGTAATAATAACATTCCCATGTTGAGTGATAATCTCCACAGATCTCACAACTAGTTATTGTTTCGTCATTCGTGATCCAAGATTGACCGAACGAATTGTCATCAACACTCGTTTAAGAGTATTGATTTAATTGATTTTGGATATCAAAAAGTGTTTCCATAGCCTTGTTTTCAAAATTTTCCATTTTATTACGATGGCCAAATTTTAGCTACAATGTGGTGCATTTACTAATTATCCTATTAGTTATAAAAATAGAAAAACTTATATAAGTTGTCCAATTAATAGACTTTTCTGCTTTTGCCCACGTTTCGAATAGCCAAAAGATGCAGCAGGGAGCCAGAACCCTTTAAATCGGAAGCTCACAACTCAGCCACTAACAAATCCAACTATTACTACGAAGCAGAAAATTGTCAACGTCCATTAATTTAACCACTTAAATAATTTTTCTTTCTGTTTGAGATATTAGATAAGAAATAGAGAAGATTTCTAAGTCCTAAAAACTAAAGCGTCGAGAAATAAGAAAGAAAAAGAATGCGCGTCGAAAAACGTCGAAAAATAAAAATAAGAAAATAGCGCGTCGTAACTTAAAAAGGAATTAAAAACTAAGAATTAAAAGTTGCGTCTAAAAATATTAAAGCTTAAAAGAAAAACTATATCCCAAATGGTAATAACTTAAAAAGGTACTAAAATATAAAAACGGCGTCGCAAAATTCTAAAGCACCTAAATCTTAGTCTAAAGAAAAAGCACTTAAGGGATTTTACGGCAAAGCCTAAAAATCTAGAAGTAAAAATTACTATGGCAAAAACTAAGTTTAAAACTAAATATGAGCTAAAAATACAAATATTACGCTAAAACGATTAAAAAGGGACAAAATATAAAAATATACAAAAAGTTGTAAAAAGTACAATTTTTATAAAAATATTATTTTTATATTATTTATTTATTAAAACTATTAATTTTACATATAATAAAACTAATTAAAATTTAAAATACAATTTAATTAAAAAAAACTTAAACTAATTATAATAATTAAACTAATTAGGGTTTATTAATAATAATAATAATAAAATCCGTAATTAATGTGAAATTAGGGTTCTGTCACGTGTGTCAGAGTGTCTCCGCGAGTCGCGGTATTTCAAGCAGCAAACCCCGCGAGTCGCGGGGTTCCAAAATTCAACTCTGGTACAGTTTTTAATTCGACGTGTTTTTTTTATATATTTTTCTGTTTTAAAATCTAAATATTTATATAATAAAAACTTATATTTAAAAAATAAAATAAAAATAGAACTACTTTATAATTTTATAAATAAAAATCGTAAAACTAGATTTATATATATATTTTATTTTTTTATTTTTTTCGGTTTTTTTTTTTTTTATATTGTTTTTCTAAAAATATATTTATACAAATATATATTAAAAATATAGCGTTTCGCCAAGTTCCCCGGCAGCGGCGCCAAAAACTTGATGTCGTGCGAGGTGTACGTGAAATACTAAATATTTTTACTACGAAATGTGTTACAAATTACACAAGTTTTAATTATTTATTTACAGATGGGATATACCTAAACCTTGCTACAACACTATAGGCAGTGTACCTAATCGTAGAGTAGTATAGTTTTTAGTAAGTCCGGTTCGTTCCACAGGGAGCGGGCTTATTGCACACTATATTTTTAAACAACTATATTTGTACAAAATATATATAATTATATATAATAATATATAAAAGGGGGTTTACCGTTTAATGACCGGTTTGTCGATTTATATTTTAAGCGAAGCGTATAGTAAATGACGATATTTAAATAACAATATAAAATAAATAACAATAATTAAAATGACAATAAATAAAAGTACGAGGAAAAATGAAATAAAATATATTATGCTTATTTAAACTTCCGTAACCTTGATGTTTGACGTTTTGATTTTAATTTATTGTCCTGGGTTAATTGTCCTTTGTCCTGGATGTATTTGAAACCTATCTGGTTTTTGTCCATAATAGTTCATCGGTCATAATTATAAACTGCTCGGCAAATTTAACCTTATACCTGAAGTCAAATATTCCAACTAACTGGGGATTCGAACTGTAACAAGGTCTTAATACTTTGCTTAATGAATACACCAGGTTATCGACTGTGTGTAAACCAAGGTTTTAATATTTTGTTAACAATTACACCAATTACCCTTGAATGTAATCCACCCCTGTTTTAATGAGTCCATTGACTATTAATCCATCCCCGTGTCCGGTCAAATGAACAATAATTCGTACTTATAAATATCCCGCCCATCTTGTCCGATTAAGCGTATGTGGTTATATATAGATACGTCAAATCATAACCTTTATATTAAATTAACGAGGTATCGTTAATTTAATATAAAGCCCATTAATAGCCCATAGTCTAATTTCCACAAGTGTCGTTCTTTTGTCCAAACCCCAATTATGGTACAAAACCCAATTACCCCATCTCTAATATTTAGCTTAACATCATGATTACTTCGGCTCAAATAAGCATAATAATAACTTAAGTACGAGACATTAATTTAAAAAGGAGAACATAGCTTACATTGATTATTTATCGCGTAGTGTTACACGGACAGAGCTCCGACTTTAAAACCCGTAAAATAACCTTTACATAACCCGAACTAATCTAATATAACACTAATCTATATTTTATATATATATATATATATATATATATATATATATATATATATATATATATTATATTTATTTATATTATACTAGGGAGTATTATTATTATTATTCTTTTTTTACTCGCAGAATTCGTGACGTTTTATAGGAGTTTTGATTTCTGACAGCTCCGCGAGTCGTGGAGTTTTTAGCCTTCAAACTCCGCGAGTCGCGGAGTTTGAAAATCCAGCTCAGGATCATTTGTCTCATAGCTTGTCGACATAATTTTTAAATATATATAATATATAAATAATTTATATAATTATTTAAATATTATATTATATTCTTGTGCATAGTTGACTTGTAATTTTTGGTCCGTTGCGTCGGGCGTTGATAGTTGACTCATGTCCCGGTTCCGGATTTTCGAACGTCCTTGCGTACAATTTAATATCTTGTACTTTGCGTTTTGTAACTTGTACTCTTGTCATTTTTAGACGTTTTTCATCAATAAATTGAACCTTTTGAATTGTATCTTGAACATTTGAGCTTTTTGGACGTTTGTGTCTTCAAATCTTCGTTTTCGCCTTTTGTCTTCGCACTTATTTATTTAAACAATTACAATGAAAATATAATACAATTACATATGAAAACCTATTATTTAGGAGGGATATTGCTATGAAATATATGTTCCTTTTTAGCCTTATCAAACATCCCCACACTTGAGCGTTGCTTGTCCTCAAGCAATACAGAACTTGAAATAAAAACATACATGAATCACTTTTTTATTCATCACACTTTGTACATCAGTGATTTTGATATGGTGGTATAAACAATGATAGTAACGATAGAACCATGGTTAAAGGTGGGTTTGTCATCCACAGTTGCCTCGAGTTTAGGTCAACGACACTTGCAATCAAATAGCCGATTTACTTTCGGTTTCCAAAGCAAAGTGCACATTTGAAAGGCGGTTTACAGTCCCACATGACTATGAAAATGTAGATCCTTAAGGAAATTGGATCTTTATGAAAATATTTGATCTTTTGAAAATTCAATCTAGCTTTTACCCTAGATAAGTTTTCCGGAATAACCCTTCACCGGTGTTTGCAAAATATTTTTGTGGGTTTTGTGGGTTTCAGATTTGAAAATTTTAGCTCAAAACTTATGGTTTTGTGTCACCCACTTGCTAACCTTGTATTAGGAAAGCAACACGTCCAGTATACTTGCTCCGTATATTACCTTTCGATAAACTACCGTCCGGTTGTAAAGGAAAGCGATGAACAAGCAACTGTTAAGGCAATGTCCCGTGACTTGCTTTTGATTATGGTCTATAAATGTGTCGGATGCTAGTACTATCCTTTGTAGGAGCAATAGTAAAGATCATCCTATGATTTTTCGGTCTGGCACAAGGTCCTGTCTTCGACCATGCTATGCAACCACCGTTCTTACGGTTGACACCCGATTTGGTTCAGGTGACCTAATGAATTCCAGGTGAATTCCTAGGATTTTACGTTCAATGGTAATGAACGCATTGAAAATGGGTTTTCAGAAAACAAATTGGTTTATAATTTTGATCAAAATATTTTCTCGTTCAAGCTCGAGTTTAGATATCATTGAATTCCATGAGTTTGTAATTCTCAATCTTTAAGGTCAATCTCTAGGATTGAGTAATATCAGTCTTAAAAGCTGATTTTTAATCTTTAAGGAGATTATCCTTTTTGGTGATCTCAAGTATTTTATACCCCATTTGATGTCAAAGCTAAGGGGTATAAAATACTATTAAATTTTAGCAGAAAATACTATTAAATACGATACATTTTTACACTAGATATTTATTTATTTAGAGAATGGATATACTTAAACCTTGCTACAACACTTATAGGCAGTGTACCTAATCGTACAGTAGTGTAGTTTTTAGTAAGTCCGGTTCGTTCCACAGGGAATCTTTTTAAACAAAGCTTAACGCTATATTAGTTTACTTTTATAAAAATACAAATATATATATAAGTAATATTATTATTATAAAGGGGGGTTTTTACCGTTTAATGACCGGTTTGTCGATTTTAAAACTTTAGTCGCAGTTAAAACCAAATAAATACAAGACTTTAAATTAAGCATAAAGTAAATAACGATAATGAAATTGCGAATAATAAAAGTGCGATAAAATAAACTTGCGATAATTAAAAAGTACGATAATTAAAAGTGCAATTAAATACAATAACAATGAAAATGAAATAATTAGAAGTGCAATTAAATATAAAATAAAGGAAATTAAATATGAAATAAAAGAATTATTCTTATTTAAACTTCCGTAATCATGATGTTTGACGTTTTGATTTTAATTTATTGTCCTGGGTTAATTGTCCTTTGTCCTGGATGTATTTGAAACCTATCTGGTTTTTGTCCATAATAGTTCATCGGTCATAATTATAAACTGCTCGGCAAATTTAACCTTATAACCGAAGTCAAATATTCCAACTAACTGGGGATTCGAACTGTAACAAGGTCTTAATACTTTGCTTAATGAATACACCAGGTTATCGACTGTGTGTAAACCAAGGTTTTAATATTTTATTAACAATTACACCAATTACCCTTGAATGTAATCCACCCCTGTTTTAATGAGTCCATTGACTATTAATCCATCCCCGTGTCCGGTCAAATGAACAATAATTCGCACTTATAAATATCCCGCACATCTTGTCCGATTAAGCGTATGTGGTTATATATAGATACGTCAAATCATAACCTTTATATTAAATTAACGAGGTATCGTTAATTTAATATAAAGCCCATTAATAGCCCATAGTCTAATTTCCACAAGTGTCGTTCTTTTGTCCAAACCTCAATTATGGTACAAAACCCAATTACCCCATCTCTAATATTTAGCTTAACATCATGATTACTTCGGCTCAAATAAGCATAATAATAACTTAAGTACGAGACATTAATTTAAAAAGGAGAACATAGCTTACATTGATTATTTATCGCGTAGTGTTACACGGACAGAGCTCCGACTTTAAAACCCGTAAAATAACCTTTACATAACCCGAACTAATCTAATATAACACTAATCTATATTATATATATATATATATATATATATATATATATATATATATATATATATATATATATATATATATATATATATATATATATATATATATATATATATATATATATATATATATTATATTTATTTATATTATACTAGGGAGTATTATTATTATTATTCTTTTTTTACTCGCAGAATTCGTGACCTTTTATAGGAGTTTTGATTTCTGACAGCTCCGCGAGTCGTGGAGTTTTTAGCCTTCAAACTCCGCGAGTCGCGGAGTTTGAAAATCCAGCTCAGGATCATTTGTCTCATAGCTTGTCGACATAATTTTTAAATATATATAATATATAAATAATTTATATAATTATTTAAATATTATATTATATTCTTGTGCATAGTTGACTTGTAATTTTTGGTCCGTTGCGTCGGGCGTTGATAGTTGACTCATGTCCCGGTTCCGGATTTTCGAACGTCCTTGCGTACAATTTAATATCTTGTACTTTGCGTTTTGTAACTTGTACTCTTGTCATTTTTAGACGTTTTTCATCAATAAATTGAACCTTTTGAATTGTATCTTGAACATTTGAGCTTTTTGGACGTTTGTGTCTTCAAATCTTCGTTTTCGCCTTTTGTCTTCGCACTTATTTATTTAAACAATTACAATGAAAATATAATACAATTACATATGAAAACCTATTATTTAGGAGGGATATTGCTATGAAATATATGTTCCTTTTTAGCCTTATCAAACATCCCCACACTTGAGCGTTGCTTGTCCTCAAGCAATACAGAACTTGAAATAAAAACATACATGAATCACTTTTTTATTCATCACACTTTGTACATCAGTGATTTTGATATGGTGGTATAAACAATGATAGTAATGATAGAACCATGGTTAAAGGTGGGTGTGTCATCCACAGTTGCCTCGGGTTTAGGTCAACGACACTTGCAATCAAATAGCCGATTTACTCTCGGTTTCCAAAGCAAAGTGCACATTTGAAAGGCGGTTTACAGTCCCACATGACTATGAAAATGTAGATCCTTAAGGAAATTGGATCTTTATGAAAATATTTGATCTTTTGAAAATTCAATCTAGCTTTTACCCTAGATAAGTTTTCCGGAATAACCCTTCACCGGTGTTTGCAAAATATTTTTGTGGGTTTTGTGGATTTCAGATTTGAAAATTTTAGCTCAAAACTTATGGTTTTGTGTCACCCACTTGCTAACCTTGTATTAGGAAAGCAACACGTCCAGTATACTTGCTCCGTATATTACCTTTCGATAAACTACCTTCCGGTTGTAAAGGAAAGCGATGAACAAGCAACTGTTAAGGCAATGTCCCGTGACTTGCTTTTGATTATGGTCTATAAACGTGTCGGATGCTAGTACTATCCTTTGTAGGAGCAATAGTAAAGATCATCCTATGATTTTTCGGTCTGGCACAAGGTCTTGTCTTCGACCATGCTATGCAACCACCGTTCTTACGGTTGACACCCGATTTGGTTCAGGTGACCTAATGAATTCCAGGTGAATTCCTAGGATTTTACGTTCAATGGTAATGAACGCATTGAAAATGGGTTCTCAGAAAACAAATTGGTTTATAATTTTGATCAAAATATTTTCTCGTTCAAGCTCGAGTTTAGATATCATTGAATTTCATGAGTTTGTAATTCTCAATCTTTAAGGTCAATCTCTAGGATTGAGTAATATCAGTCTTAAAAGCTGATTTTTAATCTTTAAGGAGATTATCCTTTCTGGGGATCTGATTCATTAGTCTTATCAAGCTAATTTGCACGGTGCCCTCCCCATTTTACGAGACAGACCCTCTCATGGTTAGGATAAGTCTGACCACTTGGCGACCCTGTTTGATGCTGAGGTCCGTGGATTTCCTGCTGATTTTAGTGATGACTTTTCTAGATTTTTCGTCAACCTACAACTGGTCTGGACGACAACTTCTTGACCTAAATCAAGAAGCGCGTGTCTTTTTCGGAAGACTTTACTTCCTTTTAATGATGGAATTGATTCATCGTGTAGATCCATCTTTTCTTTTCTTTCATCGGGTAAAATAGTTAATTTAGTCCAAAACAAAAGCACCTGCAATAAACTTTACAGAAACATGTGATAGATAGTTTTTAATTGAATAACTTGGCACATTCTCCCCACACTTAGTTTCTTTCTTTGCCTTTTTATTCTCCTTTATTCCATTTTAAATGAATTCAATCGTTTTAGGGTGTTTCTCAATTTATGTCCTTTCCGAGGTAACGATAATTTCGGTATTAACACCTAGTTTTCACCGTTCATAAATATATATAAACATGATTTTAAATTCATTTAGTTTAAAATTTTTCAAATTTTCATAAAATTTAGAAAATAAGCCAAGTATAAACCCGAGAGAATTTATAACCCTTCCCCACACTTGAGATCATGCAATGCCCTCATTTGCATGAAATCAGACTCTAATTATAAATTCATGAGGGTGATTAGTGTAGAAAAGTGATTGAAAATACCCAGTTTGTAATTATAAAGCTCGTCGAATGATAGATGGCGCGGCTCATCGTTCATTCCTTCTTGTTTTATCACACATATTTTTCTTCAAAAACGGTTGCTTTTCTGAACTGTTTGCTAATCTTTAAAAATGCGTCTTTTACCCTAATTTATTATGCATGTTTATTAACGAGTTATGCACTAACCCGAACCCCTAATTTAACGTTAAGTGGGGTTAAACTTCCCCACACTTAGCTGACGACATGTGAAGTCAGTAGAATAAGTTCCACGAATTAAAATAGTGAGCCAGTTATTCACATCTCGGGTGGTATAAAATATATTAATGGGTTTAAAGTTTAGACCCACCCGATCGTCCCTACTTAATTCTTTTTTAAGTGTAGCTTTTAGTAAATGGATATGTCTCTTTTCTGGTTCTTGGTCAAATGGATCGATATACACCGACATACATATTATAGGGTGGACAATTTCTAACGTTTCCTTCCTTTTATTCTCAAGATCAAAGTTTTCACCTCTATTACCCAATTGGGTGAAATCCGAGGTGTCATTATCTATTACAGCTCGTAGTTCATTTTCGGTAGATGACTCGTCTATTGAGAATATTGGGTTGGAAGGTTGTGGAATGGTGAATTTCGGGATTGGAGTAGATTCTTCTTCATTAACGGTACTTATCAGTCCCTCCATTTTGGTCTCGGGGGTAAAATTTTCAACGTTATCGTTTTCTCAAGAGTACAAATTTGTTACCCTTACTTCTTATTTATCCATTGATGGATCGATGATTTCGTCGGTAGAGGCTAATGTGTCGATATGTTGTGAAATTGGTAAGACTGAATAAAAAGTATCATCGGGATAGTTGGTGATTTCGGAGCTCTCGAATTCATCAAAATTCGATGATATGAGATTTTCTTGTACAATACTCCTCAGATCAACAGGTGTGTAGTCTGATAGAGTTTCAGCTTGCCAGTTTACAAACTCTCTCATTTGTTCATTTTGAGCATTGAGTTCTTCGAGTTTGATTTTCATATTGTCTAATAAATTTTCAGACACGTAATTTTCCTCGTCTACTGGTTGTTGAGTTTGGATATATTCTACGGAATAATCCCAATTTGAATTGTATTCTTCATAATCATTCCATTCAGGTTCCGTGGGTGCGTAATTTTTCATAGGAACGTAATAATAACATTCCCATGTTGAGTGATAATCTCCACAGATTTCACAACCAGTTATTGTTTCGTCATTCGTGATCCAAGATTGACCGAACGAATTGTCATCAACACTCGTTTGAGAGTATTGATTTAATTGATTTTGGATATCAAAAAGAGTTTCCATAGCCTTGTTTTCAAAATTTTCCATTTTATTGCGATGGGCAAATTTTAGCTACAATGTGGTGCATTTACTAATTATCCTATTAGTTATAAAAATAGAAAAACTTATATAAGTTGTCCAATTAATAGACTTTTCTGCTTTTGCCCACGTTTCGAATAGCCAAAAGATACAGCAGGGAGCCAGAACCCTTTAAATCGGAAGCTCACAACTCAGCCACTAACAAATCCAACTATTACTACGAAGCAGAAAATTGTCAACGTCCATTAATTTAACCACTTAAATAATTTTTCTTTCTGTTTGAGATATTAGATAAGAAATAGAGAAGATTTCTAAGTCCTAAAAACTAAAGCGTCGAGAAATAAGAAAGAAAAAGAATGCGCGTCGAAAAACGTCGAAAAATAAAAATAAGAAAATAGCGCGTCGTAACTTAAAAAGGAATTAAAAAATAAGAATTAAAAGTTGCGTCTAAAAATATTAAAGCTTAAAAGAAAAACTATATCCCAAATGGTAATAACTTAAAAAGGTACTAAAATATAAAAACGGCGTCGCAAAATTCTAAAGCACCTAAATCTTAGTCTAAAGAAAAAGCACTTAAGGGATTTTACGGAAAAGCCTAAAAATCTAGAAGTAAAAATAACTATGGCAAAAACTAAGTTTAAAACTAAATATGAGCTAAAAATACAAATATTACGCTAAAACGATTAAAAAGGGACAAAATATAAAAATATACAAAAAGTTGTAAAAAGTACAATTTTTATAAAAATATTATTTTTATATTATTTATTTATTAAAACTATTAATTTTACATATAATAAAACTAATTAAAATTTAAAACACAATTTAATTAAAAAAAACCTAAACTAATTATAATAATTAAACTAATTAGGGTTTATTAATAATAATAATAATAAAATCCGTAATTAATGTGAAATTAGGGTTCTGTCACGTGTGTCAGAGTGTCTCCGCGAGTCGCGGTATTTCAAGCAGCAAACCCCGCGAGTCGCGAGGTTCCAAAATTCAACTCTGGTACAGTTTTTAATTCGACGTGTTTTTTTTTTTTTTTTTTTTTTTTCTGTTTTAAGATCTAAATATTTATATAATAAAAACTTATATTTAAAAACTAAAATAAAAATAGAACTACTTTATAATTTTATAAATAAAAATCGTAAAACTAGATTTATATATATATTTAATTTTTTTTTATTTTTTTCGGTTTTTTTTATTTGATATTGTTTTTTTAAAAATATATTTATACAAATATATATTAAAAATATAGCGTTTCGCCAAGTTCCCCGGCAGCGGCGCCAAAAACTTGATGTCGTGCGAGGTGTACGTGAAATACTAAATATTTTTACTACGAAATGCGTTACAAATTACACAAGTTTTAATTATTTATTTACAGATGGGATATACCTAAACCTTGCTACAACACTATAGGCAGTGTACCTAATCGTAGAGCAGTATAGTTTTTAGTAAGTCCGGTTCGTTCCACAGGGAGCGGGCTTATTGCACACTATATTTTTAAACAACTATATTTGTACAAAATATATATAGTTATATATAATAATATATAAAAGGGGGTTTACCGTTTAATGACCGGTTTGTTTATTTATATTTTAAGCGAAGAGTATAGTAAATGACGATATTTAAATAACAATATAAAATAAATAACAATAATTAAAATGACAATAAATAAAAGTACGAGGAAAAATGAAATAAAATATATTATGCTTATTTAAACTTCCGTAACTATGATGTTTGACGTTTTGATTTTAATTTATTGTCCTGGGTTAATTTTCCTTTGTCCTGGATGTATTTGAAACCTATCTGGTTTTTGTCCATAATAGTTCATCGGTTATAATTATAAACTGCTCGGCAAATTTAACCTTATACCCGAAGTCAAATATTCCAACTAACTGGGGATTCGAACTGTAACAAGGTCTTAATACTTTGCTTAATGAATACACCAGGTTATCGACTGTGTGTAAACCAAGGTTTTAATATTTTGTTAACAATTACACCAATTACCCTTGAATGTAATCCACCCCTGTTTTAATGAGTCCATTGACTATTAATCCATCCCCGTGTCCGGTCAAATGAACAATAATTCGTACTTATAAATATCCCGCCCATCTTGTTCGATTAAGCGTATGTGGTTATATATAGATACGTCAAATCATAACCTTTATATTAAATTAACGAGGTATCGTTAATTTAATATAAAGCCCATTAATAGCCCATAGTCTAATTTCCACAAGTGTCGTTCTTTTGTCCAAACCCCAATTATGGTACAAAACCCAATTACCCCATCTCTAATATTTAGCTTAACATCATGATTACTTCGGCTCAAATAAGCATAATAATAACTTAAGTACGAGACATTAATTTAAAAAGGAGATCATAGCTTACATTGATTATTTATCGCGTAGTGTTACACGGACAGAGCTCCGACTTTAAAACCCGTAAAATAACCTTTACATAACCCGAACTAATCTAATATAACACTAATCTATATTATATATATATATATATATATATATATATATATATATATATATATATATATATATATATATATATATATATATATATATATATTATATTTATTTATATTATACTAGGGAGTATTATTATTATTATTCTTTTTTTACTCGCAGAATTCGTGACCTTTTATAGGAGTTTTGATTTCTGACAGCTCCGCGAGTCGTGGAGTTTTTAGCCTTCAAACTCCGCGAGTCGCGGAGTTTGAAAATCCAGCTCAGGATCATTTGTCTCATAGCTTGTCGACATAATTTTTAAATATATATAATATATAAATAATTTATATAATTATTTAAATATTATATTATATTCTTGTGCATAGTTGACTTGTAATTTTTGGTCCGTTGCGTCGGGCGTTGATAGTTGACTCATGTCCCGGTTCCGGATTTTCGAACGTCCTTGCGTACAATTTAATATCTTGTACTTTGCGTTTTGTAACTTGTACTCTTGTCATTTTTAGACGTTTTTCATCAATAAATTGAACCTTTTGAATTGTATCTTGAACATTTGAGCTTTTTGGACGTTTGTGTCTTCAAATCTTCGTTTTCGCCTTTTGTCTTCGCACTTATTTATTTAAACAATTACAATGAAAATATAATACAATTACATATGAAAACCTATTATTTAGGAGGGATATTGCTATGAAATATATGTTCCTTTTTAGCCTTATCAAACATCCCCACACTTGAGCGTTGCTTGTCCTCAAGCAATACAGAACTTGAAATAAAAACATACATGAATCACTTTTTTATTCATCACACTTTGTACATCAGTGATTTTGATATGGTGGTATAAACAATGATAGTAACGATAGAACCATGGTTAAAGGTGGGTGTGTCATCCACAGTTGCCTCGGGTTTAGGTCAACGACACTTGCAATCAAATAGCCGATTTACTTTCGGTTTCCAAAGCAAGGTGCACATTTGAAAGGCGGTTTACAGTCCCACATGACTATGAAAATGTAGATCCTTAAGGAAATTGGATCTTTATGAAAATATTTGATCTTTTGAAAATTCAATCTAGCTTTTACCCTAGATAAGTTTTTCAGAATAACCCTTCACCGGTGTTTGCAAAATATTTTTGTGGGTTTTGTGGGTTTCAGATTTGAAAATTTTAGCTCAAAACTTATGGTTTTGTGTCACCCACTTGCTAACCTTGTATTAGGAAAGCAACACGTCCAGTATACTTGCTCCGTATATTACCTTTCGATAAACTACCGTCCGGTTGTAAAGGAAAGCGATGAACAAGCAACTGTTAAGGCAATGTCCCATGACTTGCTTTTGATTATGGTCTATAAACGTGTCGGATGCTAGTACTATCCTTTGTAGGAGCAATAGTAAAGATCATCTTATGATTTTTCGGTCTGGCACAAGGTCCTGTCTTCGACCATGCTATGCAACCACCGTTCTTACGGTTGACACCAGATTTGGTTCAGGTGACCTAATGAATTCCAGGTGAATTCCTAGGATTTTACGTTCAATGGTAATGAACGCATTGAAAATGGGTTTTCAGAAAACAAATTGGTTTATAATTTTGATCAAAATATTTTCTCGTTCAAGCTCGAGTTTAGATATCATTGAATTCCATGAGTTTGTAATTCTCAATCTTTAAGGTCAATCTCTAGGATTGAGTAATATCAGTCTTAAAAGCTGATTTTTAATCTTTAAGGAGATTATCCTTTCTGGGGATCTGATTCATTAGTCTTATCAAGCTAATTTGCACGGTGCCCTCCCCATTTTACGAGACAGACCCTCTCATGGTTAGGATAAGTCTGACCGCTTGGCGACCCTGTTTGATGCTGAGGTCCGTGGATTTCCTGCTGATTTTAGTGATGACTTTTCTAGATTTTTCGTCAACCTACAACTGGTCTGGACGACAACTTCTTGAACTAAATCAAGAAGCGCGTGTCTTTTTCGGAAGACTTTACTTCCTTTTAATGATGGAATTGATTCATCGTGTAGATCCATCTTTTCTTTTCTTTCATCGGGTAAAATAGTTAATTTAGTCCAAAACAAAAGCACCTGCAATAAACTTTACAGAAACATGTGATAGATAGTTTTTAATTGAATAACTTGGCACATTCTCCCCACACTTAGTTTCTTTCTTTGCCTTTTTATTCTCCTTTATTCCATTTTAAATGAATTCAATCGTTTTAGGGTGTTTCTCAATTTATGTCCTTTCCGAGGTAACGATAATTTCGGTATTAACACCTAGTTTTCACCGTTCATAAATATATATAAACATGATTTTAAATTCATTTAGTTTAAAATTTTTCAAATTTTCATAAAATTTAGAAAATAAGCCAAGTATAAACCCGAGAGAATTTATAACCCTTCCCCACACTTGAGATCATGCAATGCCCTCATTTGCATGAAATCAGACTCTAATTATAAATTCATGAGGGTGATTAGTGTAGAAAAGTGATTGAAAATACCCAGTTTGTAATTATAAAGCTCGTCGAATGATAGATGGTGCGGCTCATCGTTCATTCCTTCTTGTTTTATCACACATATTTTTCTTCAAAAACGGTTGCTTTTCTGAACTGTTTGCTAATCTTTAAAAATGCGTCTTTTACCCTAATTTATTATGCATGTTTATTAACGAGTTATGCACTAACCCGAACCCCTAATTTAACGTTAAGTGGGGTTAAACTTCCCCACACTTAGCTGACGACATGTGAAGTCAGTAGAATAAGTTCCACGAATTAAAATAGTGAGCCAGTTATTCACATCTCGGGTGGTATAAAATATATTAATGGGTTTAAAGTTTAGACCCACCCGATCGTCACTACTTAATTCTTTTTTAAGTGTAGCTTTTAGTAAATGGATATGTCTCTTTTCTGGTTCTTGGTCAAATGGATCGATATACACCGACATACATATTATAGGGTGGACAATTTCTAACGTTTCCTTCCTTTTATTCTCAAGATCAAAGTTTTCACCTCTATTACCCAATTGGGTGAAATCCGAGGTGTCATTATCTATTACAGCTCGTAGTTCATTTTCGGTAGATGACTCGTCTATTGAGAATATTGGGTTGGAAGGTTGTGGAATGGTAAATTTCGGGATTGGAGTAGATTCTTCTTCATTAACGGTACTTATCAGTCCCTCCATTTTGGAACATATATTTTAAATTTATTGATGTCCATACGGATTTGTCCATAATAGTCCATCAGTCATAAATATAAAGAGCGAAAGCCTTCGTCAAATTATTCTTATTCCCGAAGTCAAATATTCCAACTAATTGGGGATTCGAATTGTAACAAGGTTTTAATACTTTGTTTAATGAATACACCAGGTTATCGACTGCGTGTAAACCAAGGTTTTACTACTTTGTTAACAATTACACCAATTACCCTTGAATGTAATTCACCCCTGTTTCAACAAGTTTATTAACTATTAATCCAGTTCCGTATCCGGTAAAATGAATAATTATTGGTATTTATAGATATCCCGCTCACCGTACCCAGTCAAGCGTATGTGGTTATATATAAATACGTCAAATTATAAGTTTGTATATTAAATTAACAAGGTATTGTTTAGTTAATATAAAACCCATTAATAGCCCATAGTCTAATTTTCACAAGTGTCGTTCTTTTGTCCAAACCCCAATTATGGTACAAAGCCCAATTACCCAATTTTAGTAATTAGCCCAACATCATGATTACTTCGGATTAAATAAGCATAATAATAACTTAGCTACGAGACATTAATATAAAAAGGTTGAACATAACTTACAATGATTAAAAATAGCGTAGCGTTACACGGACAGAATTTCGACTTACACCCTTATAACATTCGCTAACATACCCTTATTATTAGGATTAAAATTAAAATTAAAATTAAAATTAAAATATAAATATAAATATATACGATATAGATAGAGAGATGGATGGATTTTTGATAAGGCTAAAAAGGAACATATATTTCATAGCAATATCCCTCCTAAATAATAGGTTTTCATATGTAATTGTATTATATTTTCATTGTAATTGTTTAAATAAATAAGTGCGAAGACAAAAGGCGAAAACGAAGATTTGAAGACACAAACGTCCAAAAAGCTCAAATGTTCAAGATACAATTCAAAAGGTTCAATTTATTGATGAAAACGTCTAAAAATGACAAGAGTACAAGTTACAAAACGCAAAGTACAAGATATTAAATTGTACGCAAGGACGTTCGAAAATCCGGAACCGGGACATGAGTCAACTATCAACGCCCGACGCAACGGACCAAAAATTACAAGTCAACTATGCACAAGAATATAATATAATATTTAAATAATTATATAAATTATTTATATATTATATATATTTAAAAATTATATCGACAAGCTATGAGACAAATAATCCTGAGCTGGATTTTCAAACTCCGCGACTCGCGGAGTTTGAAGGCTAAAAACTCCACGACTTGCGGAGCTGTCAGAAATCAAAACTCCTATAAAAGGTCACGAATTCTGCGAGTAAAAAAAGAATAATAATAATAATACTCCCTAGTATAATATAAATAAATATAATATATATATATATATATATATATATATATATATATATATATATATATATATATATATATATATATATATATATATATATATATATATATATATATATATATATATATATATATATATATATATATAATATAGATTAGTGTTATATTAGATTAGTTCAGGTTATGTAAAGGTTATTTTACGGGTTTTAAAGTCGGAGCTCTGTCCGTGTAACACTACGCGATAAATAATCAATGTAAGCTATGTTCTCCTTTTTAAATTAATGTCTCGTACTTAAGTTGTTATTATGCTTATTTGGGCCGAAGTAATCATGATGTTAAGCTAAATATTAGAGATGGGGTAATTGGGTTTTGTACCATAATTGGGGTTTGGACAAAAGAACGACACTTGTGGAAATTAGACTATGGGCTATTAATGGGCTTTATATTAAATTAACGATACCTCGTTAATTTAATATAAAGGTTATGATTTGACGTATCTATATATAACCACATACGCTTAATCGGACAAGATGGGTGGGATATTTATAAGTACGAATTATTGTTCATTTGACCGGACACGGGGATGGATTAATAGTCAATGGACTCATTAAAACAGGGGTGGATTACATTCAAGGGTAATTGGTGTAATTGTTAACAAAATATTAAAACCTTGGTTTACACACAGTCCATAACCTGGTGTATTCATTAAGCAAATTATTAAGACCTTGTTACAGTTCGAATCCCCAGTTAGTTGGAATATTTTACTTCGGGTATAAGGTTAAATTTGCCGAGCAGTTTATAATTATGACCGATGAACTATTATGGACAAAAACCAGATAGGTTTCAAATACATCCAGGACAAAGGACAATTAACCCAGGACAATAAATTAAAATCAAAACGTCAAACATCATGGTTACGGAAGTTTAAATAAGTATAATATATTTTATTTCATTTTTCCTCGTACTTTTATTTATTGTCATTTTAATTATTGTTATTTATTTTATATTGTTATTTAAATATCGTCATTTACTATACGCTTCGCTTAAAATATAAATCGACAAACCGGTCATTAAACGGTAAACCCCCTTTTATATATTATTATATATAATTATATATATTTTGTTCAAATATAGTTGTTTAAAAATATAGTGTGCAATAAGCCCGCTCCCTGTGGAACGAACCGGACTTACTAAAAACTATACTACTCTACGATTAGGTACACTGCCTATAGTGTTGTAGCAAGGTTTAGGTATATCCCATCTGTAAATAAATAATTAAAACTTGTGTAATTTGTAACGCATTTCGTAGTAAAAATATTTAGTATTTCACGTACACCTCGCACGACATCAAGTTTTTGGCGCCGCTGCCGGGGAACTTGGCGAAACGCTATATTTTTAATATATATTTGTATAAATATATTTTTAGAAAAACAATATCAAATAAAAAAAAAACCAAAAAAAAAATATAAAAATAAAATATATATATAAATCTAGTTTTACGATTTTTATTTATAAAATTATAAAGTAGTTCTATTTTTATTTTAGTTTTTAAATATAAGTTTTTATTATATAAATATTTAGATTTTAAAACAGAAAAATATAAAAAAAAAAAAAACACGTCGAATTAAAAACTGTACCAGAGTTGAATTTTGGAACCCCGCGACTCGCGGGGTTTGCTGCTTGAAATACCGCGACTCGCGGAGACACTCTGACACACGTGACAGAACCCTAATTTCACATTAATTACGGATTTTATTATTATTATTATTAATAAACCCTAATTAGTTTAATTATTATAATTAGTTTAAGTTTTTTTTTAATTAAATTGTATTTTAAATTTTAATTAGTTTTATTATATGTAAAATTAATAGTTTTAATAAATAAATAATATAAAAATAATATTTTTATAAAAATTGTACTTTTTACAACTTTTTGTATATTTTTATATTTTGTCCCTTTTTAATCGTTTTAGCGTAATATTTGTATTTTTAGCTCATATTTAGTTTTAAACTTAGTTTTTGCCATAGTTATTTTTACTTCTAGATTTTTAGGCTTTGCCGTAAAATCCCTTAAGTGCTTTTTCTTTAGACTAAGATTTAGGTGCTTTAGAATTTTTCGACGCCGTTTTTATATTTTAGTACCTTTTTAAGTTATTACCATTTGGGATATAGTTTTTCTTTTAAGCTTTAATATTTTTAGACGCAACTTTTAATTCTTAGTTTTTAATTCCTTTTTAAGTTACGACGCGCTATTTTCTTATTTTTATTTTTCGACGTTTTTCGACGCGCATTCTTTTTCTTTCTTATTTCTCGACGCTTTAGTTTTTAGGACTTAGAAATCTTCTCTATTTCTTATCTAATATCTCAAACATAAAGAAAAATTATTTAAGTGGTTAAATTAATGGACGTTGACAATTTTCTGCTTCGTAGTAATAGTTGGATTTGTTAGTGGCTGAGTTGTGAGCTTCCGATTTAAAGGGTTCTGGCTCCCTGCTGCATCTTTTGGCTATTCGAAACGTGAGCAAAAGCAGAAAAGTCTATTAATTGGACAACTTATATAAGTTTTTCTATTTTTATAACTAATAGGATAATTAGTAAATGCACCACATTGTAGCTAAAATTTGGCCATCGCAATAAAATGGAAAATTTTGAAAACAAGGCTATGGAAACTCTTTTTGATATCCAAAATCAATTAAATCAATACTCTCAAACGAGTGTTGATGACAATTCGTTCGGTCAATCTTGGATCACGAATGACGAAACAATAACTGGTTGTGAAATCTGTGGAGATTATCACTCAACATGGGAATGTTATTATTACGTTCCAATGAAAAATTACGCACCCACGGAACCTGAATGGAATGATTATGAAGAATACAATTCAAATTGGGATTATTCCCAAGAATATATCCAAACTCAACAACCAGTAGACGAGGAAAATTACGTGTCTGAAAATTTATTAGATAATATGAAAATCAAACTCGAAGAACTCAATGCTCAAAATGAACAAATGAGAGAGTTTGTAAACTGGCAAGCTGAAACTCTATCAGACTACACACCTGTTGATTTGAGGAGTATTGTGCAAGAAAATCTCATATCATCGAATTTTGATGAATTCGAGAGCTCCGAAATCACCAACTATCCTGATGATACTTTTTATTCAGTCTTACCAATTTCACAACATATCGACACATTAGCCTCTACCGACGAAATCATCGATCCATCAATGGATAAAGAAGAAGTAAGGGTAACAAATTTGTACTCTTGGGAAAATGATAACGTTGAAAATTTTACCCCCGAGACCAAAATGGAGGGACTGATAAGTACCGTTAATGAAGAAGAATCTACTCTAATCCCGAAATTCACCATTCCACAACCTTCCAACCCAATATTCTCAATAGACGAGTCATCTACCGAAAATGAACTACGAGCTGTAATAGATAATGACACCTCGGATTTCACCCAATTGGGTAATAGAGGTGAAAACTTTGATCTTGAGAATAAAAGGAAGGAAACGTTAGAAATTGTCCACCCTATAATATGTATGTCGGTGTATATCGATCCATTTGACCAAGAACCAGAAAAGAGACATATCCATTTACTAAAAGCTACACTTAAAAAAGAATTAAGTAGTGACGATCGGGTGGGTCTAAACTTTAAACCCATTAATATATTTTATACCACCCGAGATGTGAATAACGGGCTCACTATTTTAATTCGTGGAACTTATTCTACTGACTTCACATGTCGTCAGCTAAGTGTGGGGAAGTTTAACCCCACTTAACGTTAAATTAGGGGTTCGGGTTAGTGCATAACTCGTTAATAAACATGCATAATAAATTAGGGTAAAAGACGCATTTTTAAAGATTAGCAAACAGTTCAGAAAAGCAACCGTTTTTGAAGAAAAATATGTGTGATAAAACAAGAAGGAATGAACGATGAGCCGCGCCATCTATCATTCGAGGAGCTTTATAATTACAAACTGGGTATTTTTAATCACTTTTCTACACTAATCACCCTCATGAATTTATAATTAGAGTCTGATTTCATGCAAATGAGGGCATTGCATGATCTCAAGTGTGGGGAAGGGTTATAAATTCTCTCGGGTTTATACTTGGCTTATTTTCTAAATTTTATGAAAATTTGAAAAATTTTAAACTAAATGAATTTAAAATCATGTTTATATATATTTATGAACGGTGAAAACTAGGTGTTAATACCGAAATTATCGTTACCTCGGAAAGGACATAAATTGAGAAACACCCTAAAACGATTGAATTCATTTAAAATGGAATAAAGGAGAATAAAAAGGCAAAGAAAGAAACTAAGTGTGGGGAGAATGTGCCAAGTTATTCAATTAAAAACTATCTATCACATGTTTCTGTAAAGTTTATTGCAGGTGCTTTTGTTTTGGACTAAATTAACTATTTTACCCGATGAAAGAAAAGAAAAGATGGATCTACACGATGAATCAATTCCATCATTAAAAGGAAGTAAAGTCTTCCGAAAAAGACACGCGCTTCTTGATTTAGGTCAAGAAGTTGTCGTCCAGACCAGTTGTAGGTTGACGAAAAATCTAGAAAAGTCATCACTAAAATCAGCAGGAAATCCACGGACCTCAGCATCAAACAGGGTCGCCAAGTGGTCAGACTTATCCTAACCATGAGAGGGTCTGTCTCGTAAAATGGGGAGGGCACCGTGCAAATTAGCTTGATAAGACTAATGAATCAGATCCCCAGAAAGGATAATCTCCTTAAAGATTAAAAATCAGCTTTTAAGACTGATATTACTCAATCCTAGAGATTGACCTTAAAGATTGAGAATTACAAACTCATGGAATTCAATGATATCTAAACTCGAGCTTGAACGAGAAAATATTTTGATCAAAATTATAAACCAATTTGTTTTTTGAAAACCCATTTTCAATGCGTTCATTACCATTGAACGTAAAATCCTAGGAATTCACCTGGAATTTATTAGGTCACCTGAACTAAATCGGGTGTCAACCGTAAGAACGGTGGTTGCATAGCATGGTCGAAGACAGGACCTTGTGCCAGACCGAAAAATCATAGGATGATCTTTACTATTGCTCCTACAAAGGATAGTACTAGCATCCGACATGTTTATAGACCATAATCAAAAGCTAGTCACGGGACATGGCCTTAACAGTTGCTTGTTCATCGCTTTCCTTTACAACCGGACGGTAGTTTATCGAAAGATAATATACGGAGCAAGTATACTGGACGTGTTGCTTTCCTAATACAAGGTTAGCAAGTGGGTGACACAAAACCATAAGTTTTGAGCTAAAATTTTCAAATCTGAAACCCACAAAACCCACAAAAATATTTTGCAAACACCGGTGAAGGGTTATTCCGGAAAACTTATCTAGGGTAAAAGCTAGATTGAATTTTCAAAAGATCAAATATTTTCATAAAGATCCAATTTCCTTAAGGATCTACATTTTCATAGTCATGTGGGACTGTAAACCGCCTTTCAAATGTTCACTTTGCTTTGGAAACCGAAAGTAAATCGGCTATTTGATTGCAAGTGTCGTTGACCTAAACCCGAGGCAACTGTGGATGACACACCCACCTTTAACCATGTTTCTATCATTACTATCATTGTTTATACCACCATATCAAAATCACTGATGTACAAAGTGTGATGAATAAAAAAGTGATTCATGTATGTTTTTATTTCAAGTTCTGTATTGCTTGAGGACAAGCAACGCTCAAGTGTGGGGATGTTTGATAAGGCTAAAAAGGAACATATATTTCATAGCAATATCCCTCCTAAATAATAGGTTTTCATATGTAATTGTATTATATTTTCATTGTAATTGTTTAAATAAATAAGTGCGAAGACAAAAGGCGAAAACGAAGATTTGAAGACACAAACGTCCAAAAAGCTCAAATGTTCAAGATACAATTCAAAAGGTTCAATTTATTGATGAAAAACGTCTAAAAATGACAAGAGTACAAGTTACAAAACGCAAAGTACAAGATATTAAATTGTACGCAAGGACGTTCGAAAATCCGGAACCGGGACATGAGTCAACTATCAACGCCCGACGCAACGGACCAAAAATTACAAGTCAACTATGCACAAGAATATAATATAATATTTAAATAATTATATAAATTATTTATATATTATATATATTTAAAAATTATGTCGACAAGCTATGAGACAAATGATCCTGAGCTGGATTTTCAAACTCCGCGACTTGCGCAGTTTGAAGGCTAAAAACTCCACGACTCGCGGAGCTGTCAGAAATCAAAACTCCTATAAAAGGTCACGAATTCTGTGAGTAAAAAAAGAATAATAATAATAATACTCCCTAGTATAATATAAATAAATATAATATATATATATATATATATATATATATATATATATATATATATATATATATATATATATATATATATAATATAGATTAGTGTTATATTAGATTAGTTCGGGTTATGTAAAGGTTATTTTACGGGTTTTAAAGTCGGAGCTCTGTCCGTGTAACACTACGCGATAAATAAACAATGTAAGCTATGTTCTCCTTTTTAAATTAATGTCTCGTACTTAAGTTATTATTATGCTTATTTGAGCCGAAGTAATCATGATGTTAAGCTAAATATTAGAGATGGGGTAATTGGGTTTTGTACCATAATTGGGGTTTGGACAAAAGAACGACACTTGTGGAAATTAGACTATGGGCTATTAATGGGCTTTATATTAAATTAACGATACCTCGTTAATTTAATATAAAGGTTATGATTTGACGTATCTATATATAACCACATACGCTTAATCGGACAAGATGGGCGGGATATTTATAAGTACGAATTATTGTTCATTTGACCGGACACGGGGATGGATTAATAGTCAATGGTCTCATTAAAACAGGGGTGGATTACATTCAAGGGTAATTGGTGTAATTGTTAACAAAATATTAAAACCTTGGTTTACACACAGTCGATAACCTGGTGTATTCATTAAGCAAAGTATTAAGCCTTGTTACAGTTCGAATCCCCAGTTAGTTAGAATATTTGACTTCGGGTATAAGGTTAAATTTGCCGAGCAGTTTATAATTATGACCGATGAACTATTATGGACAAAAACCAGATAGGTTTCAAATACATCCAGGACAAAGGACAATTAACCCAGGACAATAAATTAAAATCAAAACGTCAAACATCATGGTTACGGAAGTTTAAATAAGCATAATATATTTTATTTCATTTTTCCTCGTACTTTTATTTATTGTCATTTTAATTATTGTTATTTATTTTATATTGTTATTTAAATATCGTCATTTACTATACGCTTCGCTTAAAATATAAATCGACAAACCGGTCATTAAACGGTAAACCCCCTTTTATATATTATTATATATAATTATATATATTTTGTACAAATATAGTTGTTTAAAAATATAGTGTGCAATAAGCCCGCTCCCTGTGGAACGAACCGGACTTACTAAAAACTATACTACTCTACGATTAGGTACACTGCCTATAGTGTTGTAGCAAGGTTTAGGTATATCCCATCTGTAAATAAATAATTAAAACTTGCGTAATTTGTAACGCATTTCGTAGTAAAAATATTTAGTATTTCACGTACACCTCGCACGACATCACTTCTCACAAAAGTGAGAACAAGAACATCGGGCTACAACTATTAAACAAAACATTTCCACAAGTAACTGACTCAGTAGTTGGGGTGAGAAACAAGGTTTTTAGATTGTTACGGGACTGTTGGACATTACGTAACCCTCGTCCCTTTGACGACGTTACAACACGCTGTCTTATCAACGGCCATAACAGTTATGTTCCACAAGACCAAGGATGGGAAGTAGTCCTAGTAAAACCAGAATGCATGACTTGTTTCTGGACGTATGAATTACGTGTCTTTATTGCCTTCGCTGAACGACTTGTGTACTAGCTAGAATTATCTTCACAACTATCTTGTATCAAAGTTATTGTGTGCTATATTTCATGCTATATGTAAAATAAGCGGTATTGTAAGTTTGTAAAATATTGTGTAAAAGTTTGAACGCGAAATATTATTATAATCAGTTTTTCATATAGAATTGTAGTAGTTGAATTGTATATTAGCTTCTAAGTATGAACTTAACTGGTAGGTACTACCATAATTTAAACTTATAAAACGCTAATATAAAGAAAAAGCTTTTATAAATGAGTTCATATTATGCTACGAGATACTATTGACTACTCTTAATATTCTTTATGATTAACTTGTTCCATTTGACTATTTTGAAGGAAATGGCACCGACTACTCGACACACCATGAATATGAATGAAGAGGAATTCCGTACTTTTCTTGCTTCAAACATAGCCGTAGTACAGGCTACGCTACATACTAACAATAACCTTGGAAATCATGTAGGATGCACCTACAAAGAATTCACTGCCTGCAAACCTTTGGAATTTGATGGAACTGAAGGACCGATCGGATTGAAACGGTGGACCGAGAAGGTCGAATCGGTGTTTGCCATAAGTAAGTGTACTGAAGAGGACAAAGTGAAGTACGCTACGCATACCTTCACAGGTTCTGCGTTAACATGGTGGAATACCTATCTAGAGCAAGTGGGACAAGATGATGCTTACGCACTACCGTGGTCAGCATTCAAGCACTTGATGAACGAGAAGTACCGTCCCATAACCGAGGTCAATAAGCTCAAGACAGAACTTAGAGGGTTACGAACCCAAGGATTTGATATTACCACGTACGAAAGACGATTCACAGAATTGTGCCTATTGTGTCCGGGAGCGTTCGAAGATGAGGAAGAGAAGATCGACGCATTTGTGAAGGGATTACCGGAAAGAATCCAAGAAGATATAAGTTCACACGAGCCCGCCTCCATATAACAGGCATGTAGAATGGCTCACAAACTAGTGAACCAGATTGAGGAAAGAATTAAAGAACAGATGGCTGAAGAGGCCAATGTGAAGTAAGTCAAAAGAAAGTGGAAGGAAAACGGTGATAAGAATCACCAATACAACAACAACAGCAATTACAACAATAATCGCAACAATTATCCCAACAATCGCAACATCAATCGCAACTACAACAAACGGCCCAACAACAACAACAACAACAACAACAACAACAACAACAACAACAACAACAACAACAACAGCAACTACAACAATCATCCCAACAACAATAACAACCGCAACAACAACAACAATCAGAAGCAGCGATGCCAAAGGTGTGAAAAGTATCACTCGGGGTTCGGCACCAAATTTTGCAACAAGTGTAAAAGAAATGGTCATAGCGCGGCGAAGTGTGAGGTCTACGGACCAGGGGTTAACAGAACGAAAGGAACAAATGGTGTCGGAACGAGTAATGGCGGAGCAAGTAGTGTCGGAGCAAGTTATGCCAATGTAGTTTGTTATAAATGTGGAAAACCGGGCCACATTATTAGAAATTGCCCGAACCAGGAGAACACGAATGGACAAGGCCGCGGAAGAGTTTTCAATATTAATTCGACAGAGGCACAGGAAGACCCGGAGCTTGTTACGGGTACGTTTCTTATTGAAAATAAATCTGCATACGTTTTATTTGATTCGGGTGCGGATAGAAGCTATATGAGTAGAGATTTTTGTGCTAAATTAAGTTGTCCATTGACGTCGTTGGATAGTAAATTTTTACTCGAATTAGCAAACGGTAAATTAATTTCAGCAGATAATATATGCCGGAATCGAGAAATTAAACTGAGTAGCGAAATATTTAAGATTGATTTGATACCAGTAGAGCTAGGGAGTTTTGATGTAATAGTTGGCATGGACTGGCTGAAGAAGATGAAAGCAGAGATTGTATGTTACAAAAATGCAATTCACATTGTACGAGAAGAAGGAGAACCCTTAATGGTGTACGGAGAAAAGGGCAACACGAAGCTACATCTTATTAGTAATTTGAAGGCACAAAAACTAATAAGAAAAGTTTGCTATGCTGTTCTAGCACATGTCGAGAAAGTACAAACTGAAGAAAAGAGCATCAATGATGTTTTTGTCACTAAAGAATTTCCCGATGTATTTTCGAAAGAATTACCGGGACTACCTCCACATCGATCTGTTGAATTTCAAATAGATCTTGTACCAGGAGCTGCACCAATAGCTCGTACTCCTTACAGACTCGCACCCAGCGAGATGAAAGAACTGCAAAACCAAATGCAAGAACTATTAGAACGTGGTTTCATTCGATCAAGCACGTCATCAAATGCGAGTAAAGGAGGATGATATTCCAAAAACTGCTTTTAGGACGCGTTATGGTCATTACGAGTTTATGGTTATGCCGTTTGGATTGACTAACGCACCAGCTGTGTTCATGGACCTTATGAACTGAGTGTGTGGGCCATATCTTGACAAGTTTGTCATTGTTTTCATCGATGACATACTTATTTACTCAAAGAATGATCAAGAGCACGAAGAACATTTGAGAAAAGTGCTAGAAGTATTGAGGAAAGAAAAACTGTACGCTAAGTTTTCAAAGTGTGCATTTTGGTTGGAAGAAGTTCAATTCCTCGGTCACATAGTGAACAAAGAAGGTATCCAGGTGGACCCGGCAAAGATCGAAACCGTTGAAAAGTGGGAAACCCCAAAAACTCCGAAGCATATACGTCAATTTTTAGGATTGGCTGGTTACTACAGAAGATTCATCCAAGATTTCTCCAAAATAGCAAAACCCTTGACTGCATTAACGCATAAAGGGAAGAAATTTGAATGGAAGGATGAACAAGAGAAGGCGTTTCAGTTATTGAAGAAAAAGTTAACTACGGCACCTATATTGTCATTGCCTGAAGGGAATGATGATTTTGTGATTTATTGTGACGCATCAAAGCAAGGTCTCGGTTGTGTATTAATGCAACGAATGAAGGTGATTGCTTATGCGTCTACACAATTGAAGATTCACGAGCAAAATTATACGACTCAAGATTTGGAATTGGGTGCTGTTGTTTTTGCATTAAAGACTTGGAGGCATTATTTATATGGGGTCAAAAGTATTATATATACTGACCACAAAAGTCTCCAACATATATTTAATCAGAAGCAACTGAATATGAGACAGCGTAGGTGGATTGAATTGTTGAATGATTATGACTTTGAGATTCGTTACCACCCGGGGAAGGCAAATGTGGTAGCCGACGCCTTGAGCAGGAAGGACAGAGAACCCATTCGAGTAAAATCTATGAATATAATGATTCACAATAACCTTACTACTCAAATAAAGGAGGTGCAACAAGGAGTTTTAAAAGAGGGAAATTTAAAGGATGAAATACCCAAAGGATCGGAGAAGCATCTTAATATTCAGGAAGACGGAACCCGGTATAGGGCTGAAAGAATTTGGGTACCAAAATTTGGAGATATGAGAGAAATGGTACTTAGAGAAGCTCATAAAACTAGATACTCAATACATCCTGGAACGGGGAAGATGTACAAGGATCTCAAGAAACATTTTTGTTGGCCAGGTATGAAAGCCGATGTTGCTAAATACGTAGGGAATGTTTGACGTGTTCTAAGGTCAAAGCGGAGCATCAGAAACCATCAGGTCTACTTCAACAACCCGAAATCCCGGAATGGAAATTGAAAAACATTACCATGGATTTCATCACTAAATTGCCAAGGACTGCAAGTGGTTTTGATACTATTTGGGTAATAGTTGATCGTCTCACCAAATCAGCACACTTCCTGCCAATAAGAGAAGATGACAAGATGGATAAGTTAGCACGACTGTATTTGAAGGAAGTCATCTCCAGACATGGAATACCAATCTCTATTATCTCTGATAGGGATGGCAGATTTATTTCAAGATTCTAGCAGACATTGCAGCAAGCATTAGGAACTCGTCTAGACATGAGTACTGCCTATCATCCACAAACTGATGAGCAGAGTGAAAGGACGATACAAACGCTTGAAGACATGCTACGAGCATGTGTTATTGATTTCGGAAACAGTTGGGATCGACATCTACCGTTAGCAGAATTTTTCTACAACAATAGCTACCATTCAAGCATTGAGATGGCTCTGTTTGAAACACTTTATGGTAGAAAGTGCAGGTCTCCAATTTGTTGGAGTGAAGTGGGGATAGACAGATTACGGGTCCGGAGATAATACAAGAAACTACTGAGAAGATCATCCAAATTCAACAACGGTTGAAAACCGCCCAAAGTCGACAAAAGATCTACGCCGACATTAAAAGAAAAGATATAGAATTTGAAATTGGATAGATGGTCATGCTTAAGGTTGCACCTTGGAAAGGTGTTGCTCGATTTGGTAAACGAGGGAAATTAAATCCAAGGTATATTGGACCATTCAAGATTATTGATCGTGTCGGACCAGTAGCTTACCGACTTGAGTTACCTCAACAACTCACGGCTGTACATAACACTTTCCACGTCTCGAATTTGAAGAAATGTTTTGCTAAAGAAGATCTCACTATTCCGTTGGACGAAATCCAAATCAATGAAAAACTTCAATTCATTGAAGAACCTGTTGAAATAATGGATCGTGAGGTTAAGAGACTTAAACAAAACAAGATACCGATTATTAAGGTTTGATGGAATGCTCGTAGAGGACCTGAGTTCACCTGGGAACGAGAAGATCAGATGAAGAAGAAGTACCCGCACTTATTTCCAGAAGATGAGCCAACACCTTCAATCGCTTAAAATTTCGGGACGAAATTTATTTAACGGTTAGGTACTGTAGTGACCCGAACTTTTCGGAACCTTTCTATGATTATATGTTTAATGAAAACTATATTTACATGATTAAATGTTTCCAACATGTTAAGCAATCAAACTTGTTAAGACTTGGTTAATTGAAACGGAAATTTTGTAAACGTCTGATTACCTAGTTTGACCAATGATTCACGAACGCTATAAGTTGTATATGACATGATGATACATAAATGAATAAATATATATGTTTAACATGATATAATGATCATCAAGTATCTCATTAAAAATAGTAACAATAAGTTATATACTTAAAAAGGAGACTATTGACGTATGAAACTCGAAACGATACATATAACGATTATAGTTATAACCACGTCTTACTAAATATATATGGAGCATATTAATACATTGTTATATTATATATAACATGATAATATGATAATTAAATATATCATTAAGTGTATTAACAATGAACTACATAAGTAAAAACAAGACTACTAACTTAAGGATTTCGAAACGAGACATATATGTAACGATTATTGTTGTAACGACATTTAAATGTATATATCATATTAAGATATATTAATATATCATAATATCATGATAATATAATAATTTAAAATCTCATTTGATATTATAAACTTTGGGTTAACAACATTTAACAAGATCGTTAACCTAAAGGTCTCAAAACAACACTTACATGTAACGACTAACGATGACTTAACAACTCAGTTAAAATGTATATACATGTAGTGTTTTAATATGTATTCATACACTTTTGAAAGACTTCAAGACACTTATCAAAATACTTCTACTTAACAAAAATGCTTACAATTACATCCTCGTTCAGTTTCATCAACAATTCTACTCGTATGCACCCGTATTCGTACTCGTACAATACACAGCTTTTAGATGTATGTACTATTGGTATATACACTTCAATGATCAGCTCTTAGCAGCCCATGTGAGTCACCTAACACATGTGGGAACCATCATTTGGCAACTAGCATTAAATATCTCATAAAATTACAAAAATATGAGTAATCATTCATGACTTATTTACATGAAAACAAAATTACATATCCTTTATATCTAATCCATACACCAACGACCAAAAACACCTACAAACATTTTCATTCTTCAATTTTCTTCATCTAATTGATCTCTCTCAAGTTCTAACTTCAAGTTCTAAGTGTTCTTCATAAATTCTACAAGTTCTAGTTACATAAAATCAAGAATACTTTCAAGTTTGCTAGCTCACTTCCAATCTTGTAAGGTGATCATCCAACCTCAAGAAATCTTTGTTTCTTACAGTAGGTTATCATTCTAATACAAGGTAATAATCATATTCAAACTTTGGTTCAATTTCTATAACTATAACAATCTTATTTCAAGTGATGATCTTACTTGAACTTGTTTTCGTGTCATGATTCTGCTTCAAGAACTTTGAGCCATCCAAGGATCCATTTGTGACGACCCAGAAATTTCTGACCAAATTTAAACTTAACCTTTATATGTTTCCGACACGATAAGCAGAATTCGTAATGTTGAATCTCAAAAAGTTTGGAACTACATTCATGTAATCAATTACCCTTTGACCGTGTTCGACGATTCACGAACAATTATGT